>NC_058521.1:598704759-599014977 GCF_904849725.1 Hordeum vulgare subsp. vulgare | reverse complement strand
CATCCCGGAGCTCCTCGTGATGTCCAGGATCTCATCCGGGACTCCAAACAACTTTCGATAACCTCGTATAACAATTCCCTATAATGCTAGCGTCATCGAACCTTGAGTGTGTAGACCCTACGGGTTCGGGAGACACGCAGACATGACCGAGACACGTCTCCGGCCAATAACCATCAGCGGGGTCTGGATCCCATGGTGGCTCCCACTTGCTCCACGATGATCTCATCGGATGAATCACGATGTCAAGGATTCGATCAATCCTGTATACAATTCCCTTTGTCTGTCGGTATAGAACTTGCCCGAGATTCGATCGTCGGTATACCTATACCTTGTTCAATCTCATTACCGGTAAGTCTTTTTACTCGTTCCGTAGCACTTCATCATGTGACTAACTCCTTTAGTCACATTGAGCTCATGATGATGTCTACCGAGTGGGCCCAGAGATACCTCTCCGTCACACGGAGTGACAAATCCCGATCTCGATTCGTACCAACCCAACATACACTTTCAGAGGTACCCGTAGTGCACCTTTATAGTCACCTAGTTACGTTGTGACGTTTGATACATCCAAAGCACTCCTACGGTATCTGGGAGTTGCACAATCTCACGGTCGAAGGAAAAGACACTTGACATTAGAAAAGCTTAGCATACGAACAATACGATCTAGTGCTACGCTTAGGATTGGGTCTTCTCCATCACATCATTATCCCAATGATGTGATCCCGTTATCAATGACATCCAATGCCCATGACCAGGAAACCATGATCATCTATTGACTAACGAGCTAGCCAACTAGAGGCTTGCTTGGGACACATTGTGATCTATTTATTCACACATGTATTACTGTTTCTTGTTAATACAATTATAGCATGAACAATAGACGATTATCATGAACAAGGAAATATGATAATAACCATTTTATTATTGCCTCTAGGGCATATTTCCAATAAGTGCAAGCATCCTCAAAGAAATCGTGCATTTCTACTTAGCAGAGAATGAATGTTGGGTGCGACAATTCTCTTTGAGCTTGAAGTAGTCATCGTGAGCCTCCACTTTCTCCACAATGAGCAAATACAATGAGTTTCACATGTGAAAATGACGACAAAACCATGGATCATCCAAAAAAGTTGGGTACGAAGCAAAGTGCAGTAGCGTTCTCCAAAAACCCCATCCCAGTTGTTCACTCTTCTTTCTTCAATTGCGCCCTTGAAGTTGTGAATATGATCCACCTGCCGGCCCATTTCCTCTTACATGCTCATGAGCATGAGCATATCCACTTCTTTGTCCGAATTCGACGAATCGAAGAACTCTTCTTGAATCATTTGATCAAGCTTTGTTGGTCCATACTCCTCGTCCAATGAAGCATCATAATTCATCGTTGTCCCTAAAAAGTAACAAGAAATCGTGTCCTACAATATGTCAAACACTAAGAACACAAGGGGCAACCTGAGAGTTGTCAAACGTACCGCGATGGCGCCCGGGCGGGCGATGACGTCCCCGACAACGAGGACGGGAGAGAGGAGTGTTGTGACGGTGTTGGCGGCGTAGAGGTTAAGAAGGGCCGGGGAGCACGCGCAGTGGCAGAGCTGCGAGACG
This sequence comes from Hordeum vulgare subsp. vulgare, assembly GCF_904849725.1. Taxonomy (NCBI): domain Eukaryota; kingdom Viridiplantae; phylum Streptophyta; class Magnoliopsida; order Poales; family Poaceae; genus Hordeum; species Hordeum vulgare. The sequence goes on along the minus strand of NC_058521.1, from coordinate 599,013,381 downwards.
GACGTTGCTGAGGGGGAAGAAGAGAGGAAAGAACAAATTGATCTGGTAGGTCGAGCGGTGGATTTGATATAGTTTGAGGTGGCGTAGGCCTATCGGGCGGATGCATCCGGATGCCTTCATATTCGTCCTATATTTAGGCCGGATATAAGAAGTTCCAGTCGGTCCGAATGTTTGATATCCGTTTGAGAAAACTGTCTAGATCGTTTTTTTTATAACCGCTCAGTGATTGAACCGTCTGTCAAAATGCTTGAAACGGGTTTCAGTCGCCCCGTTGTAGATGCTCTTGGAGTGGGAAAGATCACTTGCCAAGCTACGCGCTACTACCGTAAACTTGTATGAATATCATTTCTGGAAGGAAAGAATAAAGATTCAAGACACCGGCGACGATAATGGCAAGGCTATTTGACAACGTGATTCGACTTTTTTTTGAGGTAGATAGCCCAACCAGATTCGAGGTAACTTTAGCCACCACCACATATCTCCTGTCGAATTCACAGCCTTGTGGGGAAATCATCCGGGTTGCCAGCCGTCTGATCTATTTTATCTTAGCCTTTCGAAAAAAAATCAACGCACACACCCCATCCCCCTCCCCGCATCGCATCGGCCGTCCCCCGCGTCAATCCCCGTCTGCGCCGCTACTGTAGTCGTCGGCAAAGCACTGGAGCCACCACCGGCCTTGACATCGCAGCATCGGGAGCTGCCAACAAGAGCTCCATTGAAGCACCAGGGTGCTACACTGCAGCTTATAGCACGCTGTTGAGCGCTGCCACATAGCATGAGGAGCTGTTGACGAGAGCTCCATTGAAGCACCAGGCTACTGCATTACAACTTCGAGAGCGCCGGCGAGCTCCATTGAAGCACCGAGCGTTGCAACTTCTATAGTTCTTGGCACATCGGGAGCCACCGACGAGAGCTTCATTGCAGCACCCTTGCCGGCAAGCTCAACGGGGGCGCGGCGCCGCTTGTGCTTTATTGAGAGCACCGACGAGATCCATTGAAGCACTGAGAGCTGCATTGAAGCTTCATCATCCGGCGTGAGGAGCTGCAGGAAAAAGGATCTCGCTAGGTAGAAAAAAGGTAAGTACGGCTCGCCTAGCGCTAAAGGATAAGGCAGGTGTGTGTGGCCCCACGAAGACGTGTGGCACGCGAGCGAGCCGGATGATTTCCTCCGAAATTCATCCGGTTGATTTCAAACGTTTTTTATTTGTTTTAATACTTCGACCCGAGTTTTGTTACAAAGACAGTGGACCTTGATCCACGGACATAATCATTCTTTGGGATGATAAAATAAAATCGGCCTAATAACTACTCCCTCCGTTTCTAAATATAAGTCTTTTAAAACATTTCACTAAAAGTCTACATACGAAGCAAAATGAGTGAATCTACACTCTAAAGTATGTCTATATACATCCGTATGTAGTCCATTAATGAAACCTCTTTAAAGAGGTATATTTAGTGGTGTTTCTTTCACACGGGCTAGACTTTTTTTAGTCACGGGGACTAAATAAAAAAGTCCCTTCAATAGAGTCTGTTTGTAGTCCCTTAAGAAAAAGTCTCTCATGTTTCTTTACCTATGGACTAAAAGGGACTTTTTAGTCTAGTCCCTGGTAAAAAAACACCACCTTAGAGCATGGTTAATAGTATAGTCAACTGCTGGCTATAAGTCATCTTGTAGTCCATCTTATAGCTAGCTTATACAATAGTTAGATGTAAAAGAGTACTATTTTTATCATATATGGTCCACCTTTTATTCTCACAAAGCATCTAGGAGCACGTGCTAGAGCTAGCTCTTCACGAAGAGCCCGCTTCCCTTCTCTCTTCTTCTCTCTCATTTAACTCAGCAAAAATATAATATTTTAATTCTTACAGCCTGCTGACACCTTATTATACTTGATCTTAGGAACGGAGGGAGTACTCGAGAAGAACGACGAGAACGATGCATAGGAACCAAAGCAAGACGACAAGGGGTGCAGTACTTGTGTTCCCACCAAGCACAGCTTTTCTTGCACCGATCGAGGAAGGTGCCATGTCCCATCACACACGCTATGCTTTCGTCGTCTAATTATAATTATAATTATAATTGTTAATTAAGCCCCTCGATCGCACTCTGGCTACATAGTTAGAGCGCGACACACACTTACACCACAGTGATTATAATAGCCTTTTTCTGTGTAGCGGCATCATCGGATGGATGCATGATTGCTGGCTCGATCTTTGTGTGGAATGAATTTCGTGGAGCAGAACGGAACAGAGCACCATGTAAACGTGTCTCCGTGTCGGTGACACTCAGGACCGCTTGCTTGCTAGTAATACCTTGTTTTTACCTTATCTTATTAATACCCCTGCCATGCAAGCGGGACGATTAAAGCACGCTACTCCTGCTGCTAGCGTTAGTGAAATCATTAGATTAGCTTAGCTTAGCTTAGTTCCAAGGTAAAAGAAAAACACAGTAGAGTAGTTAGTTCGAACATGCATGATTGCTGTACGGCCGTGTGCGGTGTACGTTATGCTGATTAAGTACTGGAAACAGGCTCTCACCACACACGGAAGTACACGGCAGGACATAGAAGGTAGCGAGAAAACTTTCTTAAGGTTCTGGAATAATCGGATAGCGTAGACACACGCAATCATGCTGCCGAAAATTAACATAGGTAGAGATTTTTGGTGACCTAGCTTCAGGGAAACTCGGTATTCAAAAAAACCTATTTGGGAATTATAAAATCCATCCAAAACATATATGTGTTCCGTACGAACGTGTGAAATTTTGTTTAGAAATGTTACTAGCAAAAGGGTCCGTGCATTACAACGGGAGAAAGGAATACCATTCATTTTTAATTTATAAAAATGGTCTATAATTTAGATATTTGTACCTACGACCCAAATAAAGATGATGTTAGACTACAAAAATGCAGTTCAAGATTCCACATGTCTTTTATTTAAACACGGCTTGTATGTTGATTTAATACATACAAAGAAGCGGTCAAGTGATCCTCAATTTCGTCTCCAATCCTTATTTTGTTGAGATGTTCATTCACAATCCGGATCAGTACCGGTATGAAAGAAAGACGGATAATACATTATTGATTAAGATTGCATCCTATATAGTAATTTGTAAATGTTTAACAGGTAAAATAACATCATATTCAGATTTTACATATTTTTCTAATCAAAATCCATATATAACATCTTAAATGTTGAGTTACGTTTTTAAAATATATGAGTATTTAAAATAATATTTGATATGTACTATGGATTTATGTTAACGACATCAAGTTTTTTTTTATAAAATAACATGACGGACTAAGAACACCTATTTCTTTTATTAGTAGGTATATATATGATTTGTAGGCTATACAGAAAAACAAAAATCTGGCCCAAAAGCAAAAATAAAAATAAATCTGGCCCAAGATTTTGTTTAAAAATACGTATGTCTTTTTTTTCTGTATGTAACGTGTGGAAGTACAATGCTGTGAAATGTTGCACATATGTACTATACATGTGTATGCGTGTAAAAAGTCATTTTTCTTTTGCGCTGTAGCAAATTGAATTTTGAAAATGATCTCCATGTAGCTCGAGCTGCCTTGGCATTTTCCATGCACAGCACGGCGTATAACACTTAAGCTCCACGACAACGTCCTCGGAACAGGAAACGACACTTAGCTTCGCTCCTGCTGATTTGAGATGGGCAAGGGTGTTTATCCACACGAAGAGAGAAAACACGACATCGTCCTCAAGAGGAGAGAGGCACCAATGGTACTAGAGTAGATCTGGATGTCGCTACTGCCAAGACAAATAGCGAGCCCAAGCCACTACACTCATCTGCTCACATGAGTAAGAGGCATAGACGACGCCATCGACATGGTGTGTGTGAGAAAGCCACCGATGTGGACCACCATCCGAGACCGCCACCCCGACATGCAAGGCCAGAGACACCGACATCCGCTCACTCAACGACACATCAACCCTAGGGGGGAGAGCAGAGGCACTCAATCCACTCCTAGCCTCACGTCATCCACTGAGCCTGGTTATCACCTTTTTGCCTCTTGTTTTGTTTCCAAACTGTTGTAGATGCACTTATGCCTTTTCTATCTCATTTGCTTCTTAACATGTCAATTTGTGTAATCATATATACATTAAAGCAAATCCATAGTTATGTAGTGGGTTTAAATCGACGGTTATGTATTAGGTTTAAATTGGTTTGGGTGGAAAAAATAATGAGATTGGTTTTGGTTGGGCTAAAAATGACATTAAATGGGTATGGTTCAAGTATGATTTTGAGAGATAAATGAACGGGTATGATTCAAGTATGAAACCATTGTCAGGTTTACCCGCACCGCCCAAATCCAGGTCATCTGACAAGCATCGCCGCATAACCAACAGGCAAACCGCCCACCGTGCAACCCTCCACGCCACCAACGCGACAACCCAGCACCCCGTACGTCACCGCCACTAGCGCCGCCGTGCCCCGGCCTGGTCAACTTGACCTGTGTTGATCCCGCCATGCAATAGGGAGAAAGCACCTTTGTTGCCTCTCACACTGGGTGGGCCGTCCCCGGCGGAGACAAGAGGAGAGGATGAAGATGAGGGCCACGGGCTCGCGGTGGCTTGGGTTGTCTCCGCCTACGGGAGCGAGAGAGGTGGGGAAGGGGAAAACGAACCGGTTATATCGATGATCGGTCCTAAACCCGGCATTGTGCCTTGGTTGGGGCCTTCGGTTTTAGATGTTACGCTTTGGTGGAAAGTCTGTTTGGTATTCGGCTTGGATTTTCGGCACCCCTTCATCAAATGGATAGGAATAGCAACAGTTATTGTCAAGATGATCGCTTTAAACTTATTGATGTACTCTCTCTGTTCGGTATTACTTGTCGAACAAATGATTAAAAATGAATTTATCTACAGCTAAAATACATCTAGATACATTGATTTCAATGACAAGTATTTCCGAATGAAAGGAGTATTACTTTATAAGGTTTTTATTAATAATTAATAAAATGATTACATTCATTGTTCACAAGAGACCGATTTCTAGAAAAACGTGGACCTCGCTAACTCGCCACGCTGAAGCATCCGAGTAAAAACAAGAGATGAAAATAATAATGGCGCGCCGTAAGGAATGGAACATGCAGCTGAGAGGGTGTTTGGATTCAAGGGACTTATTTTAGTCTGACTAAAAATAGTCTCTTTAAGAGGATAAAGTTTCAAGCATCCCTAACTAAAGAGAGGCTAAAACTAGTCTTGAGACTAAAAAAATTTAGTCAGGGATAACCCTACTAAAATATGGATTAGTCATCTCTCTCCTCATTTAACTCCTCTCCTTTAACACAAGCGAGTTCTGGATTGGAGGGTTTGAAGGATAATAAATGCTCATTAACTTGATTTTAGTCTCTTTAGTATTTGGATCTAAACATGAATGAGGCTAGCAAGTTTTAGTCCTACTACTTTTAGTCATGAGACTAAAACGTATCCAAGCATCGTTTCAGTGAAGAATGTCATTCCTGAGGCTGAGGCCGTCGTTGTGTCCTGCCGCAAGGAAGGACGACGACAGCGACGCCGTGGCCATGACCCGCGCAGGCACGGTTTATAACTTAATTAAGAGCCGCCACGACGATACGTCAAGTGAAATACTAATCCTTCCTGGATTTCCGATGGAAGGAGCTAGCCATGGTCCGGTCAAAGCTGCCCCCTTCCTACGTACCCCTCTCTCAGTCTGGTAATTATAAATTTCCAGTGCATCGATGCTAATTGAGCGAGCATAACTAATTGGCCTAGGCTTTCTCATGACCGACCGACCTGATCCTAGCTAGCCCAGTGGTTTCGTTTCACACACACGTTAATTAAGACATTAAGTTAACTTTGAAAGAAGGAGAAGGAGCGACCAAGCAGGCAAGGCTTTGGCTTGTCATAGAACTTTCCTCCTGTTGAAACACAGTTGCGGCCGGCCGTCCGTCCGTCTCGCCGATCGTCGGTCGAAAAGCATTGAAAAGCCAAAGACATGGTGCGTCATAGGTCTAGCTAGTCATAGGCGAATCAAAGCAAAGCATATCCCTAGGCTCTATATATGTAGAGAGATAGTAGAGATAACAGTGTGATTTCGTTTGACCACTAAATCGTCTCCTTGTAGTACTTGATAGCTTGTGCTAATCCAGGCCTTAGCTCCAGCGTCCATGCATGCTTGCATGTGCATGCGTCGCGTACTTGTACGATGTGATCCGTGGATCTGATCGGCAACCCGGTGCCGGTTAAACAGATGGAAGAGGTGATCGATGACGAACGGACGACGCGACGAGGCCAAGCTGCTCTGCGTGGGTTCGCGGGCACGGGGCATGAGATGATGCGCGTCCCGCGTCCCGTCGCCGCCGCTGCTTTCCCAGTCCTTGCCGGCCGGAGTTTTACATGTACATTACATAAACTGTGGTCTGCTCTAGGTAGCCTAACGCTGCCAAACCCGGTATGGTGGTAGCTGCTACCTGCTAGTGCACGCACTACGTACGAGCGCCGAGCGCGCGCGCCGGTCGACGCGCACGCGGCACGGGCAGAGCATGCGGCGCACGCGCGTGCACGTCCCGATCGGCGGCGACCGGCAGCGCGCGCCCACCACCCCGTCCCTTGTCCCGTACAGCACCGCCCGGCAGAGCGCGAGAGACACCAGCACCAACTAGAAGAACCGGGATTTGCTTGTTTCATCAGGGCTAGCTCCTGGTTGATCGACCCCGCTCAATAATATATCATCCACGTACGCACATACGCACGCCCTAACCAAGTCACGCCACGCCTAACAACTGCATGCTTAATCTACAGAAAACAATACTAGTCAGAATCCACTTGGGACCAACAACCGTATCACAAAAATATATATACTAGCGCTAGACTGATAGTGGACTCCTAGCTATAGCTAGTTAAACCCCTGGCTGATTAACCAATAGACGATCACTGCTTGCGTACTGATCGATCATACGTATCCAGCTTCCTCATAATATAAGAAAATAAAAGCGCTTCCCTGCCAACTAACAACACGAGTTGCCCGCACAGCACACGGAAAGGTATCTACCCCAAGATCTCGTATCACTCCCAACTTGCAAATACGTCTGCCCTGCCCATAGCTTCCAGCTTAATCAGTTGGCGCTTGCCAGTGCAGTTGGAGGAGAGATTTAACAACAAAAATTGCCCTTGTTATTAGTCTATTTTAAGTTTGCATTATTTCGACCGCAGTACCTGCACCGCAACTCATGGCACAAAATTAAACCATACCAAAACGAGATTTTAGTATAATACGCCCTGAGAATGCAACAATAAAGAAAATGTCCTAGTTGGTAATGAAATGGTTGGATGCTATAAATGTAAATAGTTGATCCCCACTATCTCAATTCTCTCAACATGTACATGTTTGACCTCATCATCCCACTAATTTTTTCTCTTTATATTCATGGAAAATGTTATTTATATTCTTTCTCAACATGCATACATCCCAACTCACCACACATGCATGCCACCTCATAAATCACACTATATTTTTCTTAACACACATGAGAAACGATACTTATTTTCTATATATATTTACAAGTATATTGTAATCAAATAAAATATATTATTTTATTTTTTCTACATATATTTACAACTATATTATAACCCAATAAATTATATTATCTTATTTTCTATATATGTTTACAACTATATTATAATCAAATATATGATACTTATAAGGATCTACATTTAATTTTTATTAAAAATATATTGCAACCAATCCGCCCAACAACATATGATGTATCATCTAGTTATTTAGACCGCAATGACCTGCACCATACACAAAAGAGAAAAAATTTCCGCACACTGAATGATCAAACAAAAATTCAAATATGAAATGAATTAGTGTTTTATCTCATTGTGTCTTGCTTTGTATGTTGAATTTAATTTTCACAGTGTGCCATTGATATCACACGAACACCCAACTAATGTTTATTAATCAATTGCACATGTTGTAGTTTTGCACGGAGATGTCTAAGATTGCCTAAGTAATTAATAATCAATATATCTTTATACTCATGCATTTAGATGATATCTACCTTATATGTGTATTTCTTTAAAAAAAACTCTGTCAAATTTGAGTTGCTTACCACGTGTGCCACGTGGTTATATGTGTATTTCTAACAAATGACATATTTTGGCCAGAATAAATAATTAATATCTTACTCGAGCACCATGCATGTCTTGACTATTGGACAACAAAAGCCAGATAAAAACATTTAGTACATTTCTGAAGCCCTTTTCCTCGTTTATATTCGTGATTTGGCAACTTGCAAATCATTCCCTTGCTCCTATTTATTTATTTATATATCGTTAATACCGTATCACATCGAATTAATGGCTCACATTCGTCTAGGGGTGTCCTAAAGCATGCTACCTCCATACCAAAAACATATTAATGTCTCACATATCTTTTGCAAGTGTCTATATACAGTACTACAAAGCCAGAACAAATACATGCAATGTAATGCCTGAGATTGACCTGATATCCAATTGCTTGGCTGGGCATTTATATGGGACCAAATAAACAAGGAGGGAATCCACTACTCAATGTTATCTTCCAATAACTGCATGATATGGGATGGGAGCGCACTGTTGAAGAGCGTCAGGTACCATACCACACACACACAGCAGATGCAAAATGATACTGCTGCTGCGACGCCATCCATGCATCTGCCACACAGAAATGAAGAGGAAAATGATGCCATGTTGCTGCGGACGGAGGTTGCGCTTGCGCATGTGCTACTCCAGATTTTAAAATGGGAAATGCCGCTGTCTAATGGCCAATACGGACTCCCATTCTAGGTAGCCAATTGACTCGGACCGGGTGCGACCCGGCCAGGACGCACGCGAGGCGACGCAGACAGGCAGACCGCTCCCAACCAAATCAAAAATCATTTCCGCGTGGATTTCCGTGGCCAGGGAGAAGAGGTCTTTAAAATATATTAGCAGTGCAGTTTTTGTGTGGATTTCTTCTTGCTTTCTCTGATAGCACGTCATATAGGAGTATATAAATATAAATATGGTACTAGTGCTGATTTTGTATGGACCAGCTTCCCATAGATTACGGGATCTGTGTTCTTTAGTTTTCTTTTTGGGAAAAAACAAAACATCCATTGCACCATTTGTGGAGTATTAAAAAAGATACATCTTAGTATTATGTTGCTCCTACAAGTCTCTCTCTTCCTCTCTCTCTCGAGTTGTTCTTACATGTCACTGAAAGACGTACTAGCACACATGTGTGAAGGATGAGTTTTATTACTCCATCCATCGAAAATAAGTGTCGTGGTTTTAGTTTAAATTTGAACTAAAACTATGATAATTATTTTCGTTCGTGGTAGTACCTAAAACAAGTCTCGTGGTTTTAGTTCAAAATCAAACTAAAACCACGACAATTATTTCCGTTCTTGGTAGTACCTAATTTAAAGAGATGGGAAATGTAGCAAAAACGTACTTTTCATAACTAAAATCATTTTATGAGACAATAAAATTGCAATAACTTCGCCTAAAAATGTAGTCTTGCGTACGTACTCTCAGTACTCATTCATAGTCATGTGTGGTGGCAAGCCCGGTCTCACATATGGGAAAGTATGAGGTGATACCGCACCTCAAATGTTCCTATGATGCCAATTTTGAAAAATTAATCTTAAACTTTTTGAATTTGTCTTGAACTTGCTTGGTGAATGTTCACAACGTATGTCACTACAACCCCCCAAAAATATCAGATCCAATTGTGAAATATACATTGGGGAAAATGACAAATCTAGAATGAATAGTGTCACAAAATAACAAAAGCAAAATTGACATTCTTCACGTAGGGATTTATGTTTTTTAGTTCTCAATCTGTGTTTCGAATTTGAACTTGAAATCTTTAGGGGCTGTAAACCCATTCCTTGTAAACATTCACAATTTTTCATTTTTAAAAAATATTTAAAGTTGACTTTGGGGTATAGACTTGGTACGCACGTCTTTTTTTTTTGAACAATCACGGGGGGGGGGGGGGGGGGGGGAGAGTCCCCAACTGAATATATTACTCAAAAGGCCCGAGGGCAGGTTACATCATAGATTACAACGAGAGGAGAGGTATAGCCGCCAAGACTTGCAGCCTCCCTACTAACAAAGTCCTTAAATCTAAGGACCCAAAGCGTAAAGTCCGAAATGATGTTCCAAAGAGTAATTTGTGATGTGTGTAGCTCGTTACGATAGACCTGAGCGTTCCTGGAGTCCCACAACTTCCAGAGAATGGCGAGGGCAACGGTAGGACACACGTCTTTTTTTATTTACACGACAATGGTACATACAAGATTTGATAGATATTCGTTACTGTTTGCATGTTCACATCTATTTTTGGTACATAGTTTTTTAAGGATATTCGGTCAAATACTACCACTAAATTTTTGTTCATCATAGCAAAATGTTTCTTGAAAAATCTAATTACCAAGGCCTTTATATTTTTCTACAAGTTTTGAGTTATTTTCAACACACATGTCCCCATCGTTAACTTGTCATTTATACCTATACCCTTTATACTATGTATTAATTTATCACTTTGAACTTTGAATAAAATTCTTACTATTACATCCCCAATATTTACTTTGTCAATTCGCTATGTACACCATTTAAAAATTATATTGAAAAGGGTTCTCAATTAACTTCTTTGATACAAACTGACGAATCAAATGGGAAAAAAATCTTATATTGCATGCTTCTAATCGTTAAACCCTATCCCAATTCTGCCACCTGGAAAAAACCGATCTCAAAGCACCTTTGCCTTTCTTTCACCTTTGTTATGGAATACATTAGACATAATCAATATGAAAGGACTATAAATAATTTGGGATTTTAGTTATATGATATCGATCTGGGATTCATGATTCATCCATCGTAGTACCAATTTATGGCCGTCACTCTGTCTCCAATATTTATTCTAGAGAAATGAATGTACATAATCAATACGATGGCCAGTCAAACAGAAGACGATGCATATAAATGATACACTAACGCATCGCTTGTAGTCCTGGAAACGTTAGGCTTTTTTGTTGTCGCAATTCTCCGATTCTTGGACGGTCCATGCTAAAAATACAATTACTACAAAAAGTCATTTTGCATGCATCATTACTGTGGGAACTACGAAAACGACGCGACGCTTCTAACCTGTGACGATTTATATATGTAAACAAACACGAAACTTGGCCTCCAAAACCTTGAGGTCGAGAAAAGTCAAGAGACAGGTTACGTAACCATCTCACAATCCCAAATAAACCGAATTCGAGGATTATTCTTCTCTGGCAAAAGAATGAAAAGAGTTTGGCGATTATTCATCATTGAAATGCTGATAAACGTTGAAATGAAATGCTCCATGGAGCAAGAAAAGGCGAAGGGGGGGTGAGGGCAATCAGGCGCAGTTCTTACGTACGTCTCAATCGTTAACTTGTCATCTAGACCTATACCCTTTATACTATAGTAAGTTTTTGTTTTGATTTATTTGCATAAAATTCTTGCTGCTTCCATCGCCAGCATTTACTTTGTCAAATTTGACATGTACGTCTTCTTTTTGGAAATGCAACACATCGATTCCAACATGTGTACCACTTTATATACTCCCTCCGTCCTAAAATAAATGTCTTAAGCTTAATATAACTTTGTACTAGAGCTAGTACAAAGTTGAGACAGTTATTTTAGGGCAGAGGGAGTACTATATTAAAGGCGGCTTTCACTTCTATCCATAGCATTAATTCATAGTTTCTCCAACAATAAATTAGAGAAATTTACCTCATTGATACAAACTGGGGATTCAAATGGGGAAAATAAACCTTCTATTACCTGGGTTGCACGCTCCAAATGATTGAACCCTCCCTTGATTCCGTGGTACCGTTGTCTTTCTTTCACCTGTGGCATGGAATAAATTAGACAAGTTAACATAATCAATATGAACGGATTAATAATAATTTGGGATTTTAGCTATATGATATCGATCTAGGGTTTGAATTTCACCCGTCACCTCTGTAAAACAATATAAGACCATTAGATCACTACCAAAGGGGAAAAAAAAATTGTGGCCGTCACTCCATCTCCAATATTTGTTTAGGAGAAATGATTGTATTTAGTCAATACGATGGCCGGTCAAATAGAAGACGCCACCGGATATACACTAACACATACTCATAGTATTGGAAAGTTAGGCTTTATTGTTGCCGCTATTCCCCGGTTCATTGAATGGTTCAACCGTTACTACAGAACATTTTTTTGCACACGTCATCATCGTGGGATCAATGAAAATGACGCGAAGCTTCTAGCCCGTCACGACTGAAAGAAACAAACAAACACGAGGCTTGACGTATAAACCTGTCTTGAATAGAAGAGTTTGAGGGGGTCACCCAACCATCTCACTTTCCCAAGAAACCGAATTAGATGATTATTCTTCGGCAAATGAAAGAAAACAATACAACGATTTATTTTCATCCGTCACTTCAGTCTTCAGTATTTGTTGTGTTGGAGACACCGACCGGCAAGACATAAGGGGCTGCAAAATATGAAATGATGCACTAGCGCAAACCTTGTAGTCTTGGAGACGATGGACTTCATTGTTTTTTCCCGGTCTTTGCCGGTCCACGCCGCACAAAAATAAAACCATCGCTACAAAACATCGTTTTTTTGCACGACGCATCATCATCGTCGTCGTCGTCGTCGTCATCATCGCGGGATCGACGAAGACCAAGCTAAACTTATGACCTCGAAAGAGAGAGATATAAAGAAACAAACACGATACTTGGCCTCTAAACCCGTTTTGAATTGAAAAGTCCAATGACGGGTCACCTAACCGTCTCTCATAATCACAAATGAAAACCCAACTGGACGGACGATTACTCTCCTGGGAGAAAAGAAAGAAAAAGAAAAGAAAATTTTCTTTTCTTTTACATAGTACTATTTCTCTATCTTTGGCGATTATTCGTCCGTCATCGTCGAAATGAAGTCCCGACCCCAACCGATCCGAGGGAGTGGATCAAGCTCCCCTCCCTCCCTCCCCTACCTCGCTCCTGTGCTGCTTTCTGGCCTCCCTTTTATTGCTACTCCCCTCCCCTCCCCTCCGTCCGTCCGTCCGCTCTATACTCTACTCGCTTTTGGCTTGGCTGCCGTGGTGTGGTGTGGTGTGGTGGACGGTTGGTTGGTTGGTTCCCTGCTTGACACCCAACCCGGAGCCCACGAGAGATAGCAGAGCGAGCGAGCGCCGGGCCGGGGTAGGGGCAGTACCACACCACTGCATCGTCCGTCCGCCCGCCCGCCCGCCCCCAACACCAGAGAGAAAGAGGACGCCACGCAGTGGGCGCGCCATAAAGGAGCGGAGCCGAGCCGACGGACGGACGGACGGAGGCCACCGAGATCCGGGACCGAGCGCCGCGAGATCCGCCGCTAAAGCTGTCTTCTTGCTGGCGTGCTGCTGGTGGCGGTAGCACCTCGGCCGCTTGGTGCCCATGGCGCGGGTCGACGCGCGCGCGGTCGAGGAGGAGTTCTTCGACTCGAGGGAGGTCGTGTCGCCGCCGTCCTCCGTCGCCTCGCCGGCCAGCTCCGGCCGCCTTGACGGCGAGGACGGCGACGGGTGGCTCTCCGCCGGGGCCCTGCTCGAGGTCTGGGCCACGGGCCCTTGCAGCAGCGTGGAGGAGCGCCGCCAGCGCTTCGTCCGCTCCCTCGGCCTCCTGGATCCCGCCCACGAATCACAGCCGCGCTCCTGGCCCGGCGCCACAGAGGAGGAGATCGTCGTCCTGGGGAACACCGGCTCCGCGGACCCGGCCTCTCCCGCCCCTCGTCCCTCGCGCGGGGCCGGGGAGGAGGAGGCGGAGGAGGCGGGGGCGCCTGGCGGAAGCGGCGAGGAGGGCCTGGAGTGCGTGTTCAAGAACCTGGACGACGGCACGGTCTTCGTGGTCCACGAGCTGGGCAAGGACGGCAGCTTCCGGAGCCTCAGGGAGCGCCGCTCCAACCGGACGGTCACCGCCGCGGAATTCGAGAGGATCTCCGGCTCCTCCCCGTTCATCCGCGAGCTGATGCGCCGCGTGGAGGACTCCTCCGACGAGCCCTCCACCCCGGACAAGTCCGCGGCGGCGAGGGCGAGGCGCCGGAGGAGGAGGCGGAGGTTCGGGTGGCTCCGGAGGCTGGGCATCGGCGCCTGCGTCCTCGACGCCGAGGACGAGGACGAGGCCAATTCCACCTCCTCCAGCTCCTGCCGGAGCTGCTCTAGGAAGGTTCTTGACAGGGTCAAGGTCAGGCCACACAAGAAGCGGTCAAAGGAATTGTCAGCGGTGTACAGGGGCCAAGAGATCAAGGCGCACAAGGGCGCCATTGTGGCCATGAGGTTCAGCTCCGACGGGCAGTACCTGGCCACCGGTGGCGAGGACGGGGTGGTGCGGGTGTGGCGGGTGGTGGAGGGCGACAGGCCCGACGAGCTCGACTTCGCCGAGGACGATCCTTCCTGCGTCTTCTTCACTGTCAATGAGAACTCTGAACTGGCCCCTGTCAACTCCAGCGAAGGGACCAAGAACAAACAGGATAAAAGTTCAAAGGGGCAAGCAGATCCGGCCTGCGTCGTGATTCCTCACCGGACCTTTGCGCTGTCTCAGGTCCCTGTGCATGAATTCTATGGGCATGATGATGCCATCTTGGATCTCTCGTGGTCCAAAAATGGGGTGAGTGGCAATTCAGACAGCGCCTTTCCATGTACTCGAAGGCTCTACTACAGATGTTGTTATATGCTCATCTAATCATCTACCTACACTTGGTTTTGTGCAGGACTTGCTTTCTGCTTCTATGGATAAAACTGCTCGATTGTGGCGGGTCGGATGCAATAGTTCTCTCAAGGTTTTCTTCCACAATAACTATGGTAATACCTCCCTCCCACACCTGAGCTAATGCATTTTACAGCCTGCCGCTCTTCAGCATATGATGCTGACATCAACTTTGTTGTCTATTATGCAGTGACATGCGTTCAGTTTCACCCTACGAGTGACAATTATTTTATCAGCGGTTGTATCGACGGATTGGTTCGCATTTGGGATGTCCGTAAATGCCTAGTTGTAGACTGGGCTAATAGCAAGGAGATAATAACCGCAGTCTGTTACCGGCCTGATGGAAAGGTTAGCTTGAATTTCCTTGTACTAGTCTGTTTTTACCAAGTGACCATTTGTTGTTTGATTCACTGAGATGCTTATATTTCTGCTGGTGCTCCTCTATTCAGGGGGTAGTGGTTGGGACCATAACAGGAAATTGCCGCTACTACGATGCATCAGGTAATCATGAGTTGGTTTGTTTGTGAGATTTGAGTTGTACTTCCTGATGATTGGCAAACTAATGATTTTGGAAATAGTAGCTTCAGTCGACATCCTCATTTGTTTGTTAATGTGTCGATATCGTTTGCTTTCATGAGGACATCAAAGATGTATATGCAAATTAGTAATGATAGGGATACCTTATTTTGTCCTCGGTACAAGAATAGCGAAAGCAAGATTATTGCTATCCTCTAGTTGCTACGCAAGTCATCCTGTTTGTGCTTATGGATGTAGTTTCCTTGATTTTATTAGAAAGAAGATAATGCTCAGAGTTTTTTCATCTACGCTAATGAAACAGTTGTTTCCCTTATTTTCCGTTTTCCCTGTTTACGCCCCTCTTTGTCCTGGTGAATAAACAGAAATGTGCCATTAACGAATATAGGCATCCAACAGTTGGAAAATTAGCCGGGAAACTAAAGAAATAGTGCGTGTATATTTGGCGCTGAATAGGTGGAATGTGCTGTGGACAATATATTACTTAATAGGATCATTGTCATGTTAATGCAATGCAACAGTGGCTTCTGTTTTGGCAGGAGTGGATTTACAACTTCTAAGATTGAAATAGAAAAAAATGAAAAATCCAGTCAAAATTCTACATTTCCAAAAGTGGGTATTCCTGTTCTGTCCATGAGTGAACAGTAGGTAAAGTGATGCCATCAATTCATTGTTTAGGATGCCTGGAAGATTTATAATGCTCCTTTGGAGTAATTTTGTCCTGCTTATATATAGACCTCGGAGAACACATGGCACCTTATATTTATCATTGTTGTGTTAGGAGTTCATATTTAGTACTTAAATCGTGATACCATCAATTCAGTGTTTAGGATGCCTGGAAAAGGCAGTATAGTAAACATAATTGAACTTGCTAGTAAGGCAGCAAATTGTTAACTGTTAACCTGATCGATTTTGTGGAACACAAAGAGTCTTAATTTATTTATCTGATGTTTCTTTTTTAGTATGCTGAAGTGTTAAATGTTATCTTAATTGTAATGTATTTTCCTTTTTTACACAGAAAATCGTCTAGAACTGGAATCTCAGGTCTCTCTGAATGGCAGAAAGAAGTCTCCACTTAAAAGAATAGTTGGTTTCCAGGTACTGTCTTAATATCTGTTGGCTGCACAAGAGCTTTTTTTTTGTGTGTGTGTGATACAGATTTGGAATCTACTTATTGTTACAAATGATTCTTACATTTGCCCTTTTCTTCAAACTTGTGTTGACAGTACTGCCCATCTGATCCAAAGAAGTTGATGGTAACATCTGGTGACTCACAAGTTCGCATTCTTGATGGGGTTCATGTAATTTCCAACTACAAAGGTACTGGCACCCTCTTCTTGTCTTGGGGTAACTCATAGTATTCGTGACCCTGCAGTTCACATTTCTATCTCCTCTTCTCAGGATTACAAAGTTCAAGCCAAGTTGCCGCATCATTTACCCCAGATGGAGATCACATTATCTCTGCTAGTGACGACTCCCGTATCTACATGTGGAATCATGTGAACCAACTTGCCCCAGTCACAAGCCGCGTGAAGACAGTGTGGTCGTACGAGCGGTTTTTCAGCAATGATGTCTCCATTGCCATACCGTGGAACGCCTCGCAGTCAAGGAACTCCATTTCACTGGCCTGCAACATCCCTTCTTTACGGCAGGAAGTCTCAGGCGACCTCTGCGACATACAGGACATCACATCACGCTGCCAGACTGAAGATTGCCTTGAAGACGATAACATGTTCCGGTTGCCATCGGGCAATTTCACTCTTAGCAGGGCGTTCCTTGCGGAGTCTGCTCCAAGGGGATCAGCCACGTGGCCGGAGGAGCATCTGGCGTCCAACTCAGCGACGGCATCTACGTTGCGTAAATCGCAGTACAAGTTCCTGAAGGCGTCTTGCCAGAATGCAGCCACACATGCCTGGGGCCAGGTCATAGTCACCGCAAGCTGGGATGGCCACATCAGGTCATTCCAGAACTACGGCTTACCGGTGCAAGTTTGACATGGCGTCTTCTCTCACCATTGCTTCACCAGAAGGGGCGGCGCCTCATGAGTTCATGCCGGCTCAAGAAGCCTGGCTGGCTGGAGCTTGACGCTCGTCCAGATATACTGTTGCGGTACAAAGCGTCACATCACATGGCTGGTTTCTTGTGCTAACATGCTTGTGGACCATAAGTTGTATGTAGCCCGGGTGGTCCTCCAAGATCCCGCCAGCAACGACGATGCTGCTGTAGCAGTAGCCAGGCCCTCTTCCTTGGCTGAATCATGCAAGCCCTAGTGATGGGGTCTGGGCAACCAAGGCCTCTTGATGATGTTTGTTTTCTCTGTTGTTCCGGAGCCCTCCGTAAATATATAGGAGAGAATGGATGAACATATGTTTTTGGCCAGTTTCGACTTCCCTCGCCCCGGTCGGTCGGGGCGGGCGGGGAGCTAGCTAGGGCTCGATCTCCAGGATGGAGTGCACATATTGGATTCATTTGATTTGTTGTTTGGTTTTGGTTGTGTGACTGAGTTAATGTTGTTGTTGTTGTTGTTGTTGTTGTACTGTGCACATTGACGCCTCCATTTCAGTGGTGGTGGTAGACATGGTCAGGTGGGTGTGGGGGGACCTCTTCCTCCCACCCTCATCTAGATGATGCATGGATGTGGATGGTGCAGTTGCAGTTGGGCCTGATGGGATCCCCAACTCCAGGGACCAGCCTGCCTGGGTATGGTTATGGACTTGACCTTTTTACCTCCCTCCTGGAATGTATTGCAATGCCAGATCCCCTCACTTATTATTTGCCCTGATGATGCACTGACTTGCTGAGGATGAAGGTGAAACTGCACCGTCTAGTTACCAGCAGTGCTTTCAAGGTGAAACTGCCATCCAGCTCTCAACCAAACGAGCAACACTGTGTGTGATGATAAGCTGAGGAGGAAGGTGGAACTGCACTTCCGATTTACCACCGGTGCTTTCTTCGGAACCAAGAGTGTGACTGTGTGTGGCTCTGTTTGCTACCTGTGCTTCCTGTGCAGTATAAGTCTTCCATAAGCCCGTGGAGAAAGAATGAAAAAAATATTCAACCGGACCCTCGTATTGTTCCTATATGTTCGCGAACCCTCGTATTTATCTCAAATATGAAGATGATATGAGGACTTGTGGACGCACCCGATCAGTCCATCGCATTGGACGCTACCCAACACGGACCATTTTTTTATATACATTTTTTTCTTTCTCTCACTTCCTCTTCACCGATCACGTGCAAGTGATCGGACATATGAGAATAGAAATAAGGAGACACGTCCGATTACTAACTTGACGACGTTTGATGGTCCGAATTTGTAAATCGTGGTTAAAGATGCTTCAAGAGTATCTACACACACGGTTTGCAAATGTGGGCTCTCAAATGTTGACGGCTAACGATCGGCCATCTCCTAAATTTATCCGTCCACATCTAACTCTTTCATATTTCATCACCTAAATCCGTACAAAGCATGAAAAAAATTCATATGTACTATAAATTATCCTAGTCTTCGTCATTGGAGGTGGCCTCTAGCTCGTCCTTGTCTGCCGCAGCCCGCGTCGCCTCCATCTCCTATCGACGAAGAGGTCTGGTTTTGCAGCCGACTCCGGGCGGATAGAGTTCAGGATGGCCTGCTGCTTCACCTGCATATCCACGTCCTTCACCGGCGCCTGCTCCTCCTCCCCCCCACCCTTCTCCGTCGACACCTGCTCCCCCTCCCTCACATCCTCCTCCGGATCCAGAGGTAGCCCCGCGGCCCTCCAGATCCGGACCTGCTCAAGGAGCCAAAGCCGGTGCTAGATCGTGTAGTGGCGGCAGCGTGGGGTGCACGGCTCACGGATGCAATAGACTTGAGGATGAAAATGTGGAGTGGTAGGATTTGGGTGACGGCGGATGGCTTAAATAGCATGGCTAGGATTACGCGACCCGTCAGCGCGGCACCACACAATGTTCACACTACGAAAAAGGAGGAGGCGTCCCTCGGACCATCGGGTTTTCGGAAGATTTCGCGTGGGTCTACGCAGTCAGGCCGACGCGGTGGGCCTGTCTGTTTGGGCGCCCCATTACCGTCCCACATTTTGGCTGGATATAAGGAGTGCCGATTGTTGGGGAACGTCGCATGGGAAACAAAAATTTTCCTACGCGCACGAAGACCTATCATGGTGATGTCCATCTACGAGAGAGGATGAGTGATCTACGTACCCTTGTAGATCGTACAGCAGAAGCGTTAGAGAACGCGGTTGATGTAGTGGAACGTCCTCACGTCCCTCGATCCGCCCCGCGAACAATCCCGCGATCAGTCCCACGATCTAGTACCGAACGGACGGCACCTCCGCGTTCAGCACACGTACAGCTCAACGATGATCTCGGCCTTCTTGATCCAGCAAGAGAGACGGAGAGGTAGAAGAGTTCTCCGGCAGCGTGACGGCGCTCCGGAGGTTGGTGATGATCTCGTCTCAGCAGGGCTCCGCCCGAGCTCCGCAGAAACGCGATCTAGAGGAAAAACTATGGAGGTATGTGGTCGGGCAGCCGTGAGAAAGTCGTCTCAAATCTGCCCTAAAAGCCCCATATATATAGGAGGAGGGAGGGGGACCTTGCCTTGGGGTCCAAGGGACTCCCAAGGGATCGGCCGAGCCAAGGGGGGGAGGACTCCCCCCCCAAACCGAGTTGGACTTGGTTTGGTGGGAGGAGTCCCCCTCCCTTCCCACTTCTTCCCTCTTTTTTTTTCTTTTCCTTTGGTTTTCTTCTCTTGGCGCATAGGCCCTCTTGGGGCTGTCCCACCAGCCCACTAAGGGCTGGTGTGTCTCCCCAAAGCCTATGGGCTTCCCCGGGGTGGGTTGCCCCCCCCGGTGAACTCCCGGAACCCATTCGTCATTCCCGGTACATTCCCGGTAACTCCGAAAACCTTTCGGTAATCAAATGAGGTCATCCCATATATCAATCTTCGTTTCCGGACCATTCCGGAAACCCTCGTGACGTCCGTGATCTCATCCGGGACTCCGAACAACATTCGGTAACCAACCATATAACTCAAATACGCACAAAACAACGTCGAACCTTAAGTGTGCAGACCCTGCGGGTTCGAGAACTATGTAGACATGACCCGAGAGACTCCTCGGTCAATATCCAATAGTGGGACCTGGATGCCCATATTGGATCCTACATATTCTACGAAGATCTTATCGTTTGAGCCTCAGTGCCAAGGATTCGTATAATCCCGTATGTCATTCCCTTTGTCCTTCGGTATGTTACTTGCCCGAGATTCAATCGTCAGTATCCGCATACCTATTTCAATCTCGTTTACCGGCAAGTCTCTTTACTCGTTCCGTAATACAAGATCCCGCAACTTACACTAAGTTACATTGCTTGCAAGGCTTGTGTGTGATGTTGTATTACCGAGTGGGCCCCGAGATACCTCTCCGTCACACGGAGTGACAAATCCCAGTCTTGATCCATACTAACTCAACTAACACCTTCGGAGATACCTGTAGAGCATCTTTATAGTCACCCAGTTACGTTGCGACGTTTGATACACACAAAGCATTCCTCCGGTGTCAGTGAGTTATATGATCTCATGGTCATAGGAACAAATACTTGACATGCAGAAAAACAGTAGCAACAAAATGACACGATCAACATGCTACGTCTATTAGTTTGGGTCTAGTCCATCACGTGATTCTCCTAATGACGTGATCCAGTTATCAAGCAACAACACCTTGTTCATAATCAGAAGACACTAACTATCATCGATCAACTGGCTAGCCAACTAGAGGCATGCTAGGGACGGTGTTTTGTCTATGTATCCACACATGTAAATGAGTCTTCATTCAATACAATTATAGCATGGATAATAAACTATTATCTTGATACAGGAATTATAATAATAACTATACATTTATTATTGCCTCTAGGCCATAATTCCAACAGTCTCGCACTTGCACTAGAGTCAATAATCTAGTCCTCACATCACCATGTGAATTACATTGTAATAAATCTAACACCCATACAGTTCTGGTGTCGATCATGTTTTGGCCGTGGAAGAGGTTTAGTCAGCGGGTCTGCTACATTCAGATCCGTGTGCACTTTGCATATATTTACGTCCTCCTCGACGTAGTCGCGGATGAGGTTGAAGCGTCGTTTGATGTGTCTGGTCTTCTTGTGAAACCTTGGTTCCTTTGGTAAGGCAATGGCACCAGTGTTGTCACAGAACAAGGTTATTGGATCCAGTGCACTTGGCACCACTCCAAGATCCGTCATGAACTGCTTCATCCAGACACCCTCCTTAGCCGCCTCCGAGGCAGCCATTTACTCCGCTTCACATGTAGAATCTGCTACGACGCTTTGCTTGGAACTGTACCAGCTTACTGCACCCCCATTAAGAATAAATACGTATCCGGTTTGCGACTTAGAGTCATCCGGATCCGTGTCAAAGCTTGCATCGACGTAACCTTTTAATGCGAGCTCTTCGTCACCTCCATACACGAGAAACATCTCCTTAGTCCTTTTTAGGTACTTCAGGATATTCTTGACCGCCGTCCAGTGATCCACTCCTGGATTACTCTGGAATCTACCTGCCATACTTATGGCCAGGCTAACATCCGGTCTAGTGCACAGCATCGCATACATGATAGAACCTATGGCCGAAGCATAGGGGACGGAGCGCATATGCTCTCTATCTTCATCAGTTGCTGGGCACTGAGTCTTACTCAATCTCGTACCTTGTAACACTGGCAAGAACCCTTTCTTGGACTGTTCCATTTTGAACCTTTTCAAAACTTTATCAAGGTATGTGCTTTGTGAAAGTCCTATCAGGCGTTTTGATCTATCCCTATAGATCTTAATGCCTAGAATGTAAGCAGCTTCTCCTAGGTCCTTCATAGAGAAACTTTTATTCAAGTAACCTTTTATGCTCTCCAAAAGCTCTACGTTGTTTCCAATCAGTAATATGTCATCCACATATAATATTAGAAACGCCACAGAGCTCCCACTCACTTTCTTGTAAATACAAGATTCTCCAACCACTTGTATAAACCCAAATGCTTTGATCACCTCATCAAAGCGTTTGTTCCAACTCCGAGATGCTTGCACCAGTCCATAAATGGATCGCTGGAGCTTGCACACCTTGTCAGCATTTTTAGGATCGACAAAACCTTCGGATTGCATCATATACAACTCTTCCTTAAGGAAACCGTTAAGGAACGCCATTTTGACATCCATCTGCCAGATTTCATAATCGAAAAATGCAGCTATTGCTAACATGATTCTGACGGACTTAAGCATCGCTACGGGTGAGAAAGTCTCATCGTAGTCAACTCCTGGAACTTGTGAAAAACCCTTTGCCACAAGTCGAGCTTTATAAACGGTCACATTACCGTCAGCGTCCGTCTTCTTCTTAAAGATCCATTTGTTCTGAATAGCCTTGCGGCCCTCAGGCAGTATCTCCAAAGTCCACACTTTGTTCTCATACATGGATCCTATCTCGGATTTCATGGCTTCTAGCCATTTGTTGGAATCTGGGCCCACCATTGCTTCTTCATAATTTGCATGTTCATTGTTGTCTAACAACATGATTGATAAGACGGGATTACCGTACCACTCTGGAGCAGCGCGTGATCTCGTCGACCTGCGTGGTTCAACAGAAACTTGAACTGGAGTTTCATGATCATCATCATTAACTTCCTCCTCAACCGGCGTCGCAATGACAGAGGTTTCCCCTTGCCCTGCGCCACTATCCAGAGGGATGATAGGTTTGTTGGGGAACGTCGCATGGGAAACAAAAATTTTCCTACGCGCACGAAGACCTATCATGGTGATGTCCATCTACGAGAGGGGATGAGTGATCTACGTACCCTTGTAGATCGTACAGCAGAAGCGATTAGAGATCGCGGTTGATGTAGTGGAACGTCCTCACGTCCCTCGATCCGCCCCGCGAACAATCCCGCGATCAGTCCCACGATCTAGTACCGAACGGACGGCACCTCCGCGTTCAGCACACGTACAGCTCGACGATGATCTCGGCCTTCTTGATCCAGCAAGAGAGACGGAGAGGTAGAAGAGTTCTCCGGCAGCGTGACGGCGCTCCGGAGGTTGGTGATGATCTTGTCTCAGCAGGGCTCCGCCCGAGCTCCGCAGAAACACGATCTAGAGGAAAAACTATGGAGGTATGTGGTCGGGCAGCCGTGAGAAAGTCGTCTCAAATCTGCCCTAAAAGCCCCATATATATAGGAGGAGGGAGGGGGACCTTGCCTTGGGGTCCAAGGGAACCCCAAGGGGTCGGCCGAGCCAGGGGGGAGGACTCTCCCCCCCCAAACCGAGTCCTACTTGGTTTGGTGGGAGGGAGTCCTTCCCCTTTCGCACTTCCCCTCCTTTTTTTTTTCTTTCTTTGATTTTTCTTCTTTGGCGCATAGGATTTGGTGGGCTGTCCCACCAGCCCACTAAGGGCTGGTGTGACCCCCCCAAATACCTATGGGCTTCCCCGGAGTGGGTTGCCCCCCTCCGGTGAACCCCCGGAACCCATTCGTCATTCCCGGTACATTCCCGGTAACTCCGAAAACCTTCCGGTAATCAAATGAGGTCATCCTATATATCAATCTTCGTTTCCGGACCATTCCGGAAACCCTCGTGACGTCCGTGATCTCATCCGGGACTCCGAACAACATTCGGTAACCAACCATATAACTCAAATACGCATAAAACAACGTCGAACCTTAAGTGTGCAGACCCTGCGGGTTCGAGAACTATGTAGACATGACCCGAGAGACTCCCCGGTCAATATCCAATAGCGGGACCTGGATGCCCATATTGGATCCTACATATTCTACGAAGATCTTATCGTTTGAACCTCAGTGCCAAGGATTCGTATAATCCCGTATGTCATTCCCTTTGTCCTTCGGTATGTTACTTGCCCGAGATTCGATCGTCAGTATCCGCATACCTATTTCAATCTCGTTTACCGGCAAGTCTCTTTACTCGTTCCGTAATACAAGATCCCGCAACTTACACTAAGTTACATTGCTTGCAAGGCTTGTGTGTGATGTTGTATTACCGAGTGGGCCCTGAGATACCTCTCCGTCACACGGAGTGACAAATCCCAGTCTTGATCCATACTAACTCAACTAACACCTTCGGAGATACCTGTAGAGCATCTTTATAGTCACCCAGTTACGTTGCGACGTTTGATACACACAAAGCATTCCTCCGGTGTCAGTGAGTTATATGATCTCATGGTCATAGGAACAAATACTTGACATGCAGAAAAACAGTAGCAACAAAATGACACGATCAACATGCTACGTCTATTAGTTTGGGTCTAGTCCATCACGTGATTCTCCTAATGACGTGATCCAGTTATCAAGCAACAACACCTTGTTCATAATCAGAAGACACTGACTATCATCGATCAACTGGCTAGCCAACTAGAGGCATGCTAGGGACGGTGTTTTGTCTATGTATCCACACATGTAAATGAGTCTTCATTCAATACAATTATAGCATGGATAATAAACTATTATCTTGATACAGGAATTATAATAATAACTATACATTTATTATTGCCTCTAGGCCATAATTCCAACAGTCTCGCACTTGCACTAGAGTCAATAATCTAGTCCTCACATCACCATGTGAATTACATTGTAATAAATCTAACACCCATACAGTTCTGGTGTCGATCATGTTTTGGCCGTGGAAGAGGTTTAGTCAGCGGGTCTGCTACATTCAGATCCGTGTGCACCTTGCATATATTTACGTCCTCCTCCTCGACGTAGTCGCGGATGAGGTTGAAGCGTCGTTTGATGTGTCTGGTCTTCTTGTGAAACCTTGGTTCCTTTGCTAAGGCAATGGCACCAGTGTTGTCACAGAACAAGGTTATTGGATCCAGTGCACTTGGCACCACTCCAAGATCCGTCATGAACTGCTTCATCCAGACACCCTCCTTAGCCGCCTCCGAGGCAGCCATTTACTCCGCTTCACATGTAGAATCTGCTACGACGCTTTGCTTGGAACTGTACCAGCTTACTGCACCCCCATTAAGAATAAATACGTATCCGGTTTGCGACTTAGAGTCATCCGGATCCGTGTCAAAGCTTGCATCGACGTAACCTTTTAATGCGAGCTCTTCGTCACCTCCATACACGAGAAACATCTCCTTAGTCCTTTTTAGGTACTTCAGGATATTCTTGACCGCCGTCCAGTGATCCACTCCTGGATTACTCTGGAATCTACCTGCCATACTTATGGCCAGGCTAACATCCGGTCTAGTGCACAGCATCGCATACATGATAGAACCTATGGCCGAAGCATAGGGGACGGAGCGCATATGCTCTCTATCTTCATCAGTTGCTGGGCACTGAGTCTTACTCAATCTCGTACCTTGTAACACTGGCAAGAACCCTTTCTTGGACTGTTCCATTTTGAACCTTTTCAAAACTTTATCAAGGTATGTGCTTTGTGAAAGTCCTATCAGGCGTTTTGATCTATCCCTATAGATCTTAATGCCTAGAATGTAAGCAGCTTCTCCTAGGTCCTTCATAGAGAAACTTTTATTCAAGTAACCTTTTATGCTCTCCAAAAGCTCTACGTTGTTTCCAATCAGTAATATGTCATCCACATATAATATTAGAAACGCCACAGAGCTCCCACTCACTTTCTTGTAAATACAAGATTCTCCAACCACTTGTATAAACCCAAATGCTTTGATCACCTCATCAAAGCGTTTGTTCCAACTCCGAGATGCTTGCACCAGTCCATAAATGGATCGCTGGAGCTTGCACACCTTGTCAGCATTTTTAGGATCGACAAAACCTTCGGATTGCATCATATACAACTCTTCCTTAAGGAAACCGTTAAGGAACGCCATTTTGACATCCATCTGCCAGATTTCATAATCGAAAAATGCAGCTATTGCTAACATGATTCTGACGGACTTAAGCATCGCTACGGGTGAGAAAGTCTCATCGTAGTCAACTCCTGGAACTTGTGAAAAACCCTTTGCCACAAGTCGAGCTTTATAAACGGTCACATTACCGTCAGCGTCCGTCTTCTTCTTAAAGATCCATTTGTTCTGAATAGCCTTGCGGCCCTCAGGCAGTATCTCCAAAGTCCACACTTTGTTCTCATACATGGATCCTATCTCGGATTTCATGGCTTCTAGCCATTTGTTGGAATCTGGGCCCACCATTGCTTCTTCATAATTTGCATGTTCATTGTTGTCTAACAACATGATTGATAAGACGGGATTACCGTACCACTCTGGAGCAGCGCGTGATCTCGTCGACCTGCGTGGTTCAACAGAAACTTGAACTGGAGTTTCATGATCATCATCATTAACTTCCTCCTCAACCGGCGTCGCAATGACAGAGGTTTCCCCTTGCCCTGCGCCACTATCCAGAGGGATGATAGGTTTGTTGGGGAACGTCGCATGGGAAACAAAAATTTTCCTACGCGCACGAAGACCTATCATGGTGATGTCCATCTACGAGAGGGGATGAGTGATCTACGTACCCTTGTAGATCGTACAGCAGAAGCGATTAGAGATCGCGGTTGATGTAGTGGAACGTCCTCACGTCCCTCGATCCGCCCCGCGAACAATCCCGCGATCAGTCCCACGATCTAGTACCGAACGGACGGCACCTCCGCGTTCAGCACACGTACAGCTCGACGATGATCTCGGCCTTCTTGATCCAGCAAGAGAGACGGAGAGGTAGAAGAGTTCTCCGGCAGCGTGACGGCGCTCCGGAGGTTGGTGATGATCTTGTCTCAGCAGGGCTCCGCCCGAGCTCCGCAGAAACACGATCTAGAGGAAAAACTATGGAGGTATGTGGTCGGGCAGCCGTGAGAAAGTCGTCTCAAATCTGCCCTAAAAGCCCCATATATATAGGAGGAGGGAGGGGGACCTTGCCTTGGGGTCCAAGGGAACCCCAAGGGGTCGGCCGAGCCAGGGGGGAGGACTCTCCCCCCCCAAACCGAGTCCTACTTGGTTTGGTGGGAGGGAGTCCTTCCCCTTTCGCACTTCCCCTCCTTTTTTTTTTCTTTCTTTGATTTTTCTTCTTTGGCGCATAGGATTTGGTGGGCTGTCCCACCAGCCCACTAAGGGCTGGTGTGACCCCCCCAAATACCTATGGGCTTCCCCGGAGTGGGTTGCCCCCCTCCGGTGAACCCCCGGAACCCATTCGTCATTCCCGGTACATTCCCGGTAACTCCGAAAACCTTCCGGTAATCAAATGAGGTCATCCTATATATCAATCTTCGTTTCCGGACCATTCCGGAAACCCTCGTGACGTCCGTGATCTCATCCGGGACTCCGAACAACATTCGGTAACCAACCATATAACTCAAATACGCATAAAACAACGTCGAACCTTAAGTGTGCAGACCCTGCGGGTTCGAGAACTATGTAGACATGACCCGAGAGACTCCCCGGTCAATATCCAATAGCGGGACCTGGATGCCCATATTGGATCCTACATATTCTACGAAGATCTTATCGTTTGAACCTCAGTGCCAAGGATTCGTATAATCCCGTATGTCATTCCCTTTGTCCTTCGGTATGTTACTTGCCCGAGATTCGATCGTCAGTATCCGCATACCTATTTCAATCTCGTTTTACCGGCAAGTCTCTTTACTCGTTCCGTAATACAAGATCCCGCAACTTACACTAAGTTACATTGCTTGCAAG
Organism: Hordeum vulgare subsp. vulgare; assembly: GCF_904849725.1. NCBI lineage: Eukaryota > Viridiplantae > Streptophyta > Magnoliopsida > Poales > Poaceae > Hordeum > Hordeum vulgare. Next base: position 598,985,376 of record NC_058521.1, on the reverse strand, counting down.
GCTTGTGTGTGATGTTGTATTACCGAGTGGGCCCTGAGATACCTCTCCGTCACACGGAGTGACAAATCCCAGTCTTGATCCATACTAACTCAACTACCACCTTCGGAGATACCTGTAGAGCATCTTTATAGTCACCCAGTTACGTTGCGACGTTTGATACACACAAAGCATTCCTCCGGTGTCAGTGAGTTATATGATCTCATGGTCATAGGAATAAATACTTGACACGCAGAAAACAGTAGCAACAAAATGACACGATCAACATGCTACGTCTATTAGTTTGGGTCTAGTCCATCACGTGATTCTCCCAATGACGTGATCCAGTTATCAAGCAACAACACCTTGTTCATAATCAGAAGACACTGACTATCATCGATCAACTGGCTAGCCAACTAGAGGCATGCTAGGGACGGTGTTTTTGTCTATGTATCCACACATGTAAATGAGTCTTCATTCAATACAATTATAGCATGGATAATAAACTATTATCTTGATACAGGAATTATAATAATAACTATACATTTATTATTGCCTCTAGGGCATAATTCCAACAGTCTCCCACTTGCACTAGAGTCAATAATCTAGCCCTCACATCACCATGTGAATTACATTGTAATAAATCTAACACCCATACAGTTCTGGTGTCGATCATGTTTTGGTCGTGGAAGAGGTTTAGTCAGCGGGTCTGCTACATTCAGATCCGTGTGCACCTTGCATATATTTACGTCCTCCTCCTCGACGTAGTCGCGGATGAGGTTGAAGCGTCGTTTGATGTGTCTGGTCTTCTTGTGAAACCTTGGTTCCTTTGCTAAGGCAATGGCACCAGTGTTGTCACAGAACAAGGTTATTGGATCCAGTGCACTTGGCACCACTCCAAGATCCGTCATGAACTGCTTCATCCAGACACCCTCCTTAGCCGCCTCCGAGGCAGCCATGTACTCCGCTTCACATGTAGAATCTGCTACGACGCTTTGCTTGGAACTGCACCAGCTTACTGCACCCCCATTAAGAATAAATACGTATCCGGTTTGCGACTTAGAGTCGTCCGGATCTGTGTCAAAGCTTGCATCGACGTAACCTTTTACGGCGAGCTCTTCGTCACCTCCATACACGAGAAACATCTCCTTAGTCCTTTTCAGGTACTTCAGGATATTCTTGACCGCCGTCCAGTGATCCACTCCTGCATTACTCTGGAACCTTCCTGCCATACTTATGGCCAGGCTAACATCCGGTCTAGTGCACAGCATTGCATACATGATAGAGCCTATGGCTGAAGCATAGGGGACGGAGCGCATATGCTCTCTATCTTCATCAGTTGCTGGGCACTGAGTCTTACTCAATCTCGTACCTTGTAACACTTGCAAGAACCCTTTCTTGGACTGTTCCATTTTGAACCTCTTCAAAACTTTATCAAGGTATGTGCTTTGTGAAAGTCCTATCAGGCGTTTTGATCTATCCCTATAGATCTTAATGCCCAGAATGTAAGCAGCTTCTCCTAGGTCCTTCATAAAGAAACTTTTATTCAAGTAACCTTTTATGCTCTCCAAAAGCTCTACGTTGTTTCCAATCAATAATATGTCATCCACATATAATATTAGAAACGCCACAGAGCTCCCACTCACTTTCTTGTAAATACAAGATTCTCCAACCACTTGTATAAACCCAAATGCTTTGATCACCTCATCAAAGCGTTTGTTCCAACTCCGAGATGCTTGCACCAATCCATAAATGGATCGCTGGAGCTTGCACACCTTGTCAGCATTTTCAGGATCGACAAAACCTTCGGGTTGCATCATATACAACTCTTCCTTAAGGAAACCGTTAAGGAACGCCGTTTTGACATCCATCTGCCAAATTTCATAATCGAAAAATGCAGCTATTGCTAACATGATTCTGACGGACTGAAGCATCGCTACGGGAGAGAAAGTCTCATCGTAGTCAATTCCTGGAACTTGTGAAAAACCCTTTGCCACAAGTCGAGCTTTATAGACGGTCACATTACCGTCAGCGTCCGTCTTCTTCTTAAAGATCCATTTGTTCTGAATAGCCTTGCGGCCCTCAGGTAGTATCTCCAAAGTCCATACTTTGTTCTCATACATGGATCCTATCTCGGATTTCATGGCTTCTAGCCATTTGTTGGAATCTGGGCCCACCATTGCTTCTTCATAATTTGCAGGTTCATTGTTGTCTAACAACATGATTGATAAGACGGGATTACCGTACCACTCTGGAGCAGCGCGTGATCTCGTCGACCTGCGTGGTTCAACAGAAACTTGAACTGGAGTTTCATGATCATCATCATTAACTTCCTCCTCAACTGGCGTCGCAATCACATGGGTTTCCCCTTGCCCTGCGCCACCATCCAGAGGGATGAGAGATTCGACAACCTCGTCAAGTTCTATCTTCCTCCCACTCAATTCTCTCGAGAGAAACTCCTTCTCGAGAAAAGTTCCGTTCTTAGCAACAAACACTTTGCCCTCGGATTTGAGATAGAAGGTGTACCCAACTGTCTCTTTTGGGTAGCCTATGAAGACGCACTTTTCCGCTTTGGGTTCCAGCTTTTCAGGCTGAAGCTTTTTGACATAAGCATCACATCCCCAAACTTTAAGAAACGACAACTTTGGCCTTTTGTCATACCACAGTTCGTATGGTGTCGTCTCAACGGATTTCGATGGTGCCCTATTTAAAGTGAATGCAGCTGTTTCTAATGCATAACCCCAAAACGATAACGGCAAATCAGTAAGGGACATCATAGATCGCACCATTTCTAATAAAGTACGATTACGACGTTCGGACACACCATTACGCTGTGGTGTTCCAGGCGGTGTTAACTGCGAAACAATTCCACATTGTCTCAAGTGAGCACCAAACTCGAAACTCAGATATTCACCCCCACGATCAGACCGTAGGAACTTGATCTTCTTGTTACGATGATTTTCTACTTCACTCTGAAATTGCTTGAACTTTTCAAATGTTTCAGACTTGTGCTTCATTAAGTAGACATAACCATATCTACTCAAATCGTCAGTGAAGTGAGAAAATAACGATATCCACCACGTGCCTCCACGCTCATCGGACCACACACATCGGTATGTATGATTTCCAATAAGTCACTTGCACGCTCCATTGTTCCGGAGAACGGAGTTTTAGTCATCTTGCCCATGAGGCATGGTTCGCAAGTGTCAAGTGAATCAAAGTCAAGTGACTCCAAAAGTCCATCAGCATGGAGTTTCTTCATGCGCTTTACACCAATATGACCCAAGCGGCAGTGCCACAAAAATATGGCGCTATCATTGTTTACTCTTACTCTTTTGGTCTCAATGTTATGTATATGCGTATCTCTATCGAGATTCAATATGAACAATCCTCTCACATTCGGTGCATGACCATAAAAGATGTTACTCATAGAAATAGAACAACCATTATTCTCAGACTTAAAAGAGTAACCGTCTCGCAATAAACAAGATCCAGATATAATGTTCATGCTCAACGCAGGCACTAAATAACAATGATTTAAGTTCATCACTAATCCCGATGGTAGTTGAAGTGACACGGTGCCGACGGCGATTGCATCAACCTTGGAACCGTTTCCTACGCGCATCGTCACTTCGTCTTTCGCCAGCCTCCGTCTATTCCGTAGTTCCTGTTTCGAGTTGCAAATGTGAGCAACAGAACCGGTATCGAATACCCAGGCACTACTACGAGAGCCGGTTAAGTACACATCAATAACATGTATATCAGATATACCTGATTTTTCTTTGCCCGCCTTCTTATCTGCCAGATACTTGGGGCAATTGCGCTTCCAGTGACCCATACCCTTGCAATAGAAGCACTCTGTTTCAGGCTTAGGTCCAGCCTTGGGTTTCTTCGGCGGATTGGCAACTGGCTTGCCGCTCTTCTTCGAATTGCCCTTCTTGCCTTTGCCGTTTCTCTTGAAACTAGTGGTCTTGCTCACCATCAACACTTGATGCTCTTTACGGAGTTCAGACTCTGCGACTTTCAGCATCGCAAACAACTCGCCGGGAGACTTGTTCATCCCTTGCATGTTGTAGTTCAACACAAAGCCTTTATAGCTTGGCGGCAGTGATTGGAGGATTCTGTCAGTGATAGCTTCTTGCGGGAGTTCAATCCCTAGTTCAGCTAGACGGTTTGAGTACCCAGACATCTTGAGCACATGTTCACTGACAGACGAGCTTTCCTCCATCTTGCAAGCATAGAATTTATCGGAGGTCTCATACCTCTCGATCCGGGCGTTCTTCTGAAAGATGAACTTCAACTCCTGGAACATCTCAAATGCTCCATGACGCTCAAAGCGACGTTGAAGTCCCGGTTCTAAGCCGTACAAGACTGCACATTGAACTATTGAGTAGTCCTCCTTACGCGCTAACCAAGCGTTCTTAACATCCTGATCAGCCGTAGCGGGTGGTTCATCTCCTAGCGCAGCATTAAGGACATAATCCTTCTTTCCAGCTTGTAAGATTAGCTTAAGATTACGAGCCCAGTCTACAAAGTTGCTTCCATCATCTTTCAACTTAGCTTTCTCTAGGAACGTATTAAAATTCAGGATGACACTTGCGTGAGCCATGATCTACAACACAAATATATTCAAAGTGGACTTAGACTATGTTCAAGATAATTAGAGTTTAACTTAATCAAATTATATGCTAAACTCCCACTCAAAAAGTACATCTCTCTAGTCATTTGAGTGGTTCATGATCCACTTACACTATCCCAAGTCCGATCATCACGTGACTCGAGAGTAGTTTCAGTGGTAAGCATCCCTATGCTAATCATATCAACTATATGATTCATGATCGACCTTTCGGTCTCATGTGTTCCGAGGCCATGTCTGCACATGCTAGGCTCGTCAAGCTTAACCCGAGTGTTCCGCGTGCGCAACTGTTTTGCACCCGTTGTATGTGAACGTTGAGTCTATCACACCCGATCATCACGTGGTGTCTCGAAACGACGAACTGTAGCAACGGTGCACAGTCGGGGAGAACACAATTTCGTCTTGAAATTTTAGTGAGAGATCACCTCATAATGCTACCGTCGTTCTAAGCAAAATAGGGTGCATAAAAGGATTAACATCACATGCAATTCATAAGTGACATGATATGGCCATCATCACGTGCTTCTTGATCTCCATCACCAAAGCACCGGCACGATCTTCTTGTCACCGGCGCCACATCATGATCATCCATCAACGTGTTGCCATCGGGGTTGTCGTGCTACTTATGCTATTACTACTAAAGCTACATCCTAGCAAAATAGTAAACGCATCTGCAAGCACAAATGTTAGTATAAAGACAACCCTATGGCTCCTGCCGGTTGTCGTACCATCGACGTGCAAGTCGATATTTCTATTACAACATGATCATCTCATACATCCAATATATCACATCACATTGTTGGCCATATCACATCACAATCATACCCTGCAAAAACAAGTTAGACGTCCTCTAATTTTGTTGTTGCATGTTTTACGTGGTGACCAAGGGTATCTAGTAGGATCGCATCTTACTTACGCAAACACCACAACGGAGATATATGAGTTGCTATTTAACCTCATCCAAGGACCTCCTCGGTCAAATCCGATTCAACTAAAGTTGGAGAAACCGTCACTTGCCAGTCATCTTTGAGCAAAGGGGGTTACTCGTAACGATGAAACCAGTCTCTCGTAAGCGTACGAGTAATGTCGGTCCAAGCCGCTTCAATCCAACAATACCGCGGAATCAAGAAAAGACTAAGGAGGGCAGCAAAACGCACATCACCGCCCACAAAACCTTTTGTGTTCTACTCGAGAAGACATCTACGCATGAACCTAGCTCATGATGCCACTGTTGGGGAACGTCGCATGGGAAACAAAAATTTTCCTACGCGCACGAAGACCTATCATGGTGATGTCCATCTACGAGAGGGGATGAGTGATCTACGTACCCTTGTAGATCGTACAGCAGAAGCGATTAGAGATCGCGGTTGATGTAGTGGAACGTCCTCACGTCCCTCGTTCCGCCCCGCGAACAATCCCGCGATCAGTCCCACGATCTAGTACCGAACGGACGGCACCTCCGCGTTCAGCACACGTACAGCTCGACGATGATCTCGGCCTTCTTGATCCAGCAAGAGAGACGGAGAGGTAGAAGAGTTATCCGGCAGCGTGACGGCACTCCGGAGGTTGGTGATGATCTTGTCTCAGCAGGGCTCCGCCCGAGCTCCGCAGAAACACGATCTAGAGGAAAAACTATGGAGGTATGTGGTCGGGCAGCCGTGAGAAAGTCGTCTCAAATCTGCCCTAAAAGCCCCATATATATAGGAGGAGGGAGGGGGACCTTGCCTTGGGGTCCAAGGGAACCCCAAGGGGTCGGCCGAGCCAGGGGGGAGGACTCTCCCCCCCCAAACCGAGTCCTACTTGGTTTGGTGGGAGGGAGTCCTTCCCCTTTCCCACTTCCCCTCCTTTTTTTTTCTTTCTTTGATTTTTCTTCTTTGGCGCATAGGATTTGGTGGGCTGTCCCACCAGCCCACTAAGGGCTGGTGTGACCCCCCCAAATACCTATGGGCTTCCCCGGAGTGGGTTGCCCCCCTCCGGTGAACCCCCGGAACCCATTCGTCATTCCCGGTACATTCCCGGTAACTCCGAAAACCTTCCGGTAATCAAATGAGGTCATCCTATATATCAATCTTCGTTTCCGGACCATTCCGGAAACCCTCGTGACGTCCGTGATCTCATCCGGGACTCCGAACAACATTCGGTAACCAACCATATAACTCAAATACGCATAAAACAACGTCGAACCTTAAGTGTGCAGACCCTGCGGGTTCGAGAACTATGTAGACATGACCCGAGAGACTCCCCGGTCAATATCCAATAGCGGGACCTGGATGCCCATATTGGATCCTACATATTCTACGAAGATCTTATCGTTTGAACCTCAGTGCCAAGGATTCGTATAATCCCGTATGTCATTCCCTTTGTCCTTCGGTATGTTACTTGCCCGAGATTCGATCGTCAGTATCCGCATACCTATTTCAATCTCGTTTTACCGGCAAGTCTCTTTACTCGTTCCGTAATACAAGATCCCGCAACTTACACTAAGTTACATTGCTTGCAAGGCTTGTGTGTGATGTTGTATTACCGAGTGGGCCCTGAGATACCTCTCCGTCACACGGAGTGACAAATCCCAGTCTTGATCCATACTAACTCAACTACCACCTTCGGAGATACCTGTAGAGCATCTTTATAGTCACCCAGTTACGTTGCGACGTTTGATACACACAAAGCATTCCTCCGGTGTCAGTGAGTTATATGATCTCATGGTCATAGGAATAAATACTTGACACGCAGAAAACAGTAGCAACAAAATGACACGATCAACATGCTACGTCTATTAGTTTGGGTCTAGTCCATCACGTGATTCTCCCAATGACGTGATCCAGTTATCAAGCAACAACACCTTGTTCATAATCAGAAAACACTGACTATCATCGATCAACTGGCTAGCCAACTAGAGGCATGCTAGGGACGGTGTTTTTGTCTATGTATCCACACATGTAAATGAGTCTTCATTCAATACAATTATAGCATGGATAATAAACTATTATCTTGATACAGGAATTATAATAATAACTATACATTTATTATTGCCTCTAGGGCATAATTCCAACAAGGTTCGACAACCTCGTCAAGTTCCATCTTCCTCCCACTCAATTCTCTCGAGAGAAACTCCTTCTAGAGAAAAGTTCCGTTCTTAGCAACAAACACTTTGCCCTCGGATTTGAGATAGAAGGTGTACCCAACTGTCTCTTTTGGGTAACCTATGAAGACGCACTTTTCCGCTTTGGGTTCCAGCTTTTCAGGCTGAAGCTTTTTGACATAAGCATCACATCCCCAAACTTTAAGAAACGACAACTTTGGTCTTTTGCCATACCACAGTTCGTATGGTGTCGTCTCAACGGATTTTGATGGTGCCCTATTTAAAGTGAATGCAGCTGTTTCTAATGCATAACCACAAAATGATAACGGCAAATCAGTAAGAGACATCATAGATCGCACCATTTCCAACAAAGTACGATTACGACGTTCGGACACACCATTACGCTGTGGTGTTCCAGGCGGTGTCAACTGCGAAACAATTCCACATTGTCTTAAGTGAGTACCAAACTCGAAACTCAGATATTCACCCCCACGATCAGACCGTAGGAACTTGATCTTCTTGTTACGATGATTTTCCACTTCACTCTGAAATTGCTTGAACTTTTCGAATGTTTCAGACTTGTGCTTCATTAAGTAGACATAACCATATCTACTTAAATCGTCAGTGAAGGTGAGGAAATAACGATATCCGCCGCGTGCCTCTACGCTCATTGGACCACACACATCGGTATATATGATTTCCAACAAGTCACTTGCACGCTCCATTGTTCCGGAGAACGGAGTCTTAGTCATCTTGCCCATAAGGCATGGTTCGCACGTGTCAAGTGAATCAAAGTCAAGTGACTCCAAAAGTCCATCAGCATGGAGTTTCTTCATGCGCTTTACACCAATATGACCCAAGCGGCAGTGCCACAAAAATATGGCGCTATCATTGTTTACTCTAACTCTTTTGGTCTCAATGTTATGTATATGTGTATCGCTATCAAGATTCAATATGAACAATCCTCTCACATTCGGTGCATGACCATAAAAGATGTTACTCATAGAAATAGAACAACCATTATTCTCAGACTTAAAAGAGTAACCGTCTCGCAATAAACAAGATCCAGATATAATGTTCATGCTCAACGCAGGCACTAAATAACAATGATTTAAGTTCATCACTAATCCCGATGGTAGTTGAAGTGACACTGTGCCGACGGCGATTGCATCAACCCTGGAACCGTTTCCTACGCGCATCGTCACTTCGTCTTTCGCCAGCCTTCGTCTATTCCGCAGTTCCTGCTTCGAGTTGCAAATGTGAGCAACAGAACCGGTATCAAATACCGAGGCACTACTACGAGAGCCGGTTAAGTACACATCAATAACATGTATATCAAATATACCTGATTGTTCTTTGCCCGCCTTCTTATCTGCCAGATACTTGGGGCAATTGCGCTTCCAGTGACCCATACCCTTGCAATAGAAGCACTCTGTTTCAGGCTTAGGTCCAGCTTTGGGTTTCTTCGGCGGATTGGCAACAGGCTTGCCGCTCTTCTTCGAATTGCCCTTCTTGCCTTTGCCGTTTCTCTTGAAACTAGTGGTCTTGCTCACCATCAACACTTGATGCTCTTTACGGAGTTCAGACTCTGCGACTTTCAGCATCGCAAACAACTCGCCGGGAGACTTGTTCATCCCTTGCATGTTGTAGTTCAACACAAAGCCTTTATAGCTTGGCGGCAGTGATTGAAGGATTCTGTCAGTGATAGCTTCTTGCGGGAGTTCAATCCCCAGTTCAGCTAGACGGTTTGAGTACCCAGACATTTTGAGCACATGTTCACTGACAGACGAGTTTTCCTCCATCTTGCAAGCATAGAATTTATCGGAGGTCTCATACCTCTCGATGCGGGCGTTCTTCTGAAAGATAAACTTCAACTCCTGGAACATCTCAAATGCTCCATGACGCTAAAGCGACGTTGAAGTCCCGGTTCTAAGCCATACAAGACTGCACATTGAACTATTGAGTAGTCCTCCTTACGTGCTAACCAAGCGTTCTTAACATCCTGATCAGCCGTAGCGGGTGGTTCATCTCCTAGCGCAGCATTAAGGACATAATCCTTCTTTCCAGCTTGTAAGATTAGCTTAAGATTACGAGCCCAGTCTACAAAGTTGCTTCCATCATCTTTCAACTTAGCTTTCTCTAGGAACGTATTAAAATTCAGGATGACACTTGCGTGAGCCATGATCTACAACACAAATATATTCAAAGTGGACTTAGACTATGTTCAAGATAATTAGAGTTCAACTTAATCAAATTATATGCTAAACTCCCACTCAAAAAGTACATCTCTCTAGTCATTTGAGTGGTTCATGATCCACTTACACTATCCCAAGTCCGATCATCACGTGAGTTGAGTATAGTTTCAGTGGTAAGCATCCCTATGCTAATCATATCAACTATATGATTCATGATCGACCTTTCGGTCTCATGTGTTCCGAGGCCATGTCTGCACATGCTAGGCTCGTCAAGCTTAACCCGAGTGTTCCGCGTGCGCAACTGTTTTGCACCCGTTGTATGTGAACGTTGAGTCTATCACACCCGATCATCACGTGGTGTCTCGAAACGACGAACTGTAGCAACGGTGCACAGTCGGGGAGAACACAATTTCGTCTTGAAATTTTGGTGAGAGATCACCTCGTAATGCTACCGTCGTTCTAAGCAAGATAAGGTGCATAAAAGGATTAACATCACATGCAATTCATAAGTGACATGATATGGCCATCATCACGTGCTTCTTGATCTCCATCACCAAAGCACCGGCACGATCTTCTTGTCACCGGTGCCACACCATGATCATCCATCAACGTGTTGCCATTGTGGTTGTCGTGCTACTTATGCTATTACTACTAAAGCTACATCCTAGCAAAATAGTAAACGCATCTGCAAGCACATATGTTAGTATAAAGACAACCCTATGGCTCCTGCCGGTTGCCGTACCATCGATGTGCAAGTCGATATTTCTATTACAACATGATCATCTCATACATCCAATATATCACATCACATCGTTGGCCATATCACATCACAATCATACCCTGCAAAAACAAGTTAGACGTCCTCTAATTTTGTTGTTGCATGTTTTACGTGGTGACCAAGGGTATCTAGTAGGATCGCATCTTACTTACGCAAACACCACAACGGAGATATATGAGTTGCTATTTAACCTCATCCAAGGACCTCCTCGGTCAAATCCGATTCATCTAAAGTTGGAGAAACCGTCACTTGCCAGTCATCTTTGAGCAAAGGGGGTTACTCGTAACGATGAAACCAGTCTCTCGTAAGCGTACGAGTAATGTCGGTCCAAGCCGCTTCAATCCAACAATACCGCGGAATCAAGAAAAGACTAAGGAGGGCAGCAAAACGCACATCACCGCCCACAAAACCTTTTGTGTTCTACTCGAGAAGACATCAACGCATGAACCTAGCTCTGATACCACTGTTGGGGAACGTCACATGGGAAACAAAAATTTTCCTACGTGCACGAAGACCTATCATGGTGATGTCCATCTACGAGAGAGGATGAGTGATCTACGTACCCTTGTAGATCGTACATCAGAAGCGTTAGAGAACGCGGTTGATGTAGTGGAACGTCCTCACGTCCCTCGATCCGCCCCGCGAACAATCCCGCGATCAGTCCCACGATCTAGTACCGAACGGACGACACCTCCGCGTTCAGCACACGTACAGCTCAACGATGATCTCGGCCTTCTTGATCCAGCAAGAGAGACGGAGAGGTAGAAGAGTTCTCCGGCAGCGTGACGGCGCTCCGGAGGTTGGTGATGATCTCGTCTCAGCAGGGCTCCGCCCGAGCTCCGCAGAAACGCGATCTAGAGGAAAAACTATGGAGGTATGTGGTCGGGCAGCCGTGAGAAAGTCGTCTCAAATCTGCCCTAAAAGCCCCATATATATAGGAGGAGGGAGGGGGACCTTGCCTTGGGGTCCAAGGGACTCCCAAGGGGTCGGCCGAGCCAAGGGGGGGAGGACTCCCCCCCAAACCGAGTTGGACTTGGTTTGGTGGGAGGAGTCCCCCTCCCTTCCCAATTCTTCCCTCTTTTTTTTTTTCCTTTGATTTTCTTCTCTTGGCGCATAGGCCCTCTTGGGGCTGTCCCACCAGCCCACTAAGGGCTGGTGTGTCTCCCCAAAGCCTATGGGCTTCCCCGGGGTGGGTTGCCCCCCCGGTGAACTCCCGGAACCCATTCGTCATTCCCGGTACATTCCCGGTAACTCCGAAAACCTTCCGGTAATCAAATGAGGTCATCCTATATATCAACCTTCGTTTCCGGACCATTCCGGAAACCCTCGTGACGTCCGTGATCTCATCCGGGACTCCGAACAACATTCGGTAACCAACCATATAACTCAAATACGCATAAAACAACGTCGAACCTTAAGTGTGCAGACCCTGCGGGTTCGAGAACTATGTAGACATGACCCGAGAGACTCCTCGGTCAATATCCAATAGTGGGACCTGGATGCCCATATTGGATCCTACATATTCTACGAAGATCTTATCGTTTGAGCCTCAGTGCCAAGGATTCGTATAATCCCGTATGTCATTCCCTTTGTCCTTCGGTATGTTACTTGCCCGAGATTCGATCGTCAGTATCCGCATACCTATTTCAATCTCGTTTACCGGCAAGTCTCTTTACTCGTTCCGTAATACAAGATCCCGCAACTTACACTAAGTTACATTGCTTGCAAGGCTTGTGTGTGATGTTGTATTACCGAGTGGGCCCCGAGATACCTCTCCGTCACACGGAGTGACAAATCCCAGTCTTGATCCATACTAACTCAACTAACACCTTCGGAGATACCTGTAGAGCATCTTTATAGTCACCCAGTTACGTTGCGACGTTCGATACACACAAAGCATTCCTCCGGTGTCAGTGAGTTATATGATCTCATGGTCATAGGAACAAATACTTGACACGCAGAAAAACAGTAGCAACAAAATGACACGATCAACATGCTACGTCTATTAGTTTGGGTCTAGTCCATCACGTGATTCTCCCAATGACGTGATCCAGTTATCAAGCAACAACACCTTGTTCATAATCAGAAGACACTGACTATCATCGATCAACTGGCTAGCCAACTAGAGGCATGCTAGGGACGGTGTTTTGTCTATGTATCCACACATGTAAATGAGTCTTCATTCAATACAATTATAGCATGGATAATAAACTATTATCTTGATACAGGAATTATAATAATAACTATACATTTATTATTGCCTCTAGGGCATAATTCCAACACCGATCAGGCCGGGCATTTGTGGCTAGTTTGAGAGGTCCGGCTGGGTCGAATTTTTGTGACCGGTAAGTGACCGGGCGACCTGCCCGGGCATTTGAGGGGGATATGAGGGATCCGGTTATAGATGCTCTAAGAGCATCTACAGCTGGATCCCTCATACCCGTCTCAAACGCCTAGACAGGTCGCCCGGTCACTGAGAGGTCATAAAAAATCGACCCACCCGAGCCCCTCAAATGAGTCTCAAACACCCGAGTTGATCGGCACCCATCATACCCAATCTAAATATGGGGCAGATATGTGGGAGCCCGGGCGCGCCCGCCACGTCGGCCTGACGGCGGGGCCCCGGGCATACTCGCCGAGAAACCTAACGGTCCGACGGGTGCCTCAACCATCGTCGCGGTGTGAACGTCGCGTGGCGCCGCTACGGCTCCCCGTCCGAAACCACAACCGGCTATTTAAGCCGGCCGTCGTCCCCCCAGCCCTAACACATCCACCTCTTCCCTTTCGCCATCGTCACCCGAGCCCGTCAGCCATGCCCCCACGCCGCCGTACTACACGGTCCATCACCGTCTCTGACTCCTTGAGCAGGCCCCGATCTGGAGGGCTACGGGGCTACCTTTGGATCCGGAGGAGGATTTCAAGGAGGAGGCGGAGGTGGAGGAGGAAGGGGAGAGCTGGGGGAGGAAGAGTAGTAGGAGGAGGAGCTGACAGAGGATGCGCCGCTGCTAGGTGTGGGGGAGGACCAGCAGGAGCCGGCGCAGGAGGCGCCGACGATGGAGAAGGACGTGGATCTATGGCCGAAACAACGGACCATCGTGAACTCTATCCGCTCAGAGTCGGCTGCGAAGGCCAGGCGTCTTCATCGGTAACAGATGGAGACGACGCAGGCTCCGGAGAAGGCGACGCAGGCGGTTGAGGCTATCTCCAACAACGACGAAAAGTAATATATTACATAATACGTAGGCTATTCGTTTTGCATGATTTTATATGAATCTAGGAAATGAAATATGAAAAAATTGAATGTGTACGACTAGATTTGACACGTGACCGATTAATGTGTGTGGGCGTGTCCGAATAATTTACGGACGTTTGAAGGGTTGTATTTGTAAGTTACGGCTATAGATGCTCTGAGCTACGGACATGATGTTTTTGCACCCGAGCTCATATGAGCTCTGGTGAACAGTAAATTCGAAAACTATTTTAAAAATGTTAAAAAAATCTGAATTTTTTAAACAAATTTGACAAATGTTCTAAGTGCTCGTCAAATTTTATCATGAAATCACATTTTTGGAATTCGTGGCGAAAAAATCAAAATCGAAACTCTGAAAATGCTACTTTCAAAAGCATTTTGAAACATTAATTTTGTTTTTTGCGACGACTTCAAAAAGTATGATTTCGTATTAAAATTTTACAAGCTATTAAAACATTTGTCAAAGTTTGCTGTAAAAAAATTCAAACTATTTTAAATATTCTTAAATTATTGTACGAATTTACTGTTCACCAGAGATCATTTGAGACGTCATATAAAAGCGTTACTGTCTTTCCCTCATGATATAAAAGCGTTTTGGACGCATCCGGATGCAGTGCGTGGAAGCATGGGCGTGGCTGTGCCGCCATGAAGTACACTCGCTTTTGTTTGCCGTCCACGGCTGCAGTGCTGAAAAATCTCTCTGCCATGTCAATGATGCCATGGCACGACGGGTTCTCTGACAGACGGGATCACTTGCAGTTAACCCATCTGCTGAAGACCATGATGGCGCCCCCATGCTGATGCCATGCGGCCGATCGACCGGTGAAGTTGAATCAGGCATTGGCACTGGCACTTCTTTTCTCGGCCAACAGTCGACTTGGATGGATGGATGGATGGACGGACGGCGTCGTCTCTGCCGTGTCAGTCTGGGGAAAAGGACGGAGGGATGGATTCTGATTCTGACGAGTGAGGGAGCGTGAATGTCCCCAACTTCCCCAGGGCTCCTGTCGGGCAAGGGTAAGTGATGGTCGTCGACGCAACAGCACGGAGGCCAGCCACATCTGTAAAATCTTCAGAGATGCAGCGGCTGCTACATTGCATATTGAAGCTAGAATTCATATTCACGCCGGCATCCAAAACATTAGCATCTCCGTCCTAGTTTTTGCATCTTTTACAAAACGAAGCTCGAATTCATGCCGGCTTACAAAATAATCGCATCCCGTACGTGGTTCATGGCGAGGAAGAAAAGTTTGTTTTTCTGTTTCTTTGATCTAGAACCCTAGATATCGTCTACTCCTTTTGCTTCTTTTTTTTTAATGATCTTCACTTTGATATAGAGACTCTATCAATGATGTCAGAGCATGCTAGGTATAGATTTTTCTTTCTTTCATTCCAACACACCATGCATCTAGCTCAAGCATCTCCTTTTGCTTCTTCTCGAATCAAACTTTTCGTCTTTGGGCCATCTAGTTCAAATTAGCTGTAATGGTCTTCACTTCCTTCGTGATTAGTGTGAGCTTTTTCTCATTTCCTCTTGACCGAGCATAGTGATCTTGAGCTTTTTTTTTTGTATGTCAAAAAAGGTCTTCCTCGTCCCTCTTTCTCTTGACGCTTCCTCTCTTCCCTCTCTCCCCTCTTCTCAATTGCCACCTCCTTTTGAGTCGAATCCCTTTAAAGTTTCTCACAACGTGAGTATCGAAGTATCACACTTGTCATTCACCTTGAAATTGGTCTCCCCCCTCGATCGCTTCACACTTTCACTCGGCTCAACGGCCGATTGCTCCCCCTTTCTTTTGGACCGTATAATGCTCCTTAAACTTTGGGCACTCACAAATCATCGTTCAACAATGGGTCAAAGTGCATGGCTTGTTCTACCTTGAAGATTTCCAAAGCTTGAAACACATGCGTATGGAGTGGAAACCGACAAGACTCATATGGGTAGGAGGACGACATGACGTCTAGTTCGTATGAACAAGGGAAGGAATTTTATACCGTGTCTTTGATGCCAAGGCCATTCATGGGAGGCACAAAACATGTTGTACTCCAACTGGATGAAGGCACACCTCTTTTGGAGTAAGATGACACCATGGTCACTCTCAAATTTGTAGGGCTGAAACTTCCTATTTTCATGGAAGTATGTATGGCCCCCTCCTTCAAAATGTTGTTCCCTTTTTCTTGGCGCCGGTTCGGGATTTTGTCCAATTCTTATCCAAGATTCGAAAGGTAACTTGTCCTCTTCCAATTGTTATCCTCACGCTTTGCCACCTCTTTTGTGCAATGGCTTGATGAGATAGCTCATTGCGAAACAATGGATCATCCTCGATATCATCTCTGTCTTGTCCTTGGTTGCCTTGGTATTGAGTTTCTTGTCCATGGGTGTATTCGCCTTGGCGTCTGTGTGTGCCTTGGCCGTGGTGGTTATGGGTGTGTTGGTCGTGGTCGTCTTGGCTTTGAGTCACATCGGCATCATACTATTGGCCACCCTTATAAATGATCTCCTCCATGAAATTGCTATAGTACGTCGGGTCGTCTTGCATTGGTATCGGCATGTCATCGAATATGATGCAAGCATTTTGAAAGTGATCCATGGGGATCACCCGTGGGCACTTCCTTTGTGTCTTGATGGACTTACAGGCCACTCCACCACTGTGGCGCTGAGATCAAGGCAGACACTACGGGGACGAACAACACAAAGCCACCCATTTCCGGTGAGCTGTCCCAGGATGGCGTGCAGAAGCTGGACGCGGCCGGGTCGCGTTCGAGGATGTACCAGTACACCGGTGTTGTTGACATGCGTGACGACTTCGGAAGCTTGGGCGTTCAAGCGCCGATGAGCCCGTGTTGCCATGATGGTGGTGGCGGCGAGAAAGGCAGACTCTTGGTACTCTAGCAGGAGGAGGGTCGGTTGACCGGCCTTGGCGGCGAGGGCCTCGCTCTTTTCAACGCGACCTGGCCTAGGTGGTAACGACTTCTTTCTTCTCCACCTCATACCTTCGGGCAATCCACTTCTTACCTCCGGGCAACCCTCTTTGCCATCTCGGCGGTCGTCTTCTCTGGGGTGCGCACCGTCTTTACCTACTTTGGGCCCACGACACGGGTGGCCATGAGGGACACTAGTGGTCGGGGAGGGGGCGATGATGGGGTTGGGCGTGTCGGCCATGGAGGGAGGGTGTAAGGGTTTGGGAGAATTGGTGGGAAATCCCGTTATTGCGCCGCAGACGGGCGGGCCAGGAGAGGGCGTCACGGACGTTCGTGACGTGTACGCGCGGTTGTAAACTCAAACAAAATTTTGGCTGGAAATAGGTCTTGGCAGTAAAAAAACGACATGGGTCTATTTGCGTTGATGCGTTGGGCTATATTTTTTGTCCATACGGATCCAAACGAACATAAGCGGACCAAATGGATCGCCGCGTTGGAGTTGGCTTAACCACTCCAAGCTATGCACACATTCAGGGGAGCGTCACTCGTCTAAAGCTCCGTTTTCCAAATCGTTTGCCTCCGTTTATAAAAAATAAAGTTTGAGGCACCCTTTCGTTTGGCGGAGTTTTGTAGGATTTCCATAGGATACAATTTCTATAGAAAACTATTTTAGAGCTCTTTGGTTTGTAGGAATAGAATCCTATTCCTAAGATTTCTTCCCATCCTTTCATAAGAAAATAAACATGTAGGGACTCTTTGATTCACAGGATTTTGAAAACGCAGGAATATAAAAAGTAGAGGGTTGGAGTGGCATGTACATTTGAACCCTATAGGATTAGTAGGGAGTGTTTGATTTAAAAAAACAAATAAATTGTAAAAAACAAGGTTAGAATGGATGTTAAATTTCGTATGAAATATAGTACAAAAGATTTCATAGGAAACTTTTTTTATGGGATTTCAATCCTCCAAAGGTTCTAAAGAATTTCTTTGAATCAAAGGAGCCCTTGGCATAGACAATGAAAAAAAATACCATGGTGTGAACCAACAAGCATGGCAACTCCGAATGTTTTTATGACATGTTTAATGACACGAAGATGATAACTTTATTTGTCAAGCACGAGATCTTTTTTTTCTGATGACAAATTTTAGTTTTTCTTTTCTTTTCTTTTCAGATGACAACTTTGCTTGTAAAAAACGTCAGGATCGGAGTGCCTATGTCACGCGTGCGACACTTATCATTTGATCTATTCATGGGATTTGAGATACATGTCATCTTTTGTCTTATATCTTTTCTGTGGGTGTGATTTTCCTACTCTATGAACTAAAGAAGGCCTGAGTGATGTTTTCCAAAGGCTGTGTTTGCCAGTGCTCCTACTTGCCATGTTGCCCATAAAACGAGATCTGCAGCAAAAGCAAATGCGCCAAAGCATGGCCGTGAACTTGAAGTACGTACGTACGCACACTCCGGTTTATGGGAGTGGGTTCATCATCCAGCGCCCATACGCCCGCCATCCCTGGAACTGCAAGTGCCTCCCAAAACAGTTCCGAGAGGATTGCCTGACCACGAAGCTGCCCATGCCATGCAGCAGTGAGCGAGTGGATGGGACGTGAAACGGGATTTCGTCGTCGATCTCGTCTCGACGCGCCCGCCGAGTTGGATGGACGGACGGGTGCCCCGTCGTTTGATCGTTTCTCCACGCGCCGTGGAAAAGACGGACGGATTCCGATGATGGTGGCGAGTGTGATGGTGAATATCCTGACCTCCCCAGTGGCTCCTGTCGGCCAAAGGTTGTCCGCCGAGCCAACAGTGAGTAAAACCTTCAGTCTCGCCTCTCTCGTGGTGGCACGAGGAGTGCAGTGCAGGCGCCACCTGAGGGCCGGTGGCTCCTGTCGTCGCCTCTCGGGTACGCCGTCGCTGCCGTGGCGGGCCCGCCGATTGCCCATGGCCGCCGGCATCGCTGCCGGCAACGCGCATGCTTTTCAAGAGAAATTGTGTGTCGTGTCGTCATCACACGTATGCTGCTATTCAAGGGATAACGGTTGAGTATGTACTAGCAAAAGGGTCCGTGCGTCGCAACAGAAGAAAATAATTATAATCTTTAATGATGATGATCATATTACGTCGGGGTGCTGATTCTCAAGACCTAAGTTGAAAGACTTCCCGTATGCTATGGAGATTCGCAGGCGGTCATGTGTAGCGGTGACGACGACGGTGCGTCCTCAGCTCATTCCGGTAGATGCAGCAGTTCAATGGCCCCTTAGGGACTTCATAGTAATTATTTATCTTTGTGAGGAGCTATTTTGTATCTTATTGGTTTATTAATAGATTTGTGGGCCTGTTCGTAAAGAAAAATATGATAAATGATGTTGCATAAAAAATAAAGGTGGGGAGATTTGTTTGTGTGCTCAAGGTGTTTCTAAAAATCTTTATGGATACAATTTTAAACAATATGAAAATCAAATTAAGCCATTTGTTTACATAAATGGTGAAGGAAATATATACAATAGGCAACCTAAATGTAATTTCAGAAACAAGCAACATGGAAGATAATAGCATATTGAAAATCTGCATATTTTTCTGATGGATTTTTATATGTAATATGTTAGATTTAGAATTGATATTTGAATAGCATATTTAAAATCACCATATTTTTCTGATGGATTTTTATATGTAATATTTTAGATTTTGAATTGATATTTAAAAGGTATTTTAATCTTCCGAAAAAATAAACAAAGAATTACTCGCCCAATATAGTCCCTATGGATTCATAGAGAAAAGGGGGTAAAAAAAATAGCGAAGGAAAAAAGATGGTGGTAGCGGGGATCGAACCATGCTCTCCCGGAGAGAGAGGCGTTAGCCACCAGGCTGCCCATGCGCCTGTGATTTTCTATGGAATTTTCGTTTTATATGAACCAAAGAGGATAGCTAATGTTTCAACCTGAACTGTTTTTCTACTTATTCGTGGCATGATGGGTAATTATTTGCAACTTCGGGGGCAATCTCATGACGGACGACACAAACAATAGCTACTTTATTATTAAGGAGAGATTCTTTTTACGGGAGATAAATTATACACTTTTCGTCTCAAATTATTTATAATAAAATGAAATGTATTTTTAGTTCTATATTTTATATAAAATAATGTATTAATATCAAGATGATATCAGTTACATTCACACTCTGCAACAATGTAATGTTTAGATTAAGTCTATACATCAAGAATGCGTACACACCGTCGTCATCCGGTCTAACCAGCATGGCTAGATCCTAAGTTTTCATTCCAGAAAAAATCTAGTCTCTAAACAATGCCTTCAACAAAAAAACAACTAGGAACCTCCATTGCCAGGTAAAACCACCGAAAATCAAACCAAGGGTTTGCGATCCCGCAAACTGAGACCGTCAAGAATGAAGTCTGCCAGTGTCATGGCCACCACTCGCAGAGAACACTGTTGCAAAACGCAAATTGTCCAATACATATATTTCTCCCAATCCGCCGCGAGTACTCCCTAGAAATTGGTTCATGACTCGACATGAGCATGCAAGATGTAATTTCCAGAGCCTACTCGGTCTTTTTCAAATTGGTTCTTGAAGGTACTTTTAATTCTATATATATCCATTCTTATTCATTTCTGCCACAAGTAGTTAAGAATGGAGGGAGTGTCACTAATAGTGTTCATACAATCAACAAGAGCTAGCTCAATAGCATCACCTGGGCAGAACCAAACCAAGTCATGGCTCTGCCTTCAATTCTAGCGAAATAGCTAAGTTGTCACTAACTTTATTTTACGAGTGATTAACATGAGTAATACAAGAACCGCTGCTCACTAATTACATTTCGCAATGAAAAAAAAATACACTTCCCTCTTTTTACTTTGCATATATGATTTTTGTAATTCAAACTTCATAATGTATGATCAAGTTTATAGAAAGAATATCAACATTCATATTATCAAATCAATATCATTGGCTGCATCATGAAATTAATTTTCATATTATTTATCCTTCATACTGTAGAAAAATCTTAGGCCTCCTTTGACTTATAAGAATTTATAGGAATTCTACAGGATTGAATTTTTTTATTGAAAACTTTCTTTTGGAGTTCTAGGTTTGTAGGAATGATTTTCTATCTATTCCTATGTAGGAAAGGAATCAATCCTTCACATTTGAAAAAAAGTTAGCCTAGACTTCGTGAATTTTTTTCTATCCTATACATGGCATCTCTCTCCCTATATGAATTGAGGTACATGATATATTATTTCCTCTGATTTTCTTATGGGAAATGATTAGTATCTACTGACGGATTGCTCCTAGGCGTCAACCGCCTCTATCGTCTATCACGTGTCTACCTTTCCTATTTTAGAAACATCTTCATCTTATCGAGGAACACGGCCACGGCTCGCACAGACATCAATTATGGAAAGAATACAAATTTCTGCAACAAGATCTTAGTTGCAGAATAATTCTGCAGCAAGACCTTTGCTGCAAAATGTTATTGAAAATTTTCTGACATCTGTAAATTTTCTATAACAAAACTTTTGTTACAGAAATTTCTTTGACAAGATTGTTGTTGCAAGAAAAAAAATTATAGCAAGACCTTTGTTGCAATAAAAAAAATCTACAACTTTATCTATATCGTAAAAAAATTTACAACATGACCCGTGTTTCCGCAACACAACCTATGTTCCACTCGATTCGTGAGATCCGACGACTTAGAAGGTGACAGATGTTTTCAAAAAATCCGCCGGCTGACGCGTAGCAACTTCCTTTTCTTATTCCTAGGACATTTATATACGTGAAGTAATAAAAAGAAGAAACAGAGAAGTTACCGCAGTGCGTTTTTGAGAAGGGAGAACATCTCGTGGCCATGTCTCCTCTTTTGCTGCCTGGCGAGTCAGAGGCCCAATGGCCGTTGCAGCGATATGATCTGGACGTGCACTACATGCTAGATCGGCGCTGTCGTATGCCGTGACGTTCGTGGAAAGGATTTACGTCGGTCATGCAATAGTAACATAAAAAAGGCAGGCTTGGTCACTGCTGCATTGTGGATGAGAACTGTTGAGCTCTGGTATTGTGCCATCCCGCCTTTTTGCACGACTCCAACAGTACACCGGAGGTCCTGTCTGATCGCCGTCGCCGTCGCGATATAAACTGCCACACATGACACAACCGTGAAATGAACCCATGATTTTGACGACACAATCTGGATCTCGTTTTTATTTGTTTTTTAAAGATTCACTCTCTAAAAACTACTCCATCAGTTTCTAAATATAAGGTTTTTTAGAAATTATTTTAGAAGACCATATACAAAGCAAAATGAATGAATATACAGTCTAAAACATGTCTATATACATCTGGATGTAATTTTTTTATGAACCTTTAAAAATACTTATATTTAAGAACGTAATGAATAGTTCAATAATTTATGTAACGAGAAATAACAAAAAATAAGCTAGTAGGAGGGATGGATGAACATTCCTAAATCGTAGCAGCTAGACCACCGAAAACTAAAATTTATAATTCTTTCTTTTTCTCCATAGATTCCAAATTAGAGCTATTGCACCAGCTATGAACCTTGTCCAAACTACTCCCTTCATCATAGTTTAAAGACGTGCATCAGCGATCTCTGAGACCAAAATGAATCTTGATTGATTCTAATTTTTTTTGCAAGTGTTCACATAATAACCACACGACGCCTAATTATATGAAAAGATAATGCACAAAAACTCACACAACCACTAAACGAGGAGTCTTTATGCATGAAGCCTTTCCATCCCGCATGCACGCCCAATGTTCCTACAAAGCATGCAACCTATAGTATTTCTAATTAACCAAACAGTAAACGACACACATCTTAATCTTCTTCTATTCTGAGAATGCATGTAAACCGAACCGCACCTTCTAAATTGTGACGGAAGGAGTAGTAGGAAGCCAAGTTAAATGATCAACATTTTCATTTGCACTACAATACACATTTCACATTACCTACCCCTCCTACCCATCTCCTACGAAGCGGCAGATCTCTTGTTAATACACTTTTTTCTTCTTCTAAAAACCAACCACATAAATACTTTAACTTTTATAGCCACATTACTCTTCCATACATCCTCCTTAGGAGCAAACAAATTCTCCAGTTCAATCAAATCTTATAGTAATTTCATATATGAAGTACTGCCTTCGTGTATAAAAACGTTTTACATTATGGGACGGAGGGAGTAGCTCGCATCAATACTCGCTTTTGGATATCAGAATTGAGTTCATGCATGATTTAGGAAAAACATATATTGTTGTCTGAACAAAAAACCAAAGAATATAATTTATATGTAGTATTTCTTGTTGAAATTTTAAATGTAGCATTTCATAGCTGAAGTACATTCAAATCATAGCTTTTGTTGGGAAAATCAACTTTTTTGGTTTTTGTCATCCTCTAAGAGCAACTCTAGCAGGGGTGCCGTATTGGCAACCTCCATATTCATATGCACCACGCTTCATATAAACTACTGAGGCCGCCGAGGCAACCGCAAAGTTAGAATCGCTATATTGGCGGCTTTCATAATCGTGTGATGCACTCATAAATAAACTATCCCTTTTTCTCCATGCTATCCAACCTCAGGGAGGACCATATGAAGTTTTTTTTTGCATCACACGTAACTGCAATATGGAAAACGCTTCAAAACGCAGCCCCATGAGAACATATATGAAGACTAGGTGGTTCAACATCGATGTCGCTCGTTAAATTATGACGATCCCTAACAAGATGATGGCTCTGCTAGAGTGCTTTTGTGTGTGGCCAAAATCGTCATAATATCGATTATTATGGCGATCAGATCGAACCGACGACTTTGCTAGAGTTGCTCTAAACATCAGAATCTATGCATATACAAAATGATTTGCGAAACTAATCGAGGGTTATGGGTATCAACAGACAAATACCTTTATCAAAGTTGACTTCTGAATTTACTCGAAGAAAATGCGTCGATCTTTTAGTTAATTATTAACACCGTTTCGAGAAAAATGAAATTCTAGGTTAGTTTTAAGTCAAATCTGTTTAAGTTTGGCAATGTCTATAGGAGAATATACTAACATCCATAACCCAAAATTACTATCACACAATTCTTTATGAAATATATTTTCGTAGTACTACAATGCGTATTCCGTGTTGTAGATTTTTAGCATATAGTTTTGTCAAAATCTAAGCGTGTTTGATCTAAGGCCCTGTTTGGTTTCAATAAGTCAGGTGACTTATAAGTCAAGTGACTTAAAATCAGTGACTTATAAGTCATGCATGTTTGGTTGTCATCTGACTTATAAGTCACCTTTTCATGCAAAAGTGGGTGACTTATAAGTTTTAAGTTGGGGTGGAGCAACCTATGACTTATAAGTTGGGGTGACTTTTAGGCCCTGTTTGGTTCCAAATAAGTCACCAACTTATAAGTTAAAAAATGCAAAAAGTGACTTATTTTGTCAAACAGGTCCAACTTATAAGTCACCCCAACTTATAAGTCATAAGTTGCTCCACCCCAACTTAAAACTTATAAGTCACTTACTTTTGGGTGGGTCCCACCACTTTTTCAGCCAGCCCACAGCCCATCCCACCCGTGACCACCGCGCACCTCACGCATCGCGCACCCCACGCCTCCCCATCGCGCATCCCAGGCACCGCGCACCCCACGTCACCCCAACTTATAAGTCATAAGTTGCTCCACCCCAACTTAAAACTTAAAACTTATAAGTCACTTACTCTTGAACGAAGTACCATTTTCAAGAGTACAATCAAGGTCCACCGTCAAGAGGTAAAAAACAAACTTTTAATCATAGAATTCCCAAATTCGCAATGCAATAGAGCGATGCTTTGGAGTACTGAAGAACAAGTGGAGGGTTTTGTTGCACATGCCCTCTTATCCACCACCAAAGCAAAGTAAAATTATTTCATCATGCATGGCTTTACACAATTTCATTAGAGAGAGTAAATTGGAGGATAGAGATTTTGGAGAGTGTGATGATGATGAGGAGTTCATTCCAATGGTGGATGAGCCTAGTCGCCTACGACGCCGACGCCAACGACGAAGCCGTGCAACTCAATCTCAGGGGCAAAACTCGCATGATGATCATAACATGAACGTTTTTCGTGATTGGATAGCGGAAGGACTGCATAGTAGGCAGTAATTGGTATTTGTTCTAGTGTCGAACAATGTAATTTGTATTTGTTAGTGATTTGTATTTGTACGCCATATTTGAAATGGATTTGTATTTGTATTTGTATTTGTATTTGTATTTGTTAGTGATGACGTGTATGGATTTGAAATGGATTTGTATTTGTATTTGTATTTGTACGCATATTTGAAATGGATTTGTAAAATGAAATGGCGGGAAGAGAAGAATGGCGAAAAAAAAGGATGAAAAGGTGTGGTCAGGTGACTTATAAGTCAGGTGACAACCAAACAGGCGTGACTTATAAGTCACTGGTTTTTAAGTCACCTGACTTATTGGAACCAAACAGGGTCATAAGTTAGATCTATTTGACAAAATAAGTCACTTTTTACACTTTTCAACTTATAAGTTGGTGACTTATTTGAAACCAAACAGGGTCTAAGGCAAACTTCAATCATTTTGAAACCAAGGGGGCTAATTTATAACCTGACGATGATGCGATCCTAGCCGTTCATCCGCCCCATCTCCCCGCAGAGCATCAAGGAAGCGACATCCCCGGCCCAGCGGCTGCGGCGGCGACAGGTGGAGATGGCCGGCGGTGGCGCCGCCGCGTCGGCGCTCTCGAGCCCGTGGAGGGCGCTGCTGCAGCGAGCGCTGGACGCCAACGCGCACCTCAAGCACTCCACCTTCTTCCAGCTCGTAAGCTCCCATATCTCTCCCGTTCCCCTCCCCTTCGATATCGATACCCTAACGGGACGGTCGACCGTTTCAGGCCACGGTGGGCGGCGGCGGCAGGCCGGCGAATCGCACCGTCGTGTTCAGGTGCGCCGCCTGTCCTGGCCTAGCAGTACCCTGCCTTTCCCCTTCAGTTCTTTACCGGTTCTGATCTGAAATTTTGGCCTTGCCAGGGGGTTCCAAGAACACTGCGACAAGATTCAGATTAATACGGATGCGCGGAGCAACAAGGTCTCGCTGCTGCTATTTCCCCGTGATTTCTAACCTTGTTAGTTATGTATACATACACATTGCTTCTTGCTGCTCACTGATTCCTTTGCTGGTTACGGTGTTCGAATCGCGAACGGACAGGTTGGTGAGATCAAGGAATGGCCCCTCGGTGAGGTAGGATGTGAAGAACTGGCACAATTGCGTATCTCCATTTTAGGCATCACAAGCGCCGAGTTCCGGCAGAGGAATGTCTGATCTTCAATTTCTTGCAGATATGCTGGTATTTCACCGATTCGTGGGAGCAATTCCGTATCAGCGGCATCATAGATGTGATCGATGGTTCGAGTCCGGATCCTGCCAAGCTCCAGGTTAGAGCTAAGTAGACTCTGCCTTGTGCTCTGTTCCGTGTAGTGGAGATGTCTTGCAAATGAAACTATGAAAGCATAGCTGTAGTGAAAGATCTGGTTATGCACAAAACTGAACATATAAATTTTCTAGTAGTTTACTTTTGTATAGTTTTTGCACACATGGAGTTTGCTTGTCTCATCAAGAGCAAATGCTTGACCTTGTATTAATGTCTCCACAACTTTCACCTTTCAAAGTTTTTGGTGATGCTCAGAAGCAGCACACCCTGTTCTATTGCGTATAAGAGTAGTTTTTTTTTTCTTGACGAAACACAGCAGTGCTGCTTTCATTGATACCAAGTTCTCTTTTGTAATCCTCTTGCTCAACATCGGTTGTTCTATCACACAGCAACGAGAGAAAGCTTGGTTCGCCAGTTCAGTCAAGTCAAGGTCTCAATACTTGGGACCTTGCCCAGGGCTCCCCGTCGCAAATGATGACCATGTTAAGGATGTCCATCTCGATCCATCAGCTGGCCCAGTTGATGCATATTGTCTTCTGACTCTTGATCCAGAAAAGGTTAGGTTAAGCTTTCTCGTGCCGCATGTTCACGTTTCCATATCTATCGGTATCTGCACTTACTTTGAAATACGGTATCTGCGCCTACTTTGAAAATACAGAATCAGTAATACTTAAATTGTTTGAAAAGTTGCAGATTCATATGCCCCTATAGTGCTGCTTACACTCTTGCCTTTCATATTCAGGTTGATTATGTGAACCTGAAAAGTAATCAGAGATTGATGTTCACAAGAACCAAGGAAGGAGATGAGTCCAGTGATTGGATGGCAGAAAAAGTTAGCCCATGATGGTTCCTAGAAAGGGAGAACATACAGGTGTTATTAGCTACCAGTAGTGTTATTTGGGGGTTTTCCATTGCAAGAAACTGTCTTCATTCCTCGATAAATTTTCTAGCTTGTGAGAATGCATCTTTGGCAGAGCATCCATGGATTACTTGTACTTGTATTAACGAGTTGAGGTGTGTGCTTCACCTGCATTACAGTCCTTCATGAACATACATGATATCTCTAATTGATATCACAATCTTGAATTTCATTGGTCAGCTGTATATCTTGGAATGGTTCATAGGCCAGGAGATACATCGAATCAATCTACATTTATGTCTGTAATTAGAATAATATCACGCACACAAAATAGATGATGAGGAATTGTAGAAGTATTAAGGTTCCTCACTGGTGTTACATGGGTAGTTTTCTAAATTTAGATCCTGCGGCAACCGTGAGATACATAGTTCAAAATCAAGTATATTCAGCAGTTCAACAATGTGAAACATAATGCAGGATTACAAATGCAAAAAGATCATTGGAAAAATAAGAAAAACTAGAACAAATGAACGTAAGGGAAAACAAACAGTTATACCTGATCAACATATTCATCATCCAAATCCTCATCAACAACATCCTGGTCATCTGCGTCAACACGAGAACGATTCTTGCAACCCTTGTTAACCTTTGCCGGCCCACCCTTGCGCTTTACGCCACATCTCTTGGCCTTAGCAGATAAACTAGAACCAATCGGAGGTGAAGGCTTCGCATAGGCAAGAACATGAGGACTACGACGTGCGGTAACAACAACAACTTCACAACCACTTCCGGGAAGTTCACCTAGACTTGGACTAGCAAGGCGTGGGCTCTTCCGAGGAATAACTACATCAACTGGACACTTCTTCGATGCAATGCTTCCGAGGAATAACTACATCAACTGGACACTTCTTCGATGCAATGCGCTTGAACTTCTTCTTCACATGGACAACCAAGTTATCACTGTCGAGCATGAGCTCTACAAGATCAATAGATTCGGAAGCATTAGAACCTTTCTGTAGGCGGGCCGCCTTCTTCCTCTCGAATGCTGCTAGCTTTCTTTTCTTGTGTTGATCCTCTAAAAGAAGCTCAAAGGGCACATCCTCTTCTTGTGTGACCGGTTCAGTTCCATCAACAGATTGGGACTGCATCACTGTCAACTGAAGAGAGCACAAAGGATCCTCAATGCAATCGCCGTGTTCAGCTGATGGATCCACCTTCTCAGCCTCAGCAGTCTTCTCGGCACCGCATAGGTCAAAAAGAACATCGTTGATAATGTTAACATCATCAAAGCTGGCTGCATATATAGAAATCACAAGAAAAATAAATTAAAAAAGGGAAAAGACTCAACAACAAAATAAAACAATAAACATGATATAAGCAAGCTCAAAAACATAGCTCTACTAATTCAAAAAAAGGAGCCACACATACCAGATGAAGCAACGGCTGCAGACGCAAGATTGTGGATATTTAAATTTTTGTTAATACTGGATGCAACATCAACAATTAAACACAAAGTGGTACTTGATTTAGTTGCATCAGATTTTCGATCAACAACAATAACTTCATTACAACCATCTTGGTCACAGTCACTTTTTTCAGAATCATTAAACTCATCAACAACTACATGCAAACAAGGAAAAAATAGAAGCACGGTTTTAAAAGGGAAACTAAAATTACTTGCGAAAACATAAAAAGCCAAATGCAGTACTATAAAAATAACAAAATGGATTTCTAGATAAAACAATCCATAAACAGAAAATAGCAATGAGTTGAACAAAAACAAGCAAAAGAAGTGAATCAGGAGTTCAACTAGACCTAACAAGGCAGGAAAACAAAAAAGAACAACCTGAAGCAGAAGCAAAGTCTGAAGTTACCATGAAAAAAGAAAACTTTGTACATAAAATGTAAACAGAAGCAAAGTACTAAATTTAAAAACGTCAGAAAGTACACAGATACTAAATGAGATTGTTCACTGGTAATTCCACCGAAAACGCACTAAGGAAAACTCTGCTTACTTTATCTTAGGTACATACACATCAACTGTATAAGAAGTTCAACATGTCAAACATCGGCAGTCCAACAACATAACCAGGTGAAGATAAGGGTAGCCATATCAAAGAAATCTCATATAAGAAGTTCAACATGTCAAACATCGACAGCCCAACAACATAACCAGGACAAGAAAACTCATATTCAAATGACAAAGATGCATATGCATAAACATACCTGAAGAAGGATCTGAAGCCATGACAACACCACTCACTCGTGAAAGGATATTGCCAACCCTATATCCACCTACAAAAAACAAAACACATGACACATAGGGAAAAAAATATTATTAGCAAGAAGAAAATCAAACAAAAACAATACAAAAAAGCAACTAAATAAAACCCTAGAACAAAACAATTAAAATTGCACCTACAACTATGAAAGATGAACAACAGCACATCAAGGCAAAGCACATGAAAAAAACAATATTCAGAAAACTATTACTATGTCACATACGCAAGCTAGACTGTCAAAATAAATAAGAAGAAAGGATAAATCTACAACAGATCCAACAACGGCCAAGAGACGACACAACCTTTGCTACATAAATGTCGCATCTAAATACAGCCACACCGAAATGGAATCCACACAATACTACAAGACATGCAAGAAAACGAAGAATCTAACCACCATCTACACAATAGAAAATCCCTACCTACATTTGCATCCAAACATCGGGAGAAAAAGGGGCGCGCGGATGCTAGAGCGCACAGAAGAAACGCGCTGGATCCACCGAATCGTAACAGCGAGGGTTGGGAGGGGAGGCGACAAATGCACCTCTCCAGATGATGCTGAAGATCAGATTTGGAGCAGTTTTTCACCCCCATGACGCCAGACGGTTGGCGCCTTCACTTCAACCCAAACCAAAACGGCCCCGAGCATGGGAGAGCGCGACATCGGGCAGAAATAAGAGCGGGGAGTGCGCGCCCGTTACTACACCCACGAGTGTGGAGATTTCGGTGGGAGTTGAAGCAGGGGAGCCTAAGACAGAGAGGCTCAAAGAGAGTGAGCAAGCAGATGGGGCTTTTGGTCGAGTGAATGCAAAAAGGAAGGGATTTCTAAGAAAGGGTCTTCTGGAGGCACCGAGAGACACCTACAGACAGAGGTGTAAATACAACATTAACTCATTCACCCATAAAGGAAACATCAATTATAAAAAAGCAACATTTTCAACAACACTATAAATAAAAATGCACAACTTTAGAAAGGTACAAGTAAGAACACCAAAACACAAAATAAATTAAGCACAGTGTTGCATCATTCTTCAACTATGAAAAATACACAAGTTCAACCATGACTAATAAAAGAGTCCAAGTTTTAGAACAAAACGTGGATGAACCAAAAGCTGAGCATGAACAATTTCGTAAGAATCACAAATCCTGTGCTTCTACCTAAAATACATCCGCCAAAAATTCGAAACGATTTGCCAAATAACTTCACACAACAAGAAGGACACAGAATCAATTTCTTAAAAAAAACAAAAAACCCCGTGCAATAGCCCCGCAGGCGGAACAAACACCAAATCACCCGAATTCGAAGTGTAGGAAAAAAACGACAGAAATTGACGACGAAGTAATGCATAAATTTCACTAAAATACGCAAATCAGCCAGCAATCTACACAGTAAAACACGAATACAACGGAAAGAGGATGAAACCAATACTGCGAACAAAGAACACAAAACGAAGTAAAATCTGCCAGAAATAACAAGAAATTGTCCATGAAACTCATAAGTAAATCGAATAACAATCGTGTTAGAGGTTCTAGAACATCGAAAACAAGCATTAAACTTGTAAACCGCATAAGATCGTCACGTCTCCGACAACAGATCCGCTAACGAGCGAGATTCCGAACCAAGACGACCATTTAAATACTACAAAGTGTATAGGGATTACTCTTACACTCGACCAAAACGTGCAAGGAGCCATGGTTACAAAGATAGCATGAAGGTCGGGTTGGTATAGATGAAAGGTTAGGTAGAACAACAAAGGAAGTTGAACCAAGGATCAGAATATTATTTTGATCCTAGGATGAGAATAGTGTTTATGTATATATATATATATATTCTCTATTAGAATCAAAGTACAAACATTCATAGTTCCTTTCGTCTTGTCGATTTTGTTTGTTGAGAACTCACATCCTTTTTTATTTTTTGAGCGGGGGTCTCGTCTTGCGGAAACCCTATTTAGCGTCACAGGCGCCGGTTACAGGCAAAATTTGCTAACCGGCGTGTGCAGCGCTCCGCAATGGGCCAGCCCATGTAGAGATCCTTCATGAACGTTTTTTAGCCCGTGAACTTTTTTTAAATCGGTGAACTTTTTTGAAAATCGATTATTTTTTGTTTGGAAATTCGTGAACATTTCTGAAAATAGATGACTATAATTTAAAATTCATGAACTTTTTTCAAAATCAGTGAACTGTTTTAAAAAACTAGTAAGCGGGCACGTGCAATGCACGTACAACCGTAATATATTTATTTGTTCATAACAATTGTAAAATAAAATCAGCAACACTATACTTTCTATAATAGAATGAATAGATTTCAAAATGTTGACGATGTGTAGTACAAAAAAATCTTTATGACTACGACGACAAATAGGAAGAATTTCCATTATGTGAAAGAGTGGATCTTCATGTCGTGTACACAAATGTGAGATATGACAGAAGATAACATCAAACCATAAATCTCTGAGCCATTGACCCCCCTTATCACTCTTTATGTGCACCACCAAGATGCTCTAGACATGTGCATATTTAGTTTATTCTTCACAAAAATATCACAGCACTGAAATTAACTTGACAAGCAACATGCACAGTCGTTCTCCAAAGTATTCCCTTTTAATCTCTCTTTATAGTCCGGTCGCGAAAATTTCATGCTTAAATACCAAAAGAAAGAGTGCCAGATAAAACCAAGGGTGAACACTGGAAAATCAACTGATTTGATATTTGCGTTCAGAAAAAACAAAATTCCTAGATTCTAGTTAGTAATACTACATAGAAACCCTGATTTTCGAGTATACAAGCTTGCACGTAAGAGAAATTTCATGCACACCATGTAAATCCACAATAAATTATAAAAGCTAGCTGGGCAGTTATCTTGTAAGCAACATAACAAATCAAAGAAACAGATACATGCAACAATGTTTGTAGTAGGGACTCTTCCATCTTGGTCACATTTTGTAGTGAAGATATGTGAATTCCATGGCTGCAAGTAGATGAGACATATTATGAGAAAATAAATAAACGGGGCATCTTAATAGTTTGATGGGGGGAGCAGAGGTCGGAGAGCAGTTCTTATGGTGAATATCTGTGTAATTAGGAGGAGACCCATCTTCATTGATCACAACAATAGCACGATATATTTATCTTGTGTCCCACATGGACCTACGTTTTTTAGAAATGCCAGTCATACCTTTGTTTATTAGTCTAATTAAATAGAGGATGTTAAACAGTTCTAGATAGGGACCTACTCCCCTTCCATCTTATCCCTAAATGTTCTTCTGATTTTCTCTGAAATAGTCAAAGAATGGTACATAGTTATAATCAACCAAAACACTATAGTTCAAAATATGCACGAGACAAACAGGGGTAGCAGTTGTAACTGGAAGGAAGACATGTTGGATTACAGTGCAAATAGAGCATAAATGCATATTATGTAAAAGGATTTTGATATGAAGAGTGAGCTCAAGAGAAAGAAGGTTGTACAACAAATTGGTAGGATCCAAGATCAGGCAAAAAAACATGTTCAGGTGGAACGATGCAGAGGACGGAAAAACAATCTTCCATTATCTAAAAAAAATTCATGTCTACAACAACTCTTTGCCTTACCTTCAGCAATCACAAAAATATGTACAGAAAATGAAAACATGATTGATGTTTCCTACCTTAGCTAGGTCAGAAGCAACCATTGGGTTAGAAAAGCACGGGGCTTCATCACTCTTCTGCCCTAAGCGTGATAGTTTTAGTAGATCATGGTCTAGCTCTCTGAAGTAAATTTTACTATGTCCTTTTTTTCTTCTCTAATCCTTGGATTGATAATATGGGAAATAAATACATGAGTATTCTGAGTGCATCCTAGTTACTGTTAACTTTAACACCTGCAAGTTGCAAGCACTCATGCTAGCTGAAATCCATTTCTCAAAAACATTCAGAGTAAAGGGTAGTACTCCTTCCATTCCCTTTTACAAGGACACTTCAATTTTCGTGTCCAACTTTGACTTATAATTTTGGTCAATAAAATAACGATTATATGCCATAAAAATTATATCACAGGAAAGTTATTTCAAATATGCATTCAAGGACATACTTTTTGTAGCATATAACACAAATTTTGTTGGTAGAATTAAATGATCAAAGTTGGACATAAAAATATGAAATGGCCTTGTATAAGGGAATGGAAGGAGTATATAATACCTCAAGTGCATGAGTGGAAAGGATGATTGGTCAGACATGTGAGCTCCATACATTCTCCACTGTGGATCGAACGGCAACACTACACTCTGCACCTCCATGCACAGTGTGGCAAATCCATTACTTTTTTGAGTGATTGCACGCGGTAGGCTCCAACTCCTATAGTAAGTTGCAGATTAGTGAAATATATTGGAATAATTATTGGTACAATCAAATTTCTCAACTTACGCAGGGGGGGGGGATTTGGTCCGACGATTGGGAAAAAATCAGACATTGGATTGTAATTGTCTCCCTTCGACCAAGAAGAGATGTTTATAACTCAGATACCAATTTAGGAGATTGAGACTGGTCAGACTTGGGAGCTCCATACATTCTCCACTTTGGATCGAACGGCAACACTACACTCTGCACAATTGAAATATGTTCTAAAATAGCCAATTCAAGGCATGACGTTGACAAATTTGCTGGACGAATAAAGGGTTCAAAGATATAGCTTTCCATCAAGAGTATGTTCACTAGGAACCACACAAATATCAATAAATGGGGCATTTTTTAATTTCCTCAGGTGATACCCAAGAAACTGCACATGTTCCTATCTAAAGGTACCCATGCATATTGTGAGCAAGCCACCAGACCGCAATAATGTAGATTTGTAAATCCAAGTTACCTAGATACAAAAATGTAGAGCAAGACCGATTAATGGTTCTGTCTATACCTTGCGTGACGGTGAGATCTTAGACCATAAGGCTCGTGCATCTGACATTGTGTGGCGGAGAAAATCTCCCTGCGCATGCTTGAATCCATTGCACGTCGAGAGACAACACGATGCCCTACAGAGAAATTGACGGAACTGCAATCATGTGAACAATTTTAATAGAAATTTCACATGAGTATGCGCTCATGTATATCTATCATGATCAAAGTATTTTTTTATCATAATCAAACAATAGCATAAGAAGACACAAGTTATTACACATAATGTTATCCAAAACATGAGCAATCAAAATTATGGCACCTCTCTTGCAAGGGAAGAATTGAATTTGGGCTATGCAAACTTTCCCAATGTTCACCATGTTATTTGTAAAGAAAATACATGAGGAAAATCAGAGGAAATTACCTGCATGAATGAGCGAGTTAGGGAGAAGCCAAATTAGATTCAGCCCACAACAGAAGGGCCAATCTTCCAGCCCCACATGGTGTGGGCTATCTACTTACAGATGCTAAAGAGATACATCTACAACATCTATTATATGTGCAACATAAGTTAAAAAACTATACTGTACATTCATATTTCGATGCCAATTAATTCAAGCAAAAAGTGATGTCAAAGGCTGGGCTGAACTATAGGTAGTTGGGTTCCCTTTTTCTTGAACAGTGCATTTGCACATTGCAACCTTCTCAAAAGCTTTCCCATTTACTATTTATTTACAATTGTGCAGCTGGCAGATAAGCTGTGGCGGCAGATTGAGATAGTTGGGGATCTGAGGCTCGATCTCCTTATTCGTTGATGCCGCTAGGTGAGACAGAAATTCACCAAGTAAATCTACACACACAAATAAAGCAATAGATTTGTGACATAAATAAGCCATGCTTTTTATTCGGCGCTGAAAGCTAGAATTCAGGATCATGCAAAGCTCCTTGCCATGGAGCTCCTTGTGATGAAGTGGAATTTTGCACAAACCTGCTCGCTATGACCCCGTGGGAAGTACACCACCCTGTTGTCGACCGAAGGAAAGGAAACAAGCAGGCCGGCACAAACGTGTCATATTTCCAAATTCAGGCACTTGTGCTCCTTAGCAGTTGTAAAGTCAAAATCATTTGTGCAGTAGACTCGTCAGTGTTGATTTTCAACAGAAAATGATGGCTCTAGGAACTCTAACAACTCTGAATTCATATGCTGGTCACGAGATTATTTATGAAGGTGGGGGCATGCAACCAAATGAACTTCTAACAAGTGGCCTAGGGTTATCAATTTTTTTTTTCATCTTCGTTGAAAATCAGCAATTATTCAGACGACAATACACATATTTCAGTAAAATCTAATTTGAACAAATTAACACATAAAACAAGAAATTGGATGGGAAATAGGTGAGATTACACAACTGAAATTCTAATCCAAATTAATTAGTAGTGAAGTGAAATTTCGCAAGCATAAAGGTATCCCAAAAACACACATGGAGCATTTTCATGTGGATTGCAACGACCCTGACAGATCCAAATATTACTCCACAGTCACACTCTAGTCTGATGCATTGGGCTATAATGGCCTAAACACACGGCCATAATCAATCCGCACAGAGCTTCGAGGAAACAACACAACGGAAAACCAAGTAGTACTACAAACTTCAAATCTCAGAGACTGAAAATAAATGAACAGCGAAGGCAGCAGCCCACGGACGGTGCAGGGGAGAAGGAAGATAGTACCTTCCAGCGACGTCGGCGCCTGGGCTGGTAGGACAGCGCCCACCGACGACGAGAGACTCGTTTTTTTGCAGCTGGCGAATAAGCTGATGATTGCTCACCGGAGAGGATTTCAGTGTCCTCGTCGATGCGCTTACTATTGGAGGATTTTTTGCTCGCAGCCCACGGTGATCTAGTCCACGGCAGCCATCGCATCCAGATCCCCGTCGGGTGCATCTTCCCGGTAGTGGGAGATAGCTGGCGCTAGAGACCCGCACATGGTGAGCGGCAGCGGTGCATGGATAGGCGGGGCTGGTGGCGGGGGGGGGGGGGGGTGGAGGGCGGCAGCAGGGGCAGACGGGATCCACGCCGGAGGACTCCATGGCGAAGACCGCGGAGCGGGGTCGTCGGGCCGCAGGGATCGAGAGGAGGTGGAACACGGTCAGCCTTAGTTAATTTGGTAAATGCACACGGTGGTGGTGCATGGATGGTGGAAGGCCGTTAGATTGTAATTTGTTGTCTAATTGTGTGGTGGTGATTGATGTTTGTTTTTGTGGGGGTAATAGTTGTGTGTACTTAGAGAAGTTTTCGTTTGATCTTTTATTAGTAGTATAGATTGATGAACTTTTTTCAAAATTGATGATTGTTTTCGAATTCTGTGAAATTTTTAAAAATCCATGAACATATTAAAAAAATGGTGAGCGTTTTTTTATGACCAACGCATTTTTACATGGGCCGGCCCATGAGGAGGAGGGCTGCAGGCGCTGATTTCCCTAACCGGCGCCAAAGGCGTCGAATAGTAGGTCCCCTTGTCTTGTCGAAATATATATAGGTCGAAATAAAGCGGTTATTGCTTCCGTCGGAAAACCCACCGCGGTATTTTTATAAAAATGCCCCTGTAATTTTTGTTATTCAACCCGCGCTCGATCATTTATCTGCAACGTAAAAGGAAAAAACGATTCGCTGCAAAAGTTATACCCGTATGCATCGCCTCCTCCCGTCGACTCTTGGCCACCCTGGCCTGTGCCCAGGCCGCCACCACACCACTCGCCGCCACGGCCGACCTCAACCGCCACCTCTGCCGGTCTCAACCCACCCGCCTCCGCGGCCGTACCTCTCCCCGCTCACTGCCCCCGTTGCGGCGCTCGAGCGCATCGCGTCGACCCTGGTCCACCCTGGCCTGTGCCCAGGCCGCTGCCACACCACTCGTCGCCGTGGCCGACCTCAACCACCACTGTTGTCGATCTCAACCCATCCGCCTCCGCGGCCGTACCTCTGTCTGCTTGCTGCCCCCTTTTCGGCGCTCGAGCACAACTTCTGGATTAAATCAACGCGACAACTACAGTGAGTGGGGATGAAGCGTCTGCTCGATGCAGAACGACGACGGCGCGGCGGAGCGAAGTACTTGCAGGTGGAGGTGGGCCTCCATGGCTCACACGGGGAACTCCGAGGTTATGGCGCGACAACGGCGACTCCTTATGGCCAGATAGAGGCGCCTAATGTTGGAATTATGCCCTAGAGGCAATAATAAATGTATAGTTATTATTATAATTCCTGTATCAAGATAATAGTTTATTATCCATGCTATAATTGTATTGAATGAAGACTCATTTACATGTGTGGATACATAGACAAAACACCGTCCCTAGCATGCCTCTAGTTGGCTAGCCAGTTGATCGATGATAGTCAGTGTCTTCTGATTATGAACAAGGTGTTGTTTCTTGATAACTGGATCACGTCATTAGGAGAATCACGTGATGGACTAGACCCAAACTAATAGACGTAGCATGTTGATCGTGTCATTTTATTGCTACTGTTTTCTGCGTGTCAAGTATTTATTCCTATGACCATGAGATCATATAACTCACTGACACCGGAGGAATGCTTTGTGTGTATCAAACGTCGCAACGTAACTGGGTGACTATAAAGATGCTCTACAGGTATCTCCGAAGGTGTTAGTTGAGTTAGTATGGATCAAGACTGGGATTTGTCACTCCGTGTGACGGAGAGGTATCTCGGGGCCCACTCGGTAATGCAACATCACACACAAGCCTTGCAAGCAATGTAACTTAGTGTAAGTTGCGGGATCTTGTATTACGGGACGAGTAAAGAGACTTGCCGGTAAACGAGATTGAAATAGGTATGGGGATACTGACGATCGAATCTCGGGCAAGTAACGTACCGAAGGACAAAGGGAATGACATACGGGATTATACGAATCCTTGGCACTGAGGTTCAAACGATAAGATCTTCGTAGAATATGTAGGATCCAATATGGGCATCCAGGTCCCGCTGTTGGATATTGACCGAGGAGTCTCTCGGGTCATGTCTACATAGTTCTCGAACCCGCAGGGTCTGCACACTTAAGGTTCGACGTTGTTTTATGCGTATTTGAGTTATATGGTTGGTTACCGAATGTTGTTCGGAGTCCCGGATGAGATCACGGACGTCACGAGGGTTTCCGGAATGGTCCGGAAACGAAAATTGATATATAGGATGACCTCATTTGATTACCGGAAGGTTTTCGGAGTTACCGGGAATGTACCGGGAATGACGAATGGGTTCCGGGAGTTCACCGGAGGGGGGCAACCCACTCCGGGGAAGCCCATAGGTATTTGGGGGGGTCACACCAGCCCTTTGTGGGCTGGTGGGACAGCCCACCAATCCCCTATGCGCCAAGATGGAAAAATCAAAGGGAAGAAGAAAAAAAAAGGAAGAAGTGGGAAGGGGGAAGGACTCCCTCCCACCAAACCAAGTAGGACTCGGTTTGGGGGGGGGGGGAGAGTCCGCCCCCCTGGCTCGGCCGACCCCTTGGGGATCCCTTGGACCCCAAGGCAAGGTCCCCCTCCCTCCTCCTATATATATGGGGCTTTTAGGGCAGATTTGAGACGACTTTCTCACGGCTGCCCGACCACATACCTCCATAGTTTTTCCTCTAGATCGCGTTTCTGCGGAGCTCGGGCGGAGCCCTGCTGAGACAAGATCATCACCAACCTCCGGAGCGCCGTCACGCTGCCGGAGAACTCTTCTACCTCTCCGTCTCTCTTGCTGGATCAAGAAGGCCGAGATCATCGTCGAGCTGTACGTGTGCTGAACGCGGAGGTGCCGTCCGTTCGGTACTAGATCGTGGGACTGATCGCGGGATTGTTCGCGGGGCGGATCGAGGGACGTGAGGACGTTCCACTACATCAACCGCGTTCTCTAACGCTTCTGCTGTACGATCTACAAGGGTACGTAGATCACTCATCCCCTCTCGTAGATGGACATCACCATGATAGGTCTTCGTGCGCGTAGGAAAATTTTTGTTTCCCATGCGACGTTCCCCAACAGTGGCATCATGAGCTAGGTTCATGCGTAGATGTCTTCTCGAGTAGAACACAAAAGGTTTTGTGGGCGGTGATGTGCGTTTTGCTGCCCTCCTTAGTCTTTTCTTGATTCCGCGGTATTGTTGGATTGAAG
The DNA here is from genome assembly GCF_904849725.1 of Hordeum vulgare subsp. vulgare. Lineage (NCBI taxonomy): Eukaryota > Viridiplantae > Streptophyta > Magnoliopsida > Poales > Poaceae > Hordeum > Hordeum vulgare. Next base: position 598,945,906 of record NC_058521.1, on the reverse strand, counting down.
CGGCTTGGACCGACATTACTCGTACGCTTACGAGAGACTGGTTTCATCGTTACGAGTAACCCCCTTTGCTCAAAGATGACTGGCAAGTGACGGTTTCTCCAACTTTAGTTGAATCGGATTTGACCGAGGAGGTCCTTGGATGAGGTTAAATAGCAACTCATATATCTCCGTTGTGGTGTTTGCGTAAGTAAGATGCGATCCTACTAGATACCCTTGGTCACCACGTAAAACATGCAACAACAAAATTAGAGGACGTCTAACTTGTTTTTGCAGGGTATGATTGTGATGTGATATGGCCAATGATGTGATGTGATATATTGGATGTATGAGATGATCATGTTGTAATAGAAATATCGACTTGCATGTCGATGGTACGGCAACCGGCAGGAGCCATAGGGTTGTCTTTATACTAACATATGTGCTTGCAGATGCGTTTACTATTTTGCTAGGATGTAGCTTTAGTAGTAATAGCATAAGTAGCACGACAACCACGATGGCAACACGTTGATGGATGATCATGGTGTGGCGCCGGTGACAAGAAGATCGTGCCGGTGCTTTGGTGATGGAGATCAAGAAGCACGTGATGATGGCCATATCATGTCACTTATGAATTGCATGTGATGTTAATCCTTTTTGCACCTTATTTTGCTTAGAACGACGGTAGCATTATGAGGTGATCTCTCACTAAAATTTCAAGACGAAATTGTGTTCTCCCCGACTGTGCACCGTTGCTACAGTTCGTCGTTTCGAGACACCACGTGATGATCGGGTGTGATAGACTCAACGTTCACATACAACGGGTGCAAAACAGTTGCGCACGCGGAACACTCGGGTTAAGCTTGACGAGCCTAGCATGTGCAGACATGGCCTCGGAACACATGAGACCGAAAGGTCGATCATGAATCATATAGTTGATATGATTAGCATAGGGATGCTTACCACTGAAACTACTCTCGAGTCACGTGATGATCGGACTTGGGATAGTGTAAGTGGATCATGAACCACTCAAATGACTAGAGAGATGTACTTTTTGAGTGGGAGTTTAGCATATAATTTGATTAAGTTGAACTCTAATTATCTTGAACATAGTCTAAGTCCACTTTGAATATATTTGTGTTGTAGATCATGGCTCACGCAAGTGTCATCCTCAATTTTAATACGTTCCTAGAGAAAGCTAAGTTGAAAGATGATGGAAGCAACTTTGTAGACTGGGCTCGTAATATTAAGCTAATCTTACAAGCTGGAAAGAAGGATTATGTCCTTAATGCTGCGCTAGGAGATGAACCACCCGCTACGGCTGATCAGGATGTTAAGAACGCTTGGTTAGCACGTAAGGAGGACTACTCAATAGTTCAATGTGCAGTCTTGTACGGCTTAGAACCGGGACTTCAACGTCGCTTTGAGCGTCATGGAGCATTTGAGATGTTCCAGGAGTTGAAGTTTATCTTTCAGAAGAACGCCCGGATCGAGAGGTATGAGACCTCCGATAAATTCTATGCTTGCAAGATGGAGGAAAACTCATCTGTCAGTGAACATGTGCTCAAAATGTCTGGGTACTCAAACCGTCTAGCTGAACTGGGGATTGAACTCCCGCAAGAAGCTATCACTGACAGAATCCTCCAATCACTGCCGCCAAGCTATAAAGGCTTTGTGTTGAACTACAACATGCAAGGGATGAACAAGTCTCCCGGCGAGTTATTTGCGATGCTGAAAGTCGCAGAGTCTGAACTCCGTAAAGAGCATCAAGTGTTGATGGTCAGCAAGACCACTAGTTTCAAGAGAAACGGCAAAGGCAAGAAGGGCAATTCAAAGAAGAGCGGCAAGCCTGTTGCCAATCCGCCGAAGAAACCCAAGGCTGGACCTAAGCCTGAAACAGAGTGCTTCTATTGCAAGGGTATGGGTCACTGGAAGCGCAATTTCCCCAAGTATCTGGCAGATAAGAAGGCGGGCAAAGAAAAATCAGGTATATTTGATATACATGTTATTGATGTGTACTTAACCAGCTCTCGTAGTAGTGCCTGGGTATTCGATACCGGTTCTGTTGCTCACATTTGCAACTCGAAGCAGGAACTGCGGAATAGACGAAGGCTGGCGAAAGATGAAGTGACGATGCGCGTAGGAAACGGTTCCAAGGTTGATGCAATCGCCGTCGGCACCGTGTCACTTCAACTACCATCGGGATTAGTGATGAACTTAAATCATTGTTATTTAGTGCCTGCGTTGAGCATGAACATTATATCTGGATCTTGTTTATTGCAAGACGGTTACTCTTTTAAGTCTGAGAATAATGGTTGTTCTATTTCTATGAGTAACATCTTTTATGGTCATGCACCAAATGTGAGAGGATTGTTCATATTGAATCTCGATAGCGATACGCATATACATAACATTGAGACCAAAAGAGTTAGAGTAAACAATGATAGCGCCATATTTTTGTGGCACTGCCGCTTGGGTCATATTGGTGTAAAGCGCATGAAGAAACTCCATGCTGATGGACTTTTGGAGTCACTTGACTTTGATTCACTTGACACGTGCGAACCATGCCTCATGGGCAAGATGACTAAGACTCCGTTCTCCGGAACAATGGAGCGTGCAAGTAACTTGTTGGAAATCATACATACCGATGTGTGTGGTCCAATGAGCGTGGAGGCACGCGGCGGATATCGTTATTTTCTCACCTTCACTGACGATTTAAGTAGATATGGTTATGTCTACTTGATGAAGCACAAGTCTGAAACATTTGAAAAGTTCAAGCAATTTCAGAGTGAAGTGGAAAATCATCGTAACAAGAAGATCAAGTTCCTACGGTCTGATCGTGGGGGTGAATATCTGAGTTTCGAGTTTGGTACTCACTTAAGACAATGTGGAATTGTTTCGCAGTTAACACCGCCTGGAACACCACAGCGTAATGGTGTGTCCGAACGTCGTAATCGTACTTTGTTAGAAATGGTGCGATCTATGATGTCGCTTACTGATTTGCCGTTATCGTTTTGGGGTTATGCATTAGAAACAGCTGCATTCACTTTAAATAGGGCACCATCGAAATCCGTTGAGACGACACCATACGAACTGTGGTATGGCAAAAGGCCAAAGTTGTCGTTTCTTAAAGTTTGGGGATGTGATGCTTATGTCAAAAAGCTTCAGCCTGAAAAGCTGGAACCCAAAGCGGAAAAGTGCGTCTTCATAGGTTACCCAAAAGAGACAGTTGGGTACACCTTCTATCTCAAATCCGAGGGCAAAGTGTTTGTTGCTAAGAACGGAACTTTTCTCGAGAAAGAGTTTCTCTCGAGAGAATTGAGTGGGAGGAAGATAGAACTTGACGAGGTTGTCGAACCTCTCATCCCTCTGGATGGTGGCGCAGGGCAAGGGGAAACCTCTGTCATTGCAACGCCAGTTGAGGAGGAAGTTAATGATGATGATCATGAAACTCCAGTTCAAGTTTCTGTTGAACCACGCAGGTCGACGAGATCACGCGCTGCTCCAGAGTGGTACGGTAATCCCGTCTTATCAATTATGTTGTTAGACAACAATGAACCTGCAAATTATGAAGAAGCAATGGTGGGCCCAGATTCCAACAAATGGCTAGAAGCCATGAAATCCGAGATAGGATCCATGTATGAAAACAAAGTGTGGACTTTGGAGATGCTGCCTGAGGGCCGCAAGGCCATTCAGAACAAATGGATCTTTAAGAAGAAGACGGACGCTGACGGTAATGTGACCGTTTATAAAGCTCGACTTGTGGCAAAGGGTTTTTCACAAGTTCCAGGAATTGACTACGATGAGACTTTCTCTCCCGTAGCAATGCTTAAGTCCGTCAGAATCATGTTAGCAATAGCTGCATTTTTCGATTATGAAATCTGGCAGATGGATGTCAAAACGGCGTTCCTTAACGGTTTCCTTAAGGAAGAGTTGTATATGATGCAACCCGAAGGTTTTGTCGATCCTAAAAATGCTGACAAGGTGTGCAAGCTCCAGCGATCCATTTATGGGCTGGTGCAAGCATCTCGGAGTTGGAACAAACGCTTTGATGAGGTGATCAAGGCATTTGGGTTTATACAAGTGGTTGGAGAATCTTGTATTTACAAGAAAGTGAGTGGGAGCTCTGTGGCGTTTCTAATATTATATGTGGATGACATATTACTGATTGGAGACAACGTAGAGCTTTTGGAGAGCATAAAAGGTTACTTGAATAAAAGTTTCTCTATGAAGGACCTAGGAGAAGCTGCTTACATTCTAGGCATTAAGATCTATAGGGATAGATCAAAACGCCTGATAGGACTTTCACAAAGCACATACCTTGATAAAGTTTTGAAGAGGTTCAAAATGGAACAGTCCAAGAAAGGGTTCTTGCCAGTGTTACAAGGTACGAGATTGAGTAAGACTCAGTGCCCAGCAACTGATGAAGATAGAGAGCATATGCGCTCCGTCCCCTATGCTTCAGCCATAGGCTCTATCATGTATGCAATGCTGTGCACTAGACCGGATGTTAGCCTGGCCATAAGTATGGCAGGTAGGTTCCAGAGTAATCCAGGAGTGGATCACTGGACGGCGGTCAAGAATATCCTGAAGTATCTGAAAAGGACTAAGGAGATGTTTCTCGTGTATGGAGGTGACGAAGAGCTCGCCGTAAAAGGTTACGTCGATGCAAGCTTTGACACAGATCCGGACGACTCTAAGTTGCAAACCGGATACGTATTTATTCTTAATGGGGGTGCAGTAAGCTGGTGCAGTTCCAAGCAAAGCGTCGTAGCAGATTCTACATGTGAAGCGGAGTACATGGCTGCCTCGGAGGCGGCTAAGGAGGGTGTCTGGATGAAGCAGTTCATGACGGATCTTGGAGTGGTGCCAAGTGCACTGGATCCAATAACCTTGTTCTGTGACAACACTGGTGCCATTGCCTTAGCAAAGGAACCAAGGTTTCACAAGAAAACCAGACACATCAAACGACGCTTCAACCTCATCCGCGACTACGTCGAGGAGGAGGACGTAAATATATGCAAAGTGCACACGGATCTGAATGTAGCAGACCCGCTGACTAAACCTCTTCCACGGCCAAAACATGATCGACATCAGAACTGTATGGGTGTTAGATTTATTACAATGTAATTCACATGGTGATGTGAGGGCTAGATTATTGACTCTAGTGCAAGTGGGAGACTGTTGGAATTATGCCCTAGAGGCAATAATAAATGTATAGTTATTATTATAATTCCTGTATCAAGATAATAGTTTATTATCCATGCTATAATTGTATTGAATGAAGACTCATTTACATGTGTGGATACCTAGACAAAACACCGTCCCTAGCATGCCTCTAGTTGGCTAGCCAGTTGATCGATGATAGTCAGTGTCTTCTGATTATGAACAAGGTGTTGTTGCTTGATAACTGGATCACGTCATTAGGAGAATCACGTGATGGACTAGACCCAAACTAATAGACGTAGCATGTTGATCGTGTCATTTTATTGCAACTGTTTTCTGCGTGTCAAGTATTTATTCCTATGACCATGAGATCATATAACTCACTGACACCGGAGGAATGCTTTGTGTGTATCAAACGTCGCAACGTAACTGGGTGACTATAAAGATGCTCTACAGGTATCTCCGAAGGTGTTAGTTGAGTTAGTATGGATCAAGACTGGGATTTGTCACTCCGTGTGACGGAGAGGTATCTCGGGGCCCACTCGGTAATGCAACATCACACACAAGCCTTGCAAGCAATGTAACTTAGTGTAAGTTGCGGGATCTTGTATTACGGGACGAGTAAAGAGACTTGCCGGTAAACGAGATTGAAATAGGTATGCGGATACTGACGATCGAATCTCGGGCAAGTAACGTACCGAAGGACAAAGGGAATGACATACGGGATTATACGAATCCTTGGCACTAAGGGTCAAACGATAAGATCTTCGTAGAATATGTAGGATCCAATATGGGCATCCAGGTCCCGCTGTTGGATATTGACCGAGGAGTCTCTCGGGTCATGTCTACATAGTTCTCGAACCCGCAGGGTCTGCACACTTAAGGTTCGACGTTGTTTTATGCGTATTTGAGTTATATGGTTGGTTACCGAATGTTGTTCGGAGTCCCGGATGAGATCACGGATGTCATGAGGGTTTCCGGAATGGTCCGGAAACGAAAATTGATATATAGGATGACCTCATTTGATTACCGGAAGGTTTTCGGAGTTACCGGGAATGTACCGGGAATGACGAATGGGTTCCGGGAGTTCACCGGAGGGGGGCAACCCACTCCGGGGAAGCCCATAGGTATTTGGGGGGGTCACACCAGCCCTTTGTGGGCTGGTGGGACAGCCCACCAATCCCCTATGCGCCAAGATGGAAAAATCAAAGGGAAGAAGAAAAAAAAAGGAAGAAGTGGGAAGGGGGAAGGACTCCCTCCCACCAAACCAAGTAGGACTCGGTTTGGGGGGGGAGAGTCCTCCCCCCTGGCTCGGCCGACCCCTTGGGGATCCCTTGGACCCCAAGGCAAGGTCCCCCTCCCTCCTCCTATATATATGGGGCTTTTATGGCAGATTTGAGACGACTTTCTCACGGCTGCCCGACCACATACCTCCATAGTTTTTCCTCTAGATCGCGTTTCTGCGGAGCTCGGGCGGAGCCCTGCTGAGACAAGATCATCACCAACCTCCGGAGCGCCGTCATGCTGCCGGAGAACTCTTCTACCTCTCCGTCTCTCTTGCTGGATCAAGAAGGCCGAGATCATCGTCGAGCTGTACGTGTGCTGAACGCGGAGGTGCCGTCCGTTCGGTACTAGATCGTGGGACTGATCGCGGGATTGTTCGCGGGGCGGATCGAGGGACGTGAGGACGTTCCACTACATCAACCGCGTTCTCTAACGCTTCTGCTGTACGATCTACAAGGGTACGTAGATCACTCATCCCCTCTCGTAGATGGACATCACCATGATAGGTCTTCGTGCGCGTAGGAAAATTTTTGTTTCCCATGCGACGTTCCCCAACACCTAACCCTTGCTCCCCTCTTCGTATCCCTTCTCCGGCAGGAACTCATCATCTGGTGAGATCCCCTCCCTATGCCTCCAAACGTGTGCCAAGCACCGGCAAGAAATTTTGTTTTGTGGGGATTTGTTTGCTGATGAATGAATGTATTGAATGTAAGATTGTATTGTTGTAGAGACAGAGAATGGAACACCACCTTCAGTTTGTCATCTGATCCCACATTCTCTACCCCATGAGTGAAATAAGATAACAGTCCATTGATCAATTCACGTAACCTCTTTGTTTTGCTTTGCTTGTCCCGCTCAATTTCTCATCATGATGGAATTAACAATAGACGGGTTGATTTCTCAACAAAATAGGATAGGACTGGCTACATTAGTTAGTTAGCTTATTATTTTGATAAATCAAAATGATTATAAAAAGATTAAAAGCGTGTGGTATTTTTTTCTTCCGTTGCAACGCACGGGCCCTTTTGCTAGTCTATACTACTAATAAACAGTCCAACGTATTCATCGCTATGTCACCTCAGCCAAAGCTGCACAATTTTCCGTAGAGGAATTATAACCTTCCGATCAGATCTCCTAATTACATCTAACTGTCAAGATTGTACCAGGCCCACGTTAAATGTACGTTTAGCATATTTTCAAGCGGACGAAAACTCTGCCACAATCGGGCATGAACTTGTAGGCCTCCGTGAGGCCCTTCCCTGCAAAAAGGGGCACGTTGTAGTCGTTGCCACCGAACTCGCCGACGACAAACAACGAGTTGGCGTAGAACTCCTTGCACTTATCTGCAGAAACATTGCAAAATCCCCAATCAGTTCATCGCAATCCACCACGTATCTAGCTGGCTGCAAAGGTGGGATTCCTTTTGACGTTTTGTTTGTTTACCCTTGGTGGAGTTGCAGAAGAAGGGCTTGAGGTCACGGAACCACTGGATTTGGGTCATGAGGGCGCCGGAGTTCCAAATGACGGCGCCGAGTCCCCTGGCCTCGAAGTAGGGCATGTCGAGCGCGGTGGCGCCGGTGATGATGAAGTTGGCCCCGTACCTGAAGTCGGAGTGGTTGGCCTTGGACGGCGGTAGCAGCTGCAACCCGAACTCCTACGCTGCAGTAGCGACGACCGATCGGGCAAGCGGCGCGTCAGAATCTCGGGGGCAGAGGAAGCAAGCAAGCAAGAGAAGCGATCGAATCAAAATCGAGCACGGTAGTCAGTCAAGTCAACTCACCCAGGTGGTCGACGACGAGGCGGCCGTCGGAGCAGCGTCCGGTGGGGAGGATTCCTGGCGACGGGAACAGTGGAACGGATCAAGACTCGGGCTTGGGCTTGGGCGCCGCCTTGGCGTGCTTCGTCCGGGCCGCCGCCGCCTCCTTGTGGCTCTCGTCGGCCTCCGCAGCAACCATGCGGAGCTCGACCGCCCCGCATCGCAAGGAAGAAGGAGGGCCCGGCGTCGGCGTATACAAAGAAGGGGCGGGGCGGGGAAGATCACAGGGCCAGCTCGCAAACCCCCGCGTCCGATCCGCGTCGCCAGCGACCATGCCGGCGGGGAAGAACTCGGGGAAGGCCCGGTGTCGCCGGCGACCATGCCGAGCTCGACCGATCCGCGTCGCAAGGAGGAGGGAGGGCCCCGGCGTCGGTGTATACGAAGAAGGGGCGGGGCGGAGTAGGGCACAGGGCGGGGCGCTCGCCGGCGCTGATGACGAAGGGGAGGGTTGGCTGCCGGCGATGGAGATGAAGGGGCGGGGAGGCCACCAGAGAGCGTCGACGTTGGGTCGTAGTGGACTGAGTGGATATGGATCGGGTGGGTAGAGGGGGGAGTGGGTGAGATTGTGAGCTTTTTTTTCTATAATAGAGTTGGGGAGTGGGTGAGGTTGTGAGTGAGTGCGGCTGTTTTTTTAGGGGAAGTGCGGCTGTTATAGAGTAGCGTTTATCTTCTAAAAAACATTTTTTAGCAATTTGGTTATTTTGTGTAGGGCATGTCCGAATCACTTGCATGGGTGAGGTTTTTGTTATCACCGCGGCTATCAAATATCTATAATTTAACTTTTATAAAATCATTTTTATATAAAACATTTATAAAATTGATAAAAATATATTGGATATATTTAATTGTTGGGGAACGTCGCATGGGAAACAAAAATTTTCCTACGCGCACGAAGACCTATCATGGTGATGTCCATCTACGAGAGGGGATGAGTGATCTACGTACCCTTGTAGACCGTACAGCAGAAGCGTTAGTGAACGCGGTTGATGTAGTGGAACGTCCTCACGTCCCTCGATCCGCCCCGCGAACAATCCCGCGATCAGTCCCACGATCTAGTACCGAACGGACGGCACCTCCGCGTTCAGCACACGTACAACTCGACGATGATCTCGGCCTTCTTGATCCAGCAAGAGAGACGGAGAGGTAGAATGGTTCTCCGGCAGCGTGACGGCGCTCCGGAGGTTGGTGATGATCTTGTCTCAGCAGGGCTCCGCCCGAGCTCCGCAGAAACGCGATCTAGAGGAAAAACCGTGGAGGTATGTGGTCGGGCTGCCGTGGAAAAGTCGTCTCAAATCAGCCCTAAAACCTCCGTATATATAGGTGGGAGAGGGGGGGCCTTGCCTTGGGGCTCACTCGAGGAGCCCCAAGGGGGTCGGCCGAGCCAAGGGGGGAAGGTCTCCCCCCCAAACCGAGTGGGACTTGGTTTGGTGGGTGGGAGTCCTTCCTTCCCTTCCCACATCCTTTTTTTTTCTTTTCTCTTTGATTTTTCTTCCAATGCGCATAGGGCCCTTTTGGGCTGTCCCACCAGCCCAGTAAGGGCTGGTGCGCCACCCTCAAGGCCTATGGGCTTCCCCGGGGTGGGTTGCCCCCCCGGTGAACTCCCGGAACCCATTCGTCATTCCGGTACATTCCCGGTAACTCCGAAAACCTTCCGGTAATCAAATGAGGTCATCCTGTATATCAATCTTTGTTTCCGGACCATTCCGGAAACCCTCGCGACGTCCGTGATCTCATCCGGGACTCCGAACAACATTCGGTAACCAACCATATAACTCAAATACGCATAAAACAACATCGAACCTTAAGTGTGCAGACCCTGCGGGTTCGAGAACTATGTAGACATGACCCGAGAGACTCCTCGGTCAATATCCAATAGCGGGACCTGGATGACCATATTGGATCCTACATATTCTATGAAGATCTTATCGTTTGAACCTCAGTGCCAAGGATTCATATAATCCCGTATGTCATTCCCTTTGTCCTTCGGTATGTTACTTTCCCGAGATTCGATCGTCAGTATCCACATACCTATTTCAATCTCGTTTACCGGCAAGTCTCTTTACTCGTTCCGTAATACAAGATCCCTCAACTTACACTAAGTCACATTGCTTGCAAGGCTTGTGTGTGATGTTGTATTACCGAGTGGGCCCCGAGATACCTCTCCGTCACACGGAGTGACAAATCCCAGTCTTGATCCATACTAACTCAACTAACACCTTCGGAGATACCTGTAGAGCATCTTTATAGTCACCCAGTTACGTTGCGACGTTTGATACACACAAAGTATTCCTCTGGTGTCAGTGAGTTATATGATCTCATGGTCATAGGAACAAATACTTGACACGCAGAAAACAGTAGCAACAAAATGACACGATCAACATGCTACGTCTATTAGTTTGGGTCTAGTCCATCACGTGATTCTCCTAATGACGTGATCCAGTTATCAAGCAACAACACCTTCTTCATAATCAGAAGACACTGACTATCTTTGATCAACTGGCTAGCCAACTAGAGGCTTGCTAGGGACAGTGTTTTGTCTATGTATCCACACATGTAAATGAGTCTTCATTCAATACAATTGTAGCATGGATAATAAACGATTATCTTGATACAGGAATTATAATAATAACTATATTTATTATTGCCTCTAGGGCATAATTCCAACATTAATTTCTATAATCATATATAGGTCATCTTGTGGTCTGTGGATGATAAATTTTATGGAGTACACTACTGGAATCTGCTAGTTTGCCGACAGCTTTAAGCTTTGCCGTCAGCAATTTCACGGGGCTGACGGCAAAGAGACTTTGCCCTCAGCCAAAATAAATGCTGACGGCATAGGAGGGGCTGACGGCAAATAAAATCTATGTCGTACGCTTTATCTAAGCCGGTAGCCAGCTGACGGCAAAGGACAAAAAAGCTGTCGGCATAGGAAGGCTGACGGCATAGGGGCTAACCCAGTCGCCGCCTCGACCAGAAAAAAAACGGGGGCCGTCTTTGCCGACAGCCAGCTGAGGGCAAAGACTAACGGCTGTCTTTGCCGACAGCTGGGTGAGGGCAAAGACAACTGCCTTATCCCCAGCCACGACCTCCTCTCTCTCAACCGTCCCACGCCCTGTTATCAAAAAAAAAACGGGGGCCGTCTTTGCCGATAGCCAGCTGAGGGCAAAGACTAACGGCTGTCTTTGCCTACAGCTGGCTGAGGGCAAAGACAGTTGCCTTATCCCCAGCCACGACCTCCTCTCTCTGAACCGTCCCACGCCCTGTTATCAAAAAAAAAAACCGTCCCACGCCCTGCTCTCCCACGCCCCGCCCTGCGCCGCCCCTCGCCCGCCCCGCCCCGCGCCGCCCTGCGGCGCCCCCTCCGGCTCGGGCCCTTGCCGCTCCGCCCGGACGCGTGCCCGCCGCCAGCCGCTCGGGCCCTCGCTGCTCCGCCCGGACGCGTGCCCGCCGCCAGCCGCCGGACGACGATGCGCCGCCCGCCCCGGCCCCCGCCGCCCCCCGCCCGACGCCACCGGAGTCCCCTCCTCCTCCCCTCCTCCGCGGAGGAAGCGCGGGGCCTCTCCCTCCCGCCGGTCCGTCCGCGCCAGGGGTCCGCGCCAGGTACGAAGCTCTAACCCTTCTAACCGTTAATTGTTGATAAACCCAGCTGCTGTTTTAGTTTTCTGAATTTCAGTGTTAGGTGTCCTTTTTCTTCAGTTTTGTCAGGTTTAGACTTAGTCGTTTTCTGTTAGAAGTTGCTCCGGTTCTTTAGCCACGAACGGGAGCGAGTCGTGCGTGATCCGTTCTGTTCGTGGGATGGCACGAGCGCCAGGAACGTGGTCACGTTTTCCCTTTGTAATTTTGCTTATAAGAAGGAGAATAGAACAAACAGAAAAGCTGCGGAAGTTTGAGCAGCACAAAACACTGTCTTCGTGTTCTTGTTCGTCTAGTTTTGAGATTTCGAGCGACATTAATTGTCTTTCCTGTAAAAAAATGTTAGTTTTCTTAAGCATTAGATGCCATTTGTTTACACATTAAACTGTAGAGAACATAGAAATTAGAACTTAACAAAATTAAAGGAACACAAAAGTGGTAAGATTATTAAATTCGTAGACTGGAAAGAAAAGAGTATGAAAATTTGACCACCTCTTTGTTTTCATGTAGTATATAAGAAATATGAACCACATAATATAAGAATGTCAGTAAAAGGCCGTAAAGAAAATCGCTAGAAAATATATCCATGAATCTTAAAGCGAGAACATGTTGATCGTAACACAACGTGACTATGCTCCGTACGACACCACACGGCAACACTCATATTGCATGAACGTGCTCTACTCATTAAATGCATTTAAATGATAGATGTTAGTATTAGTTAGCTTAATTACCGCGAGTGCGTATTTGTGTTGATTGAGTGCATTTAAATGTGCAGTAGCTTCTCCGCGAGGGATTGGTTTTCGACGACCTCCCTTGCATTCGAAAGTGAGCACATTTGTTAACTCCTCCTCCACCCCCTTTATTTTGCTCTGTTCCGGCCTTCGTGCTGATGACACTATCTAGCTAGGTATTTTTAGTACTAAAATGCAAAGGTGTTGCGTAACCAATATGCGTCTCCCGTTCGAAAGGGTTCCTGTCATAAATATGCATGCATTTGCATATTTATAACGGTGATTCTTTTGAATTGTCCAACGTTATCCATGGACAGCCCGGGTATGTGTAGATTGGGTCGTTTCCCACGCTTTGCTCCGGATCCCATGCAGAGTTTCGACAGCTCCTCCTTGTTGTTCTCCGGGTACACATCCTCTCGGTTAGTTGCCGAGACGTGTATCAGGAGAACAGCGGGGAGGTGCTGCCGAAATTTTGCGTTGGGTCGGGAGCAGAGCAGTGGGAAATGACCCAATCTACACATACTCGGGTGGAATTAGGACCCATCTTTACCTAGTAGTGGGTAGGTGTGCATGCCGTGCATCCCAATGTATTAACCATGATTAAAAAATGGCCATAATTAATTTAACATACTTGATGAATTGATATTTTATATTGTTTTATATGTGGATACTATGTAGCTAGCTTGCCAGAATGACTGATCGTGAATGGATGTACACCGGTCACCATAGTCAGAGAGATATGACCGATGAATGGTTGAGCAAAACCTATGAATTCGTGGAAACGGCGTTTTCTAAAGGCCAGCCAAAAACATGGTGCCCCTGCACTAAGTGCAAGAATTATTCGCGACAGACAAAGGATGTAATGGGTAAACACCTGCAGATGCGTGGTTTTACTCCCGGCTATACCTTGTGGACATTTCATGGTGAGTCGGCCCAACGTAACACAGACGAGGTGTTGCGTCGGCGCACCGATGATCATGGTACAGGGATTGAAGACATGGTGAATGACTTTGATGATGCTCGGAACAAGGACGAAGAGATGGAGGAATCCGCGAAAGCCTTCTATGCCATGTTGGAGTCTTCAAAACGTCCTCTTCACGAGCACACTAAGATTTCTCAGCTAGATGCCATCGCAGAAGTAATGGCTCTGAAAGCCCAGTTCAACATTGGAAGAGATCTGTTTGACTCAGTGATGACCCTATTTGGGCGCTTTCTACCAGAAGGTCATATTATGCCTTCAAACCTATATGAGTCAAACAAAATCCTTAGTGCACTCAAGATGCCGTATGAGCAGATACATGCTTGTGAGAAGGGATGTGCCTTATTTAGGAAAGAGTATGCGGAGGAAACATATTGTCCATTTTGCAAGTCCTCTAGATATGTTGAGGTAGAAAACGGTGAAGGTGAGAAGAAGCAGAGCAAAATCCCCGTGAGTGTCCTACGGTATCTGCCGATCCTACCAAGACTTCAACGACTTTACATGCTCGAAGAAACAGCAAAACAGATGACATGGCACAAACATGGAATTAGGAAAGAATTAGATGAACACGGAGTTCCGATGTTGGTACACCCTTCAGATGGTGACGCACGGAAGGCATTCGATAGTATACATAAGGAAAAAGCTAAAGAACCAAGGAATTGTCGAATCGCCATCAGCCTCGATGGGTTCAATCCTTTTGGTATGACGGCTACCCAATATAGTTGCTGGCCTGTAGTTGTCATTCCCCTCAATCTTCCACCATCATCCATTATGCAAAGAAAGCACATATTTCTGACGTTGATAGTTCCAGGGCCAAAATACCCGGGGAAGAATATGAGTGTATACATGCAACCGCTGATGGATGACTTGAAAGAAGCTTGGGTGAATGGGGTCAACACATACGACGCAGCTAAGAAAGAGAACTTTCAAATGTATGTTTGGTACCAATACTCGTTGCATGATCTGCCAGCATTTGCGCTTTTCGTTGCCTGGTGTGTGCATGGAAGGTTCCCATGCCCACAATGCAAGGCAGCTCTTAAGTTTCATTGGTTGCCGGCGGGTGGGAAGTATTCCTGCTTTGACTTGCATAGACAGTTCTTGCCTATGGACCATCCATTCAGAAAAGACAAGAAGAATTTCATGAAAGGTAAAGTTGTCAAACACTCTGCACCACCTGCGTTGACGGGGGCACAAATTAATGAACAGTTAAAATCTATGGAGCCTGATCCAAACCGTCCAGGGTATTTCTTGGGTTATAATGAGGAACACGCCTGGACCCACAAGCCATGCATCTGGGATCTCCCCTACTTCGAAGACCTCTTACTTCCACACAACATTGACATGATGCACACTGAAAAGAATATCGCCGAGGCCCTTCTTGGCACATTTTTTGGCACTGATAAGGGCAAAGATAATACAAAGGCTAGAGTTGACCAGGAGACTCTGTGTGATAGGCCATCACTAAACATGCGAGAACCGAAAGGAAGAAAAAATTGGTCCAAACCACCTACCTGGTACAATCTTGAGAAGGGAGCAATAAGGGAAATCCTCTTGTGGGTGCAAAAAAGTTGTTGTTCCCGATGGCTTTGCTGCGAATCTAGCGAGGGGAGCGAGCATTGAAAAAATGAAATTTTTTGGGCTCAAGAGTCATGATTGGCACATATGGCTTGAGCGAATAATGCCGGTGATGTTGCGTGGCTATATCCCCGAGGCTGAATGGCTAGTATTGGCCGAGTTGAGCTATTTCTTCCGTGTTCTTTGTGCTAAAGAGTTGTCGCGTGCCTTGATAGATGACATGGAAGAGTTGGCGCCTGAGTTGCTCTGCAAGTTAGAGAAGATTTTTCCACCGGGCTTCTTTAATCCGATGCAACACATGATTTTGCATCTCCAAACCGAGGCAAGATTGGGTGGCCCTGTGCAAAATCGTTGGTGCTACGCAACTGAAAGAATGCAGAATACACTTCGAGGAAAATGTAAAAATAAACATAGAATTGAAGCATCGATGGCCGAGGCGTTCATTACCGAGGAGGCGGCAAATTTTGTAACAGCACACTATGATGCCACTATGCACAGCTTGCATAATCCAAAGCCTCGGTACAATCTGGGCGACCCCAAACGACGTGAAGCCAATCTCAGCCTTTTCAAAGGGAAGCTCGCACCTCTGGTGTGGGAAAACCAAAGTTGATGTGCGTCGAGGAGTGGCGCACACTAACGATGTATATATTGAACAATTTAACAGAAGTTCGGCCATACATCGAGTAAGTGCTCTGTACATTGTTTCGCAACTTTTAACAAGTTTTGTGTCTAACAACTATTATTAATTGATACAGTCGATACGTCGAAAAATTCTCGAATGGTGTTGCAATCGAGAAAGAATCCATTCTCGAGTATGAACTTCTTGAAAAGACAGGAGGCGGCTATCCCGGTTTCATCTCTTGGTTCAAAAAAACGGTACCTCCCTTATATATAATAAGTGATTTCCTTTGTTGCTATTACTCATGAGTAACACACCAAACTCTATCTTTTCTTAACTTCTAGGCTAATTCAGATGAGCAAGTCGACGATGAATTGAGACAAATAGCTAATGGTTTTGACTTTAAGGTCCGTACATTTCAGAAGTACGACATCAACGGGTATCGCTTTCGTACTGCTAGCAAAGAGCTTTCAATGCCCGGTCGAAAAACAAACAATTCCGGTGTTTCTGCTATAGGCGAGGGAGGTGTCGAGTATTATGGAAGACTTGAAGAAGTCTACGAACTTCATTATTATGGTGAAAATCCTCCGAACGTTGTTGTGTTCAAATGTCATTGGTTCGATCCTACTAAGACAAGACGGACTCATGAACATCTTGGGATTGTCGAAATTCGACAAGACATGCAGTTAAGCGGTGCCGATGTCTATATTGTGGCTCAACAGGCCACCCAAGTTTTCTATGTGCCATACTGTCGCCAAAGTGTTAAGAACCTAGAAGGTTGGTATGTCGTGTTCGATGTGCCGCCACATCTTAGACCACCTCCCCCAAATGAAGACGATTATGAACCTCAAATTGACCCAATAACATATGATGGAGAATTTTTCCAAGAATCACGTGGTGTCAGACGTCGTACCCGAAACTGCTCTACGTCCACCCTGAACACGGAGGAACAAGACTCACGTGATGATGAGGAAGAAGTGGAAGTAGAAGAAGTTACCAATGCCGATGAGCTATCAATGCTTGATCGGTTACAAAAAGGCCTTCCACATGATGTCCTTGAACCCGATGACGATATCAGTCATGACGACACGTGTGATACTGATGATGATTTTGCTTCAATTGACCATGGAGAAGAGACAGATGATCCATACTATTAGTACTTTGTATGCATCCAAACATTGTTGTTTAATTATTCAATTATTAGTTGAATTATTCATGTATTTATTATTGTTCACTTAATTATTGTCCTTGAATTTGTACTAATTATTTAACTATTTATCGTTACAGGTGGTGAGACATGGCAGGCGGGGATAAGTTAAGGATAACACCTGGGCAGCTACGGAGAACTTTGTTGCAGAGCTTTTCCGAGGAGCCCCGTGGGAGAGGCGTAGGAAAGAAGAGAGGCAGAGGACGTGGTCGTGGGAGAGGGAGGCTGCATGATAGGAGCCAGTCGCCACCACCCTCGGCCACTTCACCCTTGCAGACGAGGGTGTCGCCGGTGCGGGATCCTACCGTCCAAGAGGAGACACCGATGAAGGGGGCTGAGGCGGAGGCTGAGGCGGAGGGTGCTGAGGCGGAGGGTGCTGAGGCGGAGGCTGAGGGGGCTGCCAGCAAGTCGGTCTACCAACGTGGTATGACATGAGTTCCAGACCGATTGGACTTGCAGCACAGGCCGTTAATTAAGCCAGAAGGCGAGAAGTAAGTTGATATATATTGTGTACCTTATATCATTATATTTCACCAAGTAGCTAATGTCTTTGCCTTATCATTATGTAGGGGGTGGGATTACCCGCAGAATACCCGAAATCCAAACTGCCTCCTTGGTGCTTTACTTAGGGAGCACTTCCCCGGGATAGTGCAGTTGCCCGGTGAGGGTATGGTTCCCGAGCCAGGACTCAAGTGGGAGCACTACCAAGCCGCTCTGCTCCCGGAAAACACACATGTCAATGGTGTTGTTTGCGTGAGCGTGGCCGACAAGGTGTTGGCTGATTTTTGGGTTACTATTATTTTACCCAATAAAAAGTATACAATGTTATATATTGTTATTTCCTTCCAAATCATTTCACTATTCATCTGTGCATCTATTTGGCATAATTGCAGAGTTACTTTAGGGTCGAGGAGGGGACAGAGGAGGTGGCCAAGAAGAACCTCGTGAAAGAGTGCAAGAGTTTATTGAATAACACGAGGCACGAGCTGCGTGTTCAGGCTGTTCGAGATTGGTACGCCAAGCAAGGGGAGCCGAAGACAAAGACTGAATGTCGAAAGATTTTCCTTGATAAGACCGAGTACATGGAGGTATGTACATTCCAAAGATCAATTCTTAGGGCTAGTTAGGTCTATTTAGTTATAATACTTAGTTTCATTCTTCTTTAACTTAAATTCATAGGTGCCCCCGAGATGGTTGGCCGATAAGATGGATTGTTGGGAGATGATAGCGGACAGGTAGTGCACAGAGGCTTGGTTGAGCACCCACACTATGGCCAAGGACCATCGTGCCCAATTGGTTGGTGTGCCACACCACCAAGGCAATGCTAACATCAAGCAATACGCCAAAAAATGGGTATGTGTGCCTTGTTTTGTTTCATCAATAATTCGTTCGTTCATGATTTTTGTTGTACTAATTCTTTGTCTTTTCGTGTAGGCCAGACACAATAACCAGCCCGAGCCTGAGGGATACGCCGCGTTTAGCATGGCCCATAAGGGCTCGTACAAGACGGCGAAGGCATATTCTGAGGGGGACGGGCCGTCGGCGTACACAAGCCTGTCCGCCTACAGCAAGATGACATCTTATTCTGAGGTGGTCAAACAGCTGCGCAGGCCTGACTTTGACCCGAGCCAGAATCCTATCGATCCAGAGGCGTTAATGATCTCTGGTGGCGGTAAGAGTCATGGCACGCTGTCCATGTGTGATGGCTTCGTCCCTATCACCGAGACTCTATCTCAGATCAAGTCGAGGCAAACGAGCTTCGCTCCTGCAATACGGCAACGCGCGAGGCCAGTTGATCTTGCCATCGAGGTTAGTTTTCTTCATTAGTTCTTTCGTTCTTTTGTCCCTGGATGGATGATGAAAATTCCTTTTGAGGAGTGGTTGCAGGCCGCACTTATGAAGGAGAGGGAAGCCACCGGGCTCTTGTTGGAGGAGAGGGACCGAAATACGCAGAGGTTGCTTGACGAGGAGAGGGCACGCAATAATGCCCATGCGAAGGCCATGCACGACTTCGTTGCGGTAAGTTAGTTGTGTGAGAAGCAAGGCTATGTGTGAGACGCAACAAGGCTATTTCTTTGACTCCTCGAAAACTAATTTGCAGGCTATGTGTGAGAAGCAAGGTTTGCCGCCCCCTCCGCCGATGCCTTGTCCGGTGGGAACGGTGAGTTCCCTTTCAATGACCAACCTTGCACGGTCTTATACCATTGTCTGTTGCCGTGCTAACCACATATTTTAACTCTTGCCTTGTTGCAGCATCATTCAAGAGTTGAATCCCACGATCCCTTTACTTCTCCTGGTGAGAGCCCTAGCAACCCAGCGACCAACGGAGATGCAGCTTCTCCTTCGTTTCCTGGCATTTGGTAAGTTATTCCTCTCCTTCTTATTCTTCTTATTGTTTAGATCAACTTAGATTATGCCAGGCTTTAGTTAGCTTAGTAAATTCTAGTTGATATTAGGCATGGTTTAGTTAGCTTAGTAAATTCTAGTTGATATTAGAGCTCAAAAATGACATAATTAGTTTAGAAAGTTTTAAAAGAAACCAGAAGAGAAGAACAAACAAGAGATGAAGAAATAAGAGAAGAAGAAAGAGGAGAAAAAGATAACTTCTCTTCTTTCTTTTTCTCTATCTTCTTCTTCTTCTTCTTCTTCCACTTCTTCCACTTCTTCTTCTTGTTCTTCTTCTTCTTCTTCTTCTAATTGCTTAGCTTAATTTAGATAACTTCTTTCTTATTGTATTCTTCTTCTAAATTCTTTCTCATTATGCAGATTTTGATAAAGCAGCATGGCATATGGATGGATGCTCGAGACTTTGTAATGCACTTGTGTAGTCCTAGATGAACTTTGTAATGCAATTGTATTTGTGGATGCACTTGTGATGCTTTGTAATACTTTGTGATCTTGTTTGCACTTTAATGACATATATTCGTGTTGTTTGCACTTGTGTTGTGCTGTTTGCACTTTGTGATGCACTTGTGGTGCTGTTTAGGGGCAGATTCAATATATATATGTTGCTGTTTGTATGTATGTTTTGCAAATGCAGGGAATTAACAGAAAACAAATATGAAAAAAAAGCAAAGAGGGTCTTTGCCTACAGCTCACTGACGGCAAAGGCTTTGCCATCGGTGGACTGACGGCAAAGAAGACACGTGGCGGCAGCCTGTGTATCCTGGCAATACCAAATTCTCGGCTTTGCCATCAGCTGGGCTCCAGCTGTCGGCAAAGAGGCGGCCAAGGCCCAGGGGTTTCGGCTTTGCCGTCAGCTCTGCTACGGCTGTGGGCAAAGAGGGGACCTAGGGGGCCTAGGGGTTTCGGCTTTGCCTTCAGCTTTGCTACGGCTGTGGGCAAAGAGGATAGGCTTTGCCGTCAGCTTTGCTACGGCTGTGGGCAAAGCCTGCCGTTAACCTTCTAACGGAGCTCGGCCTGCGCTGTTGCAGCCACTGCTCTTTACCGTCAGCCCGTGCCACAAAGCTGATGGAAAAGTCTTTGCCGTCGGTGGAGCTCCGGCTGTCGGCAAAGAAGGTGATTGCCGATAAAATCTTGGCCGGTACCTTTGCCGACAGCTCACTGACGGCAAAGCCTTTGCCATCAGTTAAACTGTCCTTTGCCGTCTGCTCTGGCTGTCGGCAAACCAGCAGATTCCAGTAGTGGTACTTCCCTGGAAATGATTTGTCTAACACTCCTACGCAGGTAAATTTTATTTAATACTTATTCTATGTTATATCATTATTTAACTCTTATTTCTACTTTAATAGGATCATATGGCAAATTTTAGAACAAAACTAGCTGTCATTTTAGTGGACTCGGATTGAATGATGATAATATAAGAAATCGAGACATGGAAGATGACGAAAACAATATAGATCCCACAGATTGTATGATTTTGGATGGACCCTCTCAGAATCTCAAAACATCAAATACATCATTAGATGTTGAGCTCATCTCACAGTCATATATCCTTTCACCGTCTGTCAACCCAACAAACGATGACTTAATATACGAATTGTGCTTGTTCATCAGTATGGTTGATGATGACGCTTTACTAGGGTAAGCCATGTTCTTTTAGTTCATTTTGTATTCTAATAAATTACTCTGATGTCATTATAATTGACAAAATTTTGATTTTACAGGACCGAATAGGTGAAAAGCTCTGATCCTTACCCTATCAGCTTAAAGTTGAAATAAATTAAAAAAATATTAAACAATGATGAATATATGGATATTGATTGCTTTAACATGACTGTGCGGGTACTAGCGCGCCACGAAGTCCAGCTTCTCAGAGACATTCCATCTCACTACATGGATCTAAACTTTTGTGTAAGTTACTATAATTGCGTATTACATTTTTTTTCTCAAAGCACTATTGTTTTCTTTTTTTAGTCCATGTTTCACTATGCACGAGACTCAAGTCATCATGAAAAATATGGACAGTGCTACGTTCAAACGATTGTTTCATAGCTGGCCTGACAGCAATGAGTATCATATCTCACAGTGTGATATGGTAAGATTTTAATTTTTTGTTTATAACAGTGCTTTATTTGGTTTTAATTAATATTTCGTGTATTTATAAACGTATGCATCATTGCAGATTTTGTTCACTTGGGATATTTTTGGGTTGTTTCTATTGTTTGTCTTGGATCAAGATAAAAAAGTTATCTCAACTTTTGATCCGATGCCAATACCTACTTTGGGGAAGAATATACTTAAAACCGTGGTAAAAAAATCTAAACCTCGCACTCCAAGTTGTAAACCCTGCATTCAAGAACGTTATCTCTAAATGGGAATGTATAGTTCCGGTTGTTCCAACAAACTCACACTGGTATGAATCTTTTTAATGTATTATAATATTAAATAATTCATTCATTCAACGCACATTATGTGTTTAATTCATACATGCAGTGCCTTGTCGGGGTATTTGGTTTTTAACTACATGCACTCATTGTGCGATGGAAAGCTATATTTTTCTATATCCCAAGTGAGTATTTACATCATGCTTATTTGTATACACATTGCACATCCAAACTTGTTATAACAATGTTGTCTAATTCATATGTAGGACTGTTTTGAACTGAGGAAGCGATTTTTGGTGCATATTTTAAAGTATGAAGAAAATGAATCTCAAAACAATATCCCATACATTGAAGGAAGCATCATAGATCGTATCTATAGATGGACTTTCATTGCTTCAAAAGATGGACCATAAAGACGTGCTTAGTTCTGGTTTTTAAAATATATTTCTGTAACAATTATAATACAATTATTATGTGATCGTGAATTTTGTGCGGAGACATGTTTCTGGATCGTATGTTACGCACGTTCTCATATTGTTTTATATAAGACACCGATAAATGGCTTGATAAAAAAACTCAAATATGTTTTGCTATAGATTATGATACGTGTGTTGGATCACAAATGTCACAATTTTGAAAATACAATTTGAGTGACATAATAACATTTTGTACCCGTCTGAAAAAAATCAGAAATTATTTTACTATAATATCACATGAACCTTTTTTTTTTAAACATGTGTTGCACGTGCATGCTTACTAGTATATACTATAGGTCGAGGAACGTGTTGGGCCTCGATTCCCTCGTCCGCTTAGAATATAGGCTGTTGGGCCGCACAGCAAGCGAAGATGCATACTCAATGTGGATACTGTGCCGGGCCAAGTTCGGCGGTGACGACCGGCAACATGGAGCGGCCGCCATCTCTCCTCCCGCCGCCGCAGTCAGTGGCAGCACCGGCGTCGGGAGAGCGGCGCTGGGGATTTACTCAGACCCGCGCCAAATCCGCTGATGTATTTATTTGCTTCACTCCGGGGTCCCCCCAGCTTAGTGCGCCAGTACATTTTGTGGCTGGATTATGGTGGATTTTGCATCCGTCTGAAGCCCCAGCCTCAAATATGTTGAGTGTTCAAACATTTGAGACTTTAGAGAGAAATACCAGAACAGATTCTCAGGGTTAGTTAGTCGTGGGATAGATGTGTGATTTATGTATTTAGAGCAAGTGTTTTTTTTTAACCTTATGTGTATCAGTAAGCTTGAATTCTTGTTCTTCATAGCCATGTTCTTAGCCTTAACTCCACCAGCGATGAATATTCTTATCTTATTCAGCCTAATTAACAGATCTACCTACTTTGATCTAGGCCACTCACTCTGAATGGGAGACCCACCATTTAGTCGGCGTGTACTGATTTTGCTTTACAAACAGTTAAGAAGACTAACACCACTCGAGAGGCTGACTAAATTCCCGTACTCTTCCAGGTCGACCCAAAAGAAATATATTACGGTCTTTAAATGATTGAATTATACACACACGGAAGATTTACAAGTGCTGCAAATGCATACAGATATTTTGTAAGTCATGGAAGACTTGTTCTGTATCTTCCTTTAATTTACCCCTGTCAGCCATCTCTTGCTCTCTCTCTTTTCCCAATGAGTTGCTATGATCCTCTTTTAGGAATATAAATGCTAGGATGCTTAGGAAAATAACATTTGTGCTGAGAAAAGAGCTCACCAGTTCCTCCCAAAGAAAGGAAGTTTGGCCATTTACTTGATGGGCCCTTCCCAATCAACACAGCACCTTCAGTTTCAACATATAGCCATCAATTTGCATCAATGGTCAAACAAGCTTTATTGAGTCAAGGTCTTGGAGCAACACCACCTTTAGTTTCAACATAGCCATCAATTTGCATCAATGGTGGAACAAGCTTTATTGAATCAAGGTCTTGCTTTTCTGACCAACTTTTGCAATCGGTGTCCGGCCGGGGGTACTCAAGAATATTATGATTATCCCTCTCCTTGAGATACGCCATGTGAGCTCTATAAGTAAACCATGCACATGTAGCAATACTAGCATTCTATAACACTCTCCACAAATTCCAAGCTCTTAAGCAGTGCGAGCAACCACCGCTGTCATGGCCATGGCATTTCCTCCCATGATGCTCACGCTCCTCTTCTTGCTTCCAGTGACCATGGTAGCTGATCCTTCCCTCCATACAAATAATGACAGTGACCTAGCTGCGTTGCTAGCCTTCAAAGCACAGTGCTCCGATCCTCTTGGAATTCTTGGTAGGAACTGGAGCACTGGTACATCTTTCTGCCACTGGGTTGGTGTCTCTTGCAGCAGGCGTCTGCAGCGTGTCACCGCTCTTGTGCTGGCAGGCATACCGCTCCAAGGAGTGATCTCCCCGTATCTTGGTAACCTCTCTTTTCTCCATGTCCTAAATCTCACCAACATAAACCTCACGGGTTTCATCCCACCTGATATAGGTAGATCGAGTCATCTCATCGTTCTCGATCTTAGCCGTAACGGATTGTCCGGTATTATCCCTCCTACTATAGGAAACCTCACAAAGATAAAAACCCTTGGTCTAAGCCAAAACGATCTCTCTGGGGAAATACCATATGATCTGCAAAACTTGGACAATCTTAGGCATATTGATATCGGGACAAACCACTTAACTGGCATGATACCAGAGCAATTATTCAATAACACGCCTCACTTAATTGATCTGAATTTTGGAGACAACAGTCTATCAGGGCCGATGCCACCCAGTATTGCCTCATGTCCCATGCTTGAAACCTTTGTGTTGCAACGGAATCAGCTATCCGGTCCAGTACCTCCAACTATATTCAACATGTCTAGACTACAGGTTCTGATCCTCAGCAAAAACACCTACCTAACTGGACCCATCCCTGGCAACAAAAGCTTTAATCTGCCCATGTTGCTAAATTTCCGTATGGGTGGCAACAATTTTCAAGGTCGTATTCCATCAGGACTTGCATCAAGCAGATATCTCAAAGCAATTTCCCTATCCGACAACTCTTTTGTGGACTTTATCCCAGCATGGTTTGCTGAACTGTCACAACTCACTCTCCTTAGTTTAGCTGGAAATGGCCTTCTTGGTTCAATTCCGGGTGAGCTCAGTAATCTCACTTTGCTAAATGTGCTTGACCTCTCAAGTTGCAATCTAAGTGGAAAGATCCCAGAAGAATTAGGGGAAATGGGTCAGCTCACGTATTTACATTTGTCAGATAATCAATTAACAGGTTCATTTCCGGCTTTTGTTGGTAACCTATCCCGACTGTCTATGCTAGGAATACAGTCGAACCATTTAACTGGATTAGTCCCGGTAATTTTCGGCAACCTCAGATCCCTTAAATGTCTTGATTGGAAGCAATCATTTCAAAGGGACACTTGATTTCCTGTCCACTCTCTCGAATTGTAGAGAACTCCAGAACATCGTCATAGAAATGTGTTCTTTCACCGGGAGCATTCCTGCTTATATTGGAAATCTCTCTACAATGCTGGATTCCATTTTTGCAGACTTCAACCGTTTAACTGGCATAATCCCGACTACAATATCAAATCTAAGTGATCTTAGTGCAGTATCTTTTGCTGGCAACCAATTAAGTGGCACCATGCATTCTGTTATGCTATTAGAGAATCTTGAGGAACTAGACCTAACTCAAAATAACATGTTTGGCCCGATCCCAACTCATATTGGTGCACTAACAGGATTGCATCAATTAGTCCTACAAGACAATAATTTTTCTGGTACCATACCGGATGGTGTTGGTAACCTAAGTATGCTAGAGCATCTAATGCTTGAAAATAACCACCTGTCGTCAACTATACCTGAAAGCTTATTCCATCTCAGTAACCTTCTAGAATTAAGTCTATCTCACAACTTCCTTACTGGTTCATTGCCCAGTGGTTTCAGTTCAATGGAAGCAATAGACATTATAGATGTATCTGCTAACTACTTGGTTGGTAACCTCCCGACTTCATTTGCACAAAATGGACTGTCAAGCTACCTTGATCTATCACACAACATGCTGCAAGGTCCAATCCCTGCCTCATTCAAAGGGTTACTCAACCTAGAAGTTTTGAACCTATCCTGTAATAACCTCTCAGGCACTATTCCAAAGTACTTGGCCAACTTCACTTATCTGACTAGCTTGAACCTTTCTTTTAATAAGTTCCAAGGAGAAATACCAGATGGAGGTATTTTCTCAAAAAACATCAGTTCACAATCTTTGATGGGAAATGCCGGGTTATGTGGTGCCCCACGTCTAGGATTTTTGCCATGCCTAGTTGATTCACACCCATCCAACAAACATTTGCTAAGCTTTTTGATTCCAATTCTCATGATAACACTGGGAGCTATAGCAATTCTCCTATACCTAATGAACAGAAAGAAAAATAGGAAGCAATCAGATGTTATGGCTTCTATTGACATGGCTGACGTGATCAGCCATAGTTTAGTATCCTACCATGATATTGCTCGGGCCACTGATAATTTCAGCGATGGCAACATACTTGGAGCTGGAAGTTTTGGCAAAGTTTACAAGGGCCAACTGAATGATGGTTCAGTGGTTGCAATAAAAGTGCTCAACATGCAGGTCGAGCAGGCCGTGAGGAGCTTTGATGCTGAATGTCAAGTGCTGCGAATGGCTCGGCACCGCAACTTGATACGGATATTGAATACTTGTTCCAACTTGGATTTCAGAGCATTGCTGCTTCAGTACATGCCCAATGGTAGCTTGGAGGCACACCTGCACACTGAAAATAAGGAGCCACTAGGATTCATGAAGAGATTAGACATTATGCTTGGCGTGTCGGAGGCGATGGAATACCTGCACCACAATCATTGTGAAGTTGTTCTACACTGTGACCTGAAGCCTAGCAATGTGCTCTTCGATGAGGACATGACAGTGCATGTCGCCGACTTTGGCATTGCAAAGTTACTTCTAGGCGACGACAACTCTATGGTCTCAGCGAGTATGCCAGGGACAATTGGTTACGTGGCCCCAGGTATGTGTACTTGCTACCATCATGCTTCAGCAAATTATTTCGCAAGACATTTGCCATTACTTTCGTTACTTAACACTTCTGTTGGAAATTTTGAGCAGAGCTTGCATTCATGGGGAAGGCATCACGGAAGAGACATGTGTTCAGCTTTGGGATCATGTTTCTCGAAGTCTTCACTGGGAAGAGACCCACAAATCCGAACTTCCTTGGAGAATCCAGTCTTAGGCAGTGGGTTTCACAAGCATTTCCGGCGGGACTCATCAATGTTGTTGACGAGAAGCTGCTGCAAGGTGAAGAGATAACTAGGTCTGGACCACGTGGCTTCAATCACCCAGGGAATACTAGTGAATTGGCATCATCCTCCACTGCCTGGAACGTTGACTTTCTCGTGCAAACATTTGAGTTGGGTCTGGAGTGTTCAAGCAATTCTCCTGACCAGAGGATGAGAATGAGTGATGTGGTCGCGAGGTTGAAGAACATGAAGAAGGATTACTCTGCTTCCATTGCAACAACACAAGGCGCAGATGATCATTGATGCATATGGGAATGCGTTTGGTTGTCCATGTGAGTAGCATGTATATGTACATACTTCCGCCTTTTTCCCATAGTAAATCAAGCACGGCACTGGTTCTGCCACATTTAGAGTTAGTATAGCTAGATAGTAGAGTTGTAAGGCAATGGTTTTCCGCACCTACAATGTCATCGTCTATGCCAGTGATGTGTAATAATAACGGGTCCTTGGGCTGAATCATTATGTTCTTGAATGTGTTATATATGTGTCCCTGAATGCTTGTATTCATCACTTATGTTTAGCAAACTCCGACTTTATGTGTGAATGATATGCTCATAGATATTGCTGAGCTTATTTTTGTTTGGAGTTGATTCCTAGAAAGGAACTCCCAGCAGCTAGCATGGAAGTATTACCAGTTTTATGCTTCAATTGCCGCTATTTCCTAATGTGCGCACCGTAGCATGGTTTCTATTATGTTTTAGTTAGAGTCGCAACAATCGAGTTCATAAGTCCCCACTGCATGATGAATGGCTTATGCTATGGTTGCTGAGTGGAAAACAAACGGGGACACTAGGACAAAAATATTGTAGCTTGATGATGGATAATGGTTTCACCAAACCTGTTTATTTTATCCATGTGCTCAGATAACAATTATAACATATTTACTCTTTCTATGGACTGAATTGGGCAGATTTCATTCTCATGATCACAAATGTCAGGACAGTATTTCAGTTCTCCGAGCATTTTCTTACGAAGACACCATTTCTCTTTTTTTTGAACAACCAACCGAGGGGGGGGGGGAGCTTCCCCACCTGAATATTACTCAAAAAATAGGCCCCGAAGGCTAGAGTTACATTACGGGTTACATCGAGAAGAAAGAAAGTGGCGGCAGGCGATGGCGGCTTCCCTGGCGACCGGGTCTTTAAACCTAAAGACCCAGAGAGTGAGATCCGATGTTACATTATGAATAGTGTCCATGGCAGAGTGATTCTCATTGCGAAACACATGTGCATTATGAGAGTCCCAGAGTTTCCAGAGAATGGCGAGAGACACTGTGGGCCAAATGTTGATGTCGAGGCCGAACGGGGTGGCGGTGGTCCAGATGAGGCCGATGTCGGACGGCGGCTGAAGTCCGAGGAGATCCCACACGTGGACAACTCTAGGGCAATGAAGTGCCAGGTGTGACGCGTCTTCGTGCCGCGGAGCACATCTCGGGCAGCAGGAGTCGGGTGCGATAGTCTTGCGGTGGAGGTTGGCCTTGGTGTTTAGCCTATCCCTGAGAAGCAGCCATGCAAATTTTTTGACCTTGATGGTGGCCCTCGAGTTCCAGATATAGTCGGAGTGAGGGTCGATCTCGTCGGCGGAGGAGAGCAGCGAGTAAGCGCACCGTGCGGAGAACGTGACACCGTGGGTAAGGAACCTGTCGTCGGGGAGAACCGAAGGAGCCATGTCCTGCAACAAAGATAGAACAGTAGCAAGCTGTGCGGAAGCCGCATTAGTTAGGCGATTCCGCAGGTTCGCGAGTAAGCCATCATGCATAACCTCGGAGACCAGGGCATATGGTTTGGTGGAGTGGGAGAATAGGAAGGCATATTTAAGGTCTAGCGGTGAATCGGTGAGCCAGGTGTCATATCAGAAAAAGGTGGAGTCGCCCCTGTTTGTAAGTACAAAAGAGATGGACAGCAGACTTTGGAGTTGGTTTCAAAAATCTAGGGAAGACATGTGATGGAACCACTTAGCCCAAGGGGCGTTAGGGTTCTGGAGTAGTTTGAAGGCAAATTTTTGTAGTAGGCAGTTATTTTGTAGTTTAAGGTTTTTAATGCCGAGACTACCGTGCGTTTTATCCTCGCAAACATTTTTAGGCGATGATGCATTTTGCCCCCGAGCACGTCTCCTTAGCAGCCCAAAAGAAAGAGCGTCTAATTGCATCTAGACGTTTGATGATTTAGTTGGGGAGTTTGAAGACGAACATGAAGTGCGTGGCAAGGGCATCGAGGGTAGTGGAGATGAGCGTTAGACCCCCCCTCTCCCCCCCCCCCCCCCCCGAGACAACAGTCGAGCGGCCCATCCAGATAGGCATTTAAGGAAGCGTTGCACTAGTAGTTCTAAGGCCGCGGGGGGAAGCTTGGTGGGAGAGAGAGGGAGGCCCAGGTTGATCTGCGGGAAGGAGGAGACATCGCAAGAGAAAGTGTGAGCGATAGTCTGAGAGAGCAGGGGGTCGGTATGGATGGGAACAAAGGTCGTCTTATGGAAATTGATGGCTAAGCCTGTTGCAAGAGCAAAATCATCGAGGATGGCTCTTAGTTTTTCCGCGTCCGATGCCGAGGCATGAGCGATGATGCGAGTGTCATCAGCGTATTGGAGGACCGTTGGCGGCGTGTCCAGGTAGACTGGATGGCAGAGCTCGTTTGGAGAGAAGGCCTGTATAATTTGGCGTTGCAACAGGTCCAAACGCCAAGTTGGCGTCTTTTGGTTTCCCAGTAGGGAATGGAAGAAAGATATGAGCATATCGGCTTTGTGATCGTGGCCGGAAAACTCAATCCCGTTGTCCTTCAGGATGGCAATGTTATCTTTAGGACCCAATCTCCCAGCTTTTGCTGATGCTATGTTTGTGGATGTGTTCTGTTTTTGAAACAATGAGCCTCCTCTTTATGTTAAAGAAACCGCCATTTTTTCGGCCATAACAGTAGAACAAAATAAAGTGATTACAGATTAAGGATGCAAAGAAGTGCTGCCAGGAATGCCACACAGGGCTACAACAGCATCCTAACACTCCCAGCACCATGGCACAAATCATGCAGGTATACACAGCAAAAGGATAAAAAACAGAGGTTTAAATCACTGCATTAGATAGTAACTGCAGAGTCATACAATTTTTTTTCTTTGAAAAAACGCAAGAGATTTTACGTTTCATTGCATTGAAAAGATAGAGTTTGGTTACAACCCTCCTAGGAGAGCGGGTTCAAGAAGTCATACAGTTTTATCACGGAGATCCGAAGAGAAGACAAGTGAATCATGTTGTGTATTGCCTTGTTAGTCTCATGTACATATATAGAAGGGAGTCCCTACATGCAGGGCACTACCCAGGAGGTGGCGTTGGAGTAGGAAACGCCCTAGAGACTAGGTCTATTAGTTACAACAAACATATCCAGATATACATCACAGGTTGTACATAACGTGACAGTTCACCCCCCCCCCCCCCACCCCCCAGTCCGAACGACGTCCGGTAAGACGTTCAGATTGGAAGTCACAAAAAACCGAAGACGATAAGCCCTTGGTGAAGACATCAGCAAACTGAGATGTGGTCGGGACGTGGAGCACGATGACCTCACCAAGGGCCACACGATCACGGACAAAATGAAGGTCGATCTCCAGATGCTTGGTACGCTGATGTTGGACGGGGTTGGATGAGAGGTACACATCACTCACATTATCGCAATACACGACTGTAGCTCGACGAGGAGGGCGATGAAGCTCAGTGAGAAGTTGATGAAGCCAGCATGACTCGGCCACGCAGTTAGCAACTGCACGGTACTCTGCCTCGGCACTGGAGCGGGAGACGGTGTGTTAGCGTTTGGACGACCAAGAGACCAAATTAGAGCCGAGGAACACACAGAAGCCCGAGGTGGATCGTCGGGTGTCAGGGCAACCCACCCAGTCAGCATCATTGTAGGCAATGAGGTCATGAGAGGAGGAGCGGTAGAGCTGGAGGCCGAAGTGGGTCGCACCGCAGATGTAGCGAAGGACACGCTTAAGCAACTGATAGTGTGTATCCATCGGGGCGTGCATGACCAGACAAAGTTGTTGCGTGACATATGAGATGTCGGGTCGGGTGAGCGTGAGGTACTGAAGAGCACTGGCAAGACTACGGTAATGGGTGGGATCGGAGTAGGGTGTGCTGCCGGTGCCAGAGAGCTTACTGCTCCTGTCGACTCGAGTGGAGATGGGTTTGCAGTTAAGCATGCGAGAACGGTCAGGAATCTCGAGGGCGTACTGCTCCTGCGAGAGAAAGATGCCTATGGTGGGGCGGTGGACATTAACCCCGAGAAAGCGGTGTATGTCATCGAGGTCACTCATCAAGAACTCACGAGTGAGGGAGGTGACGAGGGACTGGAGGAGTGCGGGAGCGCTGGTGGTGAGTATGATGTCGTCAACATAAACAAGAAGATAGGCAAGGGCATCACCACGCCGCATGATGAAGAGAGAGGTGTCACACCGAGACGACACAAAACCCAGGGAGTGAAGGAACTTGGTGAACCGAAGGAACCATGTGTGGGGTGCTTGCTTGAGCCCATAGAGTGATTTGTTGAGACGACAAACGTGGGAGGGGTGAGTGGTATCGAGGAAGCCGGAGGGCTGTTGGCAGTAGACAGTCTTGGCAAGTTCACCATGGAGAAAGGCATTCTTGACATCCATCTGTCGAATGGGCCAAGCGCTGGCCGTGGCGATGCCGAGGACGACGCCAATGGTGGCCGGTTTGACCACGGGGCTGAACGTCTCCCCGTAGTCGACCCCCGGCTGCTGTGTGAAGCCACGGACAACCCACCGAGCCTTGTAACGTGCCAAGGTACCATCAGGATGAAGCTTATGAGGAAATATCCACTTTTCGATCACCACGTTCACACGTGTAGGACAAGGAACCAAAGACCACACATCATTTCGAATTAGCGTGTCATACTCGTCAAGCATCGCGGCACGCCAATGCGGGTCCTTGAGCGCAACACAGTACGATGAAGGAATGGGTGAAGGGGCGTCGGAAACGTGGAGATCAAGGATGGTTTTGGGCATGACATAGCCGGTTTTACCGTGGGTCCGCATCGGATGTGGGTTGACAGGTGGTGTGACGGGTATAGGACGAGCGGGCAGGGGCTGGATTTCTGGAGATGGAGACGGTTGTGGCGGCGTGAGAGAGGGAAACAACGAGCAACGTGCGCTGGCGGGATCAGGGGAGGCGTGGGATGGCGGCGGTGTCGTGATCAGGGGAGAGGATCCCGAGAGATCAGGGGTAGGCGGGGTCCAGCGGTGCGGTCCCGAGGCGGGTGTAGGGCTAGCCGCGGTCGTGCGGGCGGGAGGTTGGGTGGTGGTAACCGCAGTGGATCTAGGGACGGGCGTGGGCGGGAAAGTAGTGGGGCGAGCGGGGACATCTAGCATGGAGGGAGTGGAGGACACCGGATCGAGTGGAGGTGGAAGGTACGAGGAGCGCCGATCGGGTGGAGCGGGATGTCAGGCAGGGTATTTTCTGCGGCAATCATATCTGAGCACGTAGAAAAAGGGAAATTGTTTTCATCAAATGTAACGTGCCGAGAAATGATAACCTTGCAAGAGGAAAGGTCAAAGCAGCGGTAGCCCTTTTGTTCGCGTGGATAGCCTAAGAAAACGCAACGCACAGGGCGAGGGGAAAGCTTGTGGGCGGCTATGGCAGAAATATTGGGGAAACAAAGACATCCAAACATCCGAAGGTGATCGTATGTAGGATGAACGCCGTAGAGGAGGAAGTGGGGTGTGAAGTGGTGGATGGCTCGTGACGGTCGGATGTTGATCAGGGTAGTGGCAGTGTGCAAGGCCTCGACCCAAAAGGGAGGAGGGATGGAGGCTTGGAGGAGCAAGGTGCACACTATGTCGTTGGTGGTGCTTATGTGGCGTTTGGCTTTTCCATTTTGGGGTGAGGTGTGAGGGCAAGTGAGGTGAAACGTGACACCGTGGGAAGAGAAAAAATCGCAGACATCGGTAGTAAGGAATTCCCCATCATTGTCACATTGGACACACCGGATGAGCATGCCAAATTGGGTATGAACAAAACAAAAGAAACGAGTGAGCGTGTCGCATGTGTCAGATTTAGCACGGAGAGGGAAGGTATACGAGTAGTGAGTATAGTCGTCCACAATCATAAGGTAGTACTCCCTCCATTCGGGTGTATAGGGCATGCGCGTAGTTCTAGGTCGTTAATTTAACTACTTAAATATGTATTATATGTAATAAATAATACATCATTAGATTCATGCGGGATGTAGTTTCTGAATATGTAATTTTTATCACATATAACATATATTTAGCTAGTTAAATCGATAACCTAGAGCTACGCGCACGTCCTATACACTTGAACGGAGGTAGTACTTATAACCGGAGTGACTCACCATAGGCGAAGTCCACAAAGCACAATGTATTAATTGGAAAGGAGCACTAGTGTAGGTGGTGGAGGTAGGGAATGGAAGGCGGGTGTGCTTGCCAAGCTGACACGTCGTACATAAATGGGAGGGACGAGGTTCATTATTACATGTGGAAAGAAAATCTAAGGAAAAATGAGAAATTGTCGAGGAGCTCGGGTGTCCAAGCCGCCGGTGCCATAGATCATGCGTAGAAACCACGAAGGCGCCGGTGGGAGCTCCATTATTTCCGGTGAAGGGGTAAAGATCACCGTCACTGTTGACCCTCAGAAGTACCTCCTTTGTGGCTAGGTCCTTCACAGAAAAGCCAAGAGGGTCAAATTCAACCGAACATAAATTGTCACGAGTAAGTTTACGAACGGAAATACGGTTCTTGACTATGTTGGGAGAGAGAAGAATGTGGCGGAGATAGAAGGATTTCAGAGGGAGAGTGGCAACACCGGTGCCAAGAACAGGGAGGCGTGAGCCATTGCCAACAATAATGTGACGAGTAAGGGCGCTAATAAGGGATGGAATGTAGACAAGGTACCTAGATCGCCCGTGACGTGTGAAGCCGCGCTCGTGTCCATGATTCATTCGGCGCCAACAGGGAAGGCCGAGCCGTAGCTGGGCGCGGCGTGGAACATGGCAGAGGCATCCCAGGAGGGTGTGTGACAGCCCGAGACCGACGCCCAGAAGATTCCCCCCTTTATTCCGTTTTCGTCGTGCGGCTATTTTATTTTGTTGGTTGCATCATCATTTAGTTTGCATCATCGCATAATGCATGGCATTATGTCAACTGTGTTTTCTCGGAGATGCTAGTTTCTCGTGTTGTTGGGTGTTAGTGCTTTGTGAGTGTGACGTCGTTTGTTGGCGTGATGAGAATGCGTGCGTGAGAGCCACCGCTAAACCCTTTTGCACCGCGGACCTAAACCTTCTCTCCCCTCCTCTCTTCTCTTTTATTTGTTTTGGGGTTGTGTAAAAGTTTCCGTTTTAACCCCTTTTAAAAATCGTCTTCTTTTAAAACTCCTTTTATTAAATGTGGGGGCAACCCCTTGGGTTTCCTTCAATTCTCCTTTTGTCTATTTTCAAAATAGAATCTCATTTTTTATTTACAAAAGGAGTTTTATTTTATTCTTTAAATAAAAGGGGTTTGATTTTATTCTTTTGTAAAAAGGATTTTAATCTTAATACTACAAAAGGTATTATTTTATTTCTTTAAAAAAATGCCCAATCTATTTTTTTATATAAAGTTGGGGTATATTTTTTTTCAAAGGAGTCAACAACATTTATTTTTTTATTTTAGTTTAAACCTATTTCTTTTGTTTAGGAAAACTAGCAGGGAGAGGGAGCCCAGCCGGCCAGGCCCAAGGCCCAGCCAGCCCCCCTCCCTGACCTAGCAAGCCAGCCCCGATTCCCTCGTGGCCTCGTTCCCCCGCAGCGCCGTCGTTTTCCTTTCCCCTAGCTCCCCTCGATCCCCTCTCCTCTCCCCTTGCCGGTGCGCCTTTCCATCGGCTGTAGCCGCCCCCAGCTCCCTTCTCGCCCGCCACCAGCCCCGCATGGCCACGCCATGGCCTCTCCTCGCTCTCCCCGCGCTGCCCTGCCGAGCCTAGGTGCCCGAGCGCCCAGCTGCAGGTGCCCCGCGCCCCGCGGCTCCCCTGTGCGCGCCGCTGCCCTCCTGCCCAAGCCGCCGTCCCCGCGCGCCTCCGACAGCCCCGCGCCGCGCCTTCGCGGCGCCGCCCCATCGTGCTCGCACCGCCCATGATCTACAACACAAATATTTTCAAAGTGGACTTAGACTATGTTCAAGATAATTAGAGTTTAACTTAATCAAATTATTCGCTAAACTCCCACTCAAAAAGTACATCTCTCTAGTCATTTGAGTGGTTCATGATCCACTTACACTATCCCAAGTCCGATCATCACGTGAGTTGAGTATAGTTTTAGTGGTAAGCATCCCTATGCTAATCATATCAACTATATGATTCATGGTCGACCTTTCGGTCTGATGTGTTCCGAGGCCATGTCTGCACATGCTAGGCTCGTCAAGCTTAACCCGAGTGTTCCGCGTGCGCAACTGTTTTGCACCCGTTGTATGTGAACGTTGAGTCTATCACACCCGATCATCACGTGGTGTCTCGAAACGACAAACTGTAGCAACGGTGCACAGTCGGGGAGAACACAAATTTCGTCTTGAAAATTTAGTGAGAGATCACCTCATAATGCTACCGTCGTTCTAAGCAAAATAAGGTGCATAAAAGGATTAACATCACATGCAATTCATAAGTGACATGATATGGCCATCATCACGTGCTTCTTGATCTCCATCACCAAAGCACCGGCACGATCTTCTTGTCACCGGCGCCACGCCATGATCTCCATCAACGTGTTGCCATCGGGGTTGTCGTGCTACTCATGCTATTACTACTAAAGCTACATCCTAGCAAAATAGTAAACGCATCTGCAAGCACAAACGTTAGTATAAAGACAACCCTATGGCTCTTGCCGGTTGTCGTACCATCGACGTGCAAGTCGATATTTCTATTACAACATGATCATCTCATACATCCAATATATAACATCACATCATTGGCCATATCACATCACAAGCATACCCTGCAAAAACAAGTTAGACGTCCTCTAATTTTGTTGTTGCATGTTTTACGTGGTGACCATGGGTATCTAGTAGGATCGCATCTTACTTACGCAAACACCACAACGGAGATATATGAGTTGCTATTTAACCTCATCCAAGGACCTCCTCGGTCAAATCCGATTCAACTAAAGTTGGAGAAACTGACACTTGCCAGTCATCTTTGAGCAACGGAGTTACTCGTAACGATGAAACCAGTCTCTCGTAAGCGTACGAGTAATGTCGGTCCAAGCCGCTTCAATCCAACAATACCGCGGAATCAAGAAAAGTCTAAGGAGGGCAGCAAAACGCACATCACCGCCCACAAAACCTTTTGTGTTCTACTCGAGAAGACATCTACGCATGAACCTAGCTCATGATGCCACTGATGGGGAACGTCGCATGGGAAACAAAAATTTTCCTACGCGCACGAAGACCTATCATGGTGATGTCCATCTACGAGAGGGGATGAGTGATCTACGTACCCTTGTAGATCGTACAGCAGAAGCGTTAGAGAACGCGGTTGATGTAGTGGAACGTCCTCACGTCCCTCGATCCGCCCCGCGAACAATCCCGCGATCAGTCCCACGATCTAGTACCGAACGGACGGCACCTCCGCGTTCAGCACACGTACAGCTCGACGATGATCTCGGCCTTCTTGATCCAGCAAGAGAGACAGAGAGGTAGAAGAGTTCTCCGGCAGCGTGACGGCGCTCCGGAGGTTGGTGATGACCTTGTCTCAGCAGGGCTCCGCCCGAGCTCCGCAGAAACGCGATCTAGAGGAAAAACCGTGAAGGTATGTGGTCGGGCTGGCGTGGAAAAGTCGTCTCAAATCAGCCCTAAAACCTCCGTATATATAGGTGGGAGGGAGGGGACCTTGCCTTGGGGCTCAAGGAGCCCCAAGGGGGTCGGCCGATTCCAAGGGGGAGGACTCTCCCCCCCCCCCCCCAAACCGAGTTGGACTAGGTTTGGTGGGAGGGAGTCCCCCTTCCGTCCCACCTCCTCCCTTTTTTTTCTTTCTCTCTTGATTTTCTTCTCCTTGGCGCATAGGGCACTTGTGGGCTGTCCCACCAGCCCACTAAGGGCTGGTGTGTCTCCCCAAAGGCCTATGGGCTTCCCCGGGGTGGGTTGCCCCCCCGGTGAACTCCCGGAACCCATTCGTCATTCCCGGTACATTCCCGGTAACTCCGAAAACCTTCCGGTAATCAAATGAGGTCATCCTATATATCAATCTTCGTTTCCGGACTATTCCGGAAACCCTCGTGACGTCCGTGATCTCATCCGGGACTCCGAACAACATTCGCTAACCAACCATATAACTCAAATACGCATAAAACAACGTCGAACCTTAAGTGTGCAGACCCTGCGGGTTCGAGAACTATGTAGACATGACCCGAGAGACTCCTCGGTCAATATCCAATAGCGGGACCTGGATGCCCATATTGGATCCTACATATTCTACGAAGATCTTATCGTTTGAACCTCAGTGCCAAGGATTCATATAATCCCGTATGTCATTCCCTTTGTCCTTCGGTATGTTACTTGCCCGAGATTCGATCGTCAGTATCCGCATACCTATTTCAATCTCGTTTACCGGCAAGTCTCTTTACTCGTTCCGTAATACAAGATCCCGCAACTTACACTAAGTTACATTGCTTGCAAGGCTTGTGTGTGATGTTGTATTACCGAGTGGGCCCCGAGATACCTCTCCGTCACACGGAATGACAAATCCCAGTCTTGATCCATACTAACTCAACTAACACCTTCAGAGATACCTGTAGAGCATCTTTATAGTCACCCAGTTACGTTGCGACGTTTGATACACACAAAGCATTCCTTCGGTGTCAGTGAGTTATATGATCTCATGATCATAGGAATAAATACTTGACACGCAGAAAACAGTAGCAATAAAATGACACGATCAACATGCTACGTCTATTAGTCTGGGTCTAGTCCATCACGTGATTCTCCTAATGACGTGATCCAGTCATCAAGCAACAACATCTTGTTCATAATCAGAAGACACTGACTATCTTTGATCAACTGGCTAGCCAACTAGAGGCTTGCTAGGGACGGTGTTTTGTCTATGTATCCACACATGTAAATGAGTCTTCATTCAATACAATTATAGCATGGATAATAAACGATTATCTTGATACAGGAATTATAATAATAACTATATTTATCATTGCCTCTAGGGCATAATTCCAACAGTTCGTTGCTAGCTGATGCTAGCTTGTGCTGCGTGTTGCTGTTGCTCTTGCTGTAGGCTAGCTGCTTTTGCTAGCTGCCCTAGCGTGCCTTGTTGCTATTCCGCCATTGCTGCTAGATCTTGCGTTTTGCTGTCGCCTTTGGGACCGTCGCCGAAGTTCGCAAGCACCCTCCTTCATGGAATCGACAAGTTCGCTGCTAGTACCACGACGTCCACGACGACCCCCGGAACGTGTTCGACTACCGACGTCGAAGACCCTGTGCCGACGATAAGAACCGTGTACGACTACCGTCGACGAGACCGTGTACGACTACTTCCACGACTTCCACGACGATCGTTGTTCTCCTGCACCGATCCGTTCCCCTCCGATATGCACGCTTCGAAGGTATACCGATGAGACGTGGCCGAGAACCGTATGTATGTGTTGTATGAGTTGAAAGTATGTTTTGCGTCGTATGTTGCCATAGCACGTTGTCTCACTTTTGTTGTGCCCCGACACATGGGAACCCGAGATACGGGATCACCCCATCTTTATTTAACGTTCACACGCTTCCAGATCGTGCCACCGATATCTCGACGAGTTATCGGGATAGGAACGTTATCGTGGCATCATTTTCGTCTTGCCACCATAGTTCCCCTTTCGCTCGTCATGGCGATAAATGTTTCTTTCCCTTCTTGCCCATGTTATGAACTCGCATGCATGACGCATTCATGGCATATAATCTTGTGTTGCATGTTCTTGTGTCGTAGCTCCGTTCTAAGTCCGACGTGCTGTCGACTAGGTTGTCATGTAGGTTCATCGCTCACCCCTTGCCATGTTAACAACATTTAATATTGTCGTGTAAATAATCGGGAGTGAATTAAATAATTGATCGTGGAGTTTCGTCGATATGCAACCCGTTGCATATCGAGCTTCACTTAATGTGTAGAGTTTGTGTGAGGTGAATTGCCATGCCATCCCTTGCATTTTGATCTGATCATGCATCATATTAGGGTTTGCATCATGTCTTGCTTTTGTCGTGGTGAATATTTGTGTTGATGTTTGTTTCCGGTTTGCTCCGTTCCGATAGAGTTCCGCAAGCGTGTCGGAATGTGAGGACCCGTTCGACTACGTTGGTTCGTCGACTTCTCCGAGTTGTTCTTCTTCCAAGCGGGATCTCAGGCAAGATGACCATTTCCCGAGATACCATTACTATCATTGCCATGCTAGTTTTACCATTTCTATCGATTATGTCTCGTTGCCTACCACATGTTAAATATCAGCCTCTCAACAATGCCATGACACCTTCAACCTGTTCAACCTAGCAAACCACTGATTGGCTATGTTACTGCTTGCTTAACCTTGTTGATAGCGTTGCTAGTTGCAGGTGCAGATGCTTCCATGTGAAAACATGGGTTCCTTGTTATATCACCATATTAAATGCTATTTAATTTAATGCACCTATACACTTGGTAAAAGGTGGAAGGCTCGGCCTTTTCTAGCCTGGTGTTTTGTTCCACCTTTGCCCCCCTAGTTTCGGCTACCGGTGTTATGTTCCATAAATGAGCGCTTCTAACACGATCGGGGTTGTTATGGAGACCCCCTTGATAATTTGTTTTAGATTAAGACTGGTCTGGCAAGGCCCAACTTTGGTACTACATTTACCTAATCACCTAATAAAATTGCATAGGGACTTTCCGGACCCCGAGGATAATTTAATCAACCCCCGGGCCAGTTCTCCTCATGAGTGTTGGTCCAAATTGGCAGACTACGGGGCCACCGCGGGGCAACCCGAGGTTTGGTTCTCCTAGTGTGACCCATCCGTCGTGTCCTGAGAACGAGGTACGCGACTCCTATCGGGATCGTCGACACGTCGGGCGGCCTTGCTGGATTAGTTTTACCTTTGACGAGATATCTTGTGCCTCGGGATTCCGGTGATGCTTTGGGTAATCTCAGAGTTGAGGTTTTCCACTAGGGAATCCGACGAGATCGCGAGCTTCGTGATTGAGGATTTCTATGCGGCTTGTGGTAATTTGTGATGGACTAGTTGGAGCAACCCTGCAGGGTTAAATCTTTTCGGAAAGCCGTGCCCGCGGTTATGTGGCAACGTGGAAATTTTGTTTAACACTGGTTCTAGATAACTTGAAGTTAACTTAATTAAAACTTGTCAACTGTGTGCGTAACCGTGACTGTCTCTTTCGTGAGTTCCTTCTCCAATCGAGGACACGGTGGGGTTATGTCTGACGTAGGTAGGTGTTCAGGATCATTCATTTGATCATCAGTAGTTCACGTCCGTTATGCGTAGATCTTCCCCCTCTTATTTCTGGTATTCGTAAGTTAGCCACCAAATATATGCTTAGTCGCTGCTGCAACCTCACCACTTAACCATGCCTCACCCATTAAGCTTTGCTAGTCTTGATACCTTTGGAAATGAGATTGCTGAGTCCCCTGTGGCTCACAGATTACTACAACACCAGTTGCAGGTACAGGTAAAGGTTGCTCGACGCGAGCGCGTTGGTTGTTCATTTGAAGTTGCTTCTTCTTCTTCTTCTTCTTCTTCTTCTTCATCGATCTAGGATGGGTTCCAGGCCGGCAGCCTGGGATAGCAAGGATGGACGTCGTTCTTCTTTTGTCGTTTGTTTTTCGTCCGTAGTTGGACCCTGCTCTTACTCTTGATGATTATGTAATGTACTGATGTGACTCTGCTGTAGCTTGTGGCGAGTGTAAGCCAACTCTATATATATCTCTTCTTTTCAGTACATGTACTTGTAATGATATCCATTCTTGCGACACGACGAGATGCGCTTCTATCCATGACAAGGCCCTCGTGCCAAATTAAGGATAGGGTCGCATCTTGGGCGTGACAGGGTGGCAGTGCAGCATAGGGTGTTGGAGCGGCAGGCACCAGAGGAGTGGAGTACATGATGGGGTAGGCTTGCGTTGACGGACCTGGACAAGGGCTGAGGATGTTGCTGGAATTGGGAGGAATCCAGGGGGCTCGCGGCGGAGGAAAGGGCATCCTCATGGGGGCGAAGTAGCCCAACCATGGTTGACCGCCCGCACCACGTCCAGCGGGGGCGTCACCACGCCCACGGTCGTGTCCGAGCTGGCCACTGCGGCCGCCGCCTCTGGTGGGTTCACGGTCGCCGCCACTATCGCCAGAACGATCGGCACCACGATCGTCATGCTGGACAGCCAGAACCTCGGTGCCCTCGGTGCGAGCGCGTCGGTCCATGGAGAGCTCGACGAGCACCAGGCGGGACCGCGCCTGGCTGAAGGTGGGCAACGACACGTTGGACTGGAGGATCGTCGCTTGCATCGCGAACCGCGGCCCCAGCCGATCGAGCATCTGCAGGGTGAGGGTGCGATCCGAAACAGGCTCACGGACATCGGCGAGGGCAGCGGCGATACCTTGCAGGTGGCGGCAGTAGTCGTTGATGGTGAGGTCGCCACGCGCGCGCGCCCGGAACTCCTGGCCGAGGTGCATCGCGTGCTCGGCCTCGTTGGCCAGGAAGTATTCATGCAGCCGGGTCCAGATGGTGTAGGTCGTGGAGCCGGCAGGAGCGACGATGTCGAGGAGATCTCCAGCGATGGTGGTGAAGAACCAGAGGACGACGTGTTGTCGTCATCGCGCCACGCCGGGTCGGCCATACGGCGCACCGAGACGTCGCGGATCATGACGTGATGACGGGCCAGCGTCAGGTGGATGTAGTTGCGCCATGTGTGAAGTTGGTGCCGTCGAGAAAGAGCTTGAAGTCGAGGATGCCGGCGAGGCTAGCCGGAAGAGGTGGTGATGAGGCGGAGGAGGAAGCCAGAGGCGCAGAGTGGGTGCAACTGCGACAAGAGGAAGATCACCGGAGCCGAAACTCTCATCTGTAGAGGTAGAGAAGCGAGGGCGCAGATCAATGGAGTTGGAGGCGGCGGCGATGGGGGTGCTAGCCGCAATGGCCACGGCGTCGGCAGCAGCAGCGCGGCTTGATCCGAAGCAGCCGCGCGCGTGGGGGAGGGAGGAGGAGAAGCCATGGCTCTGATTACCAAGAAGACTAATGAATCACGCTCTGTATTACCTTGTTAGTGTCAGGTACATATATAGAAGGGAGTCCCTACATGCAGTGCACTACGCATAGGAAACACCCTAGAGACTAGGTTTATTAGTTACAACAAATATATTCAGATATACATCACAGGTTGTACATAACGATGACAGTTCAACACGAAGATGTGCAAGCTGCTAAAAGTGGAAGTCTTTACAGGCGAAGATTGAAGATCAGCTTGCTTCTGAGGTGATCCTAGGAATCGTCGTGGCCCGACCGATGTTTCTGGATGTGTCGGCGCATCTTTTTTGTCCACGACAATGAATTTTTGCCTGACCGATGTTAATATTTGGTAGTTGGCCCATTGTCTACGTGGCGGGCACATGTGCTGTAAGATGACACAGCGGTCGAGCCAAGGTTCAGCCCACGCATAATATTTTTCTTGAGAATCTCGAGAAAAATCCTGAATCATGAACTTCGATATGAATGCATTG
This sequence comes from Hordeum vulgare subsp. vulgare, assembly GCF_904849725.1. Lineage (NCBI taxonomy): Eukaryota > Viridiplantae > Streptophyta > Magnoliopsida > Poales > Poaceae > Hordeum > Hordeum vulgare. Next base: position 598,903,094 of record NC_058521.1, on the reverse strand, counting down.
CTGCTGTCTTCTTATGTGTGGCTTGCTGTTAGCCTATCCAGGTTGAAACAACAGAGCAGACCAAGGACTAAACTGAACTTCCTACGGAAAATGTGTAACACATATTTTGTTGTCGAAGAGATATAAAATCCATGGCGCAGTCCCGTCACAAGTCACAGGATCGATAACCAGAGCAATTTTCCAGGTATGGCACTACCTATCATCATATACTAGATCATTGATGACGCGCGTTGCTGCGCCTGTCTAATAATATGATAAATGATAGGAATTTTTATAAACATTTATGGGCACATGAAATATATTATACTTGTACAAACATAACTTTATATTAGTCAATAATCAATGAAACTCTCGTATATACTTCAACAAAAAAAGTAAGGTTCACATACATAAATTGCTTGGACTGACAACATACCCATCAATGTATTCAGTCAATAAAACCAATCCATGTTGCAAGACACATAATAAGCCACACAAAAAATAAACATGTGACATGAGACATGAATTGTCACTATACATTGTATACATTGTGCATTAATGAAATATTCACTCGTCTCTCCACCCAAAGGGCCGCCATGTTCCACAACAAAGAAGAATTAGGCGGGCCTGGTGCAGGTACACATTTCTTGTGTGGAGTGCATCACACTCATGAAAAAGAATGCTAACAAGGATTTCAGTTAGTTAGGAAATCAAGTAACTGATATAATAAAAACCATAAATGGGATGCCCTTCGCTGGAATTTGGTAGAATAATAAAAATATCTTTACATAAGCATAAATGAACATTTCTGTTATGAGTGGAACACTTAACTTCTGCTTCATTTCACATACTCAAATATGATTATTTGTTGGGTTATTTCAGATTTCCAACCGCTGCAGTCGGGATGTTCCAAGGCCTCCAACCCAACCACCTATCAAGATTTTTCTAACATCTTATAAACCGAATCATGATGCTAAAACATAATAATGATTGTAGAAGGTAAATGGATCTGCACCTTAATTATATGAAATCAATGCAAAGAGTTGCCACGACATTAGCTACAAAATCAATAGAAATTTTAGTTGATTTAACGGATGCATAGCAATCAACGGCACTTGAAGATGCAACATCATCAAGCTTTCACTAAAACTGCAGAAAACACACACGTGAGAACTAAACTGAAGATTGCAGTATAAGGAGTATATTATGATATAACTTATACATGCATTCTCCTGAAATTACAACTACAGTAGGTTCATAAGGGGGGCCTGAAATTACAACTACAGTAGGTTCATAAGGGGGGTCTGAAATTACAACTACAGTATGTTCATAAGGGGGGAAATCATATCACCAACTATAAGAAAATAACATTACTACTACAGTAGATCACATTTTTATGCTCAACACTTTCTTTCGATAGTTCTTCTGAAATTGGGGTTCACCATCTATCATGTTTCCAGTAGGAGTTGTGTCAGTACTCTGAACACAAGCAGAAGGGTGCAGCAGGTTATGAAGTGCCAAAGTTCAAAAAACTGCTAGGCCCTAATGGCAGGTTTTGGCACTGGCTCGCGTTCTGTACGGACACCGTACGGCAGGCACAACAAGAGCTCACTTGGCTGAAGAAATCAAGGAAAGGCCAAGAGAGCAACATGTACGTCTAGCCAACGTATAACAGCAAGATGAGAAAATGTAGGATAGTAGAAGGGGAACGAGGATCTCACCTACCTGAAGACACGGGAACGAGCTGAGAAGGTTGGAGATGGACGGCGACTGGCGAAGACGGAGGAGTCGTTTCACCACGAGCCCTCGAGCGCATCGATTGAATCCGGATCCCCGCCTCCGGTCGACAAGTGCGAGCCTCACCTTGGCTCGATCCACCTTTCATCGGGGCTGGATCGACGTAGACCGGTCACTTCTCTGGGCGTGTGCCGCTAGATCCCCTTGAGTGAAATTTGGATTTAATCTCAAAAGTGAATCCATGGAAAAATCGTGGTACATAAATGATACCGAAATCTCACCGTGGACGGTGTTGGAACACCATGTTGGTAACTATGCCACCGGCCACCGGTCTCTCAGACAAGAAAATATTGAGGATGAACACATCCTTTTCATCGTGTCCATGTCACCCCCCCCTCTGAGCCGCCAGAAGGAGGTCATTGCAACTCGTATCGTGGATCCAAAATAAAATGCCAAATTTAGGGTTGTGGATCCAGGAGGAGCTCACCATTACTGGCGCCCTGGTACACAAGGGAGGTTGGATCCAACGATGGCGTGACACGAAGGAAAAATCCAGTTCAGTCCTTAGTGGTGTAGAGCCTCAACCGATCTGAGATTGGATCCCCTCTGTGTTGAAATCTTAAGGGTAAAGAAGAGGACAGTGGCTACGCGAAGATGAGGCGGCAGCCGGCCGGCCGGCCGAGAACGAAGGCAACGCAACTTGTATAGCGGAGTGAGAGACCAGAGGTCGCGGGTGGGAATTGAAGAATAGAGGCAAGAGGTCGGGATGGAAGGGATGAACCCATCGCCTGATATCGAATCAACGCCTCGACAGGATCCCCCTGCACGAACAATTTCATTTACGAACCAGCAATAGACCGCTTTGGACCTTGGATGGGCTAAGAAAATAGGCCCATTTCACCAGATAACACGGTTTCGGCCACCGGAGCAGCGTCCCATTAGGACAGTCAGGCCGACGATGAAAAAGTGTGCTGGAGGTGGCTGTATACATCACATCCGACGGCTAGAAACGGCCCGATCGTCAAAATGGACGGCCAAAAAAGCAAAACACTCAGAGGGCTCGCTTTAGGTTCGGTTTTACTGTCCTAAAATTGCTCTTCCTATAAATGCATGGTCCCACACAATCAAAATAGTAACTGTTCCACCTCACCTAAACTAAAGATGAGCTTGACAATATATGTACTAATTAACAAGTGACGAATGGTGTGTGGCCGAGCACATTTCAACTGATTTACCCTCCTGACTGACGATTAGCACGACCTGACGGTGCTTATGAGCGCGTGAGACTGTGAGAGAGATCACTAGAAGAACGAAACCAGTAGCCAGAACCCGGAGAAAGAAGAGGCAGCTTGCAACAGCCACGTGATGAACGCCAAGGTGACCGAAAGCGTGAACTGACTGCAGGCCAGCCGCGAGTATTCCGTGCAGAAGTTCATATCCTTCATGAAGAAAATCGTCAGGCTGGCAGAGGCACAGAATCCCGCGAACATGAAAATCGCCATGACCTGCAATCCATTCACAATTGATGTGATCACTCACATACCGTTGCTCGACCAAAAAGCAATGCGAATCATATCGGTTGTTAAATTTTCTTGCTCAAACGGAAAATTGGACACCGAAGTTCGATCGAGCACCCGTAATAGAAAGCCTATTTAAGGCTGTCTTATTTCTCTCATATAAAGGGAGGCAAAACAAGAGCTTAGCCAATAGAGCAGCATGAGTCGCAGTTTTCCGGAATTTCATTTTTTGAAAGTACTATTTTTTTTGAGGATCAAGAACTAATTAATTAATATTGATAGAGAAAACTGGGTTCAGTTGTTTCAGTGCATGCCTTCAGTTAATTCAGGCATAGTTGCACGGACAATACAAGTGACAAACTGCACGACTTACCCAATCAATGAAGACAATGAAGAACAGAAAACCCGGGGCATGAAGATCCTTTTTATTCCTCAAACAAAAGATATCCTGACATGCAAGGCCCAAACTCCACAAAAGCTGCACGATCAACACTAGATTCATGTAGCTGAAATAAAGGGAGACCATAATACCTCGTTAGTTGATGCCAACAAAACACACTTGGGCTCCTGCCCAAGCAATTCTCAAGAGTGGTCAAGACATTAAAGACTTTATGCAGTTCATAGTCTCAATGGTATGAAAAAGATACTGTGCATCATTGGCACACCAGCACACATGCAACAACCAAGACATGTCAGATGCTCACACATAGAACCTATCTAGAACCAACCTAACAGTCAATCCTGGTAAATTTTTTATCATGGGAGTAGGCAGTGGTATTAAATGAAAAACACGAGGCTTCGTTGTGAGTTTCGGATGATACAGACTGGTCCCTGGCTAGATCGCGCCAAGTGAATGTTAACTCGGAAAGATTCCAGGGACAGGTCAATTGGTAGGATGGCCTAACCTGCATGTTTCCTAGCTTGTGTAAGTCCTCAATAAGTGCACATGCCTAGAAGTTGAGTTGTATGACATATAATCTTTGGGAATATTAACTCAACTTGAATATTGGACGGCAACAAGAGATATTTGACACTGACAATCAGGATTCACTGGAAAACTAAAATGCTGCAGCGTACAATTAGAAAAAAATGGAGGATAATAGAACACTCTTATTATGGAAAAGAACACTAATCAAGAGATGCAGAGGCCGGGGGCTATCCTCCTTTTCGGATTTTGTTTTTGGAAAAGAACACTAAAGTTCATGTAAACTACCCAGATTATCAACAATTGAGTATAAATATGTGTCATGTCGCGTTTGTAGTGCTGCAAAGAGGCATGAACCTTGTAATGGAACGAAATCTACTAACTAGATGAAAACTCTTAGAACTTGAATTAGGAAATCACCTAATGAAGTGCCATTTCCTTTGCTCCGGTGAGGCCGTATATTTACTGCTAGGTGGGTGACCGACTGGACAAACACCAGTCACTAATTTCGGGAACATTGAAAGTAGTCATGGAGATATGTTTCGAAGTTTAACAAAGCAAGGCCTCCTGATTCCGTCGTATTTCGTATGTGCCAAGTTAAATGTAGATAGATACTATTTGTGTATGCATGATGGACTGATTAGCAGATATAGTTTAAGAAGTCAATCCATGTGTTCCCCAAAAAATTGGTCAGTGATTTGTATGTCATTGCGCTGAAGGAAAATGTATAGTATTCGACACAAACGCCATGCATCTAGCCTTTTGTGTATGAAACTTTGCCCAAAAATTAGTCTTGAAACTTGAAAGAAAGAGAAAAACTCACGCAACCTAACCAAAACCTTGAAAGGCCCAAACTGAAACATAGTTATGCTTGCTATACTTGAGTGGTTCCCTCGTGAATTTGCACACAAAGGGGGAATAGATTCAAGAGACGATTAGTAGTAATAGTACGTAGCATTTGCGGAGGAATGAAATTTGCAGTAGGGGGGAGGGAGTACAAGTAGGCGCTGTAGTTGGAGAAGCCGAAAGCGGAGCACATGGCTAAGGAAGACGCGGCGGCGAAGACGCACTGCGAAAGCCGCAGCGCCATGCCGCCCCATGTCCCTGGGCTCCCCACTATGCGCTTCATCCCCTGCCTGCCGGTGGAGAAGCCGATCGATGGAGTCCTGGCTAGCCGGTAGCACTTGCTGAGTGTCGTGTGGGATGGGAAAGGTGATGGTTATGAGCAGGAAGTGGAACCGGAGAGGTGGCTGCTGGCTAGCCGGGCAGGATCTGTTATGTGTACTCGATCGGCTTGTGTGAGAAGTGAGATGAGATGGGAGAGGTGAACCAATTCTTAGCCGGTTTTGGCTAGGGTGGAGTAGAGCTATGTGAACCCATCTTTTGTTTCTTTGGTGAAAAGGAAGTTGAAACCCGCTGTCCTCTGTTTTTATTAATTTTTAAAGTTGATGCAAGGCAGTAGGGTGGAACAGAGCGATGAAATTCATCCTTTTCTTTTATTTTATTTTTGAAAAAGGAGGTTGAAACCCGAGACCATGTATCAATAGGTGAACACACCTAAAAGCATCTTTTTCAAAAAAGGGAAATATATTAATATCACGAAGATACCAATTACATCCAGCCTTTACACCTACAAGATGTCGCCAAGACATCCAGGATGCACACAGCCAAAGAATAAAATAAAAAGAAATGAAAAAAGGTCCCACCATAGTGATCAACTCCTCCCAAAAGCAGTACCCATACCACCACCAAATACAACATCCGGGAAACATAACAGTTCTCGAAAAGCAACGACTGCAAGAAGGGAATGGTGCACAAGCACCGCCTTTGTCCGATCAAAGATCTTAGGTTTTCACCGCGGAGAAAGTCCGCGCTCGCAAAACAATTCCTTCAACAAGGTAATCGCCAGGCTCAACCAATGAAGGCCAGACCTTGGATTTTCACCCTGAAAGTCACGACTCAGCACCCCGAGGAGTACCACTGAAGATGAAATCCTCCATTGTTGCCGCCCCACAAATCATTGCCGCTCCTGGGATTCATCTAACACCTGGTTGTCTCCATCGCCTCTAAAACTCCGTCCGTGTAACTGATCGATCCTCCGATCTCGGCCATCATGACCTTCTCCGCTGTTGTCTCCATCATGAAAATCGAGAAGCCGACATGTCCCAAGGTGTCATCAGTCAACAGAACTTCGCACCACGCCCTCAGAACCTCATAGACTGATTTTTTTCCAAAAAGGATGAACTTAGCCCCCGGCCTCTGCATCAATCCATGCATGCAGCCATCTTATTAAAAGAAGGTTCAAAACAATGTCTAAGCTCCACAAGTCTTTGAAGCTCAAAAATGATAACAAAGATAAAATGAAAAACAAGCTGTCATATCCAGCATCACTAATAGCAGACTACGATGCTTATACACCTAGTCTATTATTAGCACGTCATTCAAATCGGCTGAAGATAGCCCGTGCGACCTGTTGGGTAACGTAGCATAAATTTAAAATTTTCCTACGCCATATTCAGATCTTCCTATGGAGAGACCAGCAACGAGAGAGGGATGAGTGCATCTTCATACCTTTGAAGAACACTAAGCGGAAGCGTTGCTAGAACGCGGTTGATGGAGTCGTACTCGCGGCGATTCAGATCGCGGTGTGATTCCGATCTAGTGCTGATGGGGTTATAGTCCTAGGGTAGGGTCATAGGCCTACCCTAAAGGTCCAACCCAAGGACTACCCCTCACAAGGAACAAGGCCCTTAGTCAGTTCCGACTGAACTAAGGAGTTCCATTCATCCAGTCGGTAACAGATCCTCGACCGTCCAGTCGGAGATTAGCATTCGGAGTTTATCAAACTAACCGACTGGATTCCACTCTGTGCATCGTAACCCCCCTGGAGGGAAACGGTCATACGTTTCCATATGCCTTAATTAGCATTTAAGACGTACGTTACCTGTAACGTAGACATTTATTCGTCACTACTCCACCCCTGTGCACCGAACCGTTGTGGAGGGCAGCGCACTCTATATAAGCCACCCTCCCCCTCTGGTGCGGGGGTTAGCGATTCATTGTATTCGATATTCCACTCGACAACAAGCTCCCTGAGCACTGAGACGTAGGGCTATTACCTCCACCGTAGAGGGGCCTAAACTCATACAACCTCGCCGTAGCTAAGGCTCTGCCCATTCCTTTCGTACCCTACACATCTACTGTCAGGCTTATACCCACGACAGTTGGCGCCCACCGTGGGGCAGGCGTCTAAGCGACTTCCGGCGAGTTTGCGACTACATCACTTCGTCATGTCGTCCGGTGGAGATTCGAGCATGGGTCACGAGATCTTCTTCGGCGCTCTCTCCTTCATCGTCGACGATTCGGCATGGCTTCGGGACGCTCCTCTCGACGTCGAGGCGCTTCCCCGCCGCGGGGCTACGCACTTCCATGCCGGCTCCCGCAGCATTCTTCTTCTCCAGCACTCGGCTCCGGTGTCAACCTACACCGCCGTGACGCGCCGCAACAAGCGGTCCCGCCGTCCGCGGATTTAGCGTTGGGTGCAACACGCCCAGGCGCGCCAGAACGCGTCTTCGCAAGTGGCGGTTCTAGAGTCAGTTGTGGTTGCCCCGCCGTCCCAGCGCTCGGGCTCGGTTCCGACTGAGTTTCCTTCCGAGTACGCGGGGCGCGGGCCTGCAGCAGAAGTACACATGGCCAACTCCCACGAAGATCCCCGTCAAGCTGGCCGGAACGAGCACGAGATCGACGAAACGTCCGGCGTGCGTCGTCCGCCTCGCCGTTCTGCCAGTCGGCACACTCGGCGGAGCAACGTGGAGCTGTTCCGCACACCCCTCCTCAACTTGGCCGCGGCTGCCAAGATAGCCGATTCCCTTCAGCCGACTGATTCAGAGGATGGCAGGGGAATCGAGCAAATCCGCGCCCTATTGCACACGGCGCAGCAGCAAAATTCGGCGGTCTCCCAGTCGCACAACAGGATCTACAATAGTTCTGTTCATGCGAATACGCATCGGTCAGTTCATAGCCCTGGTTCTCATCAGCGACACAGAGGAGGCAGTCGTTCCATAAATCCCGAAGATCGTCGCCGTTCACGCACCCCTCCGCGGGGTGGGCCCTACGGGCCCCGACATCATGATGATCGGCGTTCAGTCGGCGGCACTTATGACCCAAGGCCCGACGCGAGAGGGCATATCGCCCAGCGGAGGGTCGACAGGTGCCGAGCCCACCGCGATGGTTACGATATTGACCGTTCGAGTGGAAGCAGAACCATCGTTTCTGGTCCCGAGTGTTTCAGTCGAGCCATCCGTTCGGCTGACATCCCTCCCAACTTCCGATTGGCGACGGGAATTAGCAAGTTTACAGGAGAGTCCAAGCCAGAAACGTGGCTGGATGATTACCGAGTAGCAGTCCAGATCGGAGGAGGAGACGACCATGTCGCCATGAAGCACCTCCCCCTGATGCTCGACGGCTCGGCGCGAGCGTGGCTGAACCAGTTGGCCCCCTCAAGCATCTACAGCTGGGCAGATCTGGCCTGAGTGTTCATCAGGACCTTCGAAGGGACGTGCAAGCGCCCTGCTGGCCTCGTGGAGCTCTAGCACTGCGTCCAGAAGCAGAATGAGCCCCTGCGTGATTTCATTCAGCGCTGGACAACTCTCTACCACACGGTGGAGAACGTCACGGAGCATCAAGCAGTCTGCGCCTTCAAGGCAGGCGTGCGGTACAGGGATCTGTACCTGAAGTTCGGCCGAACGGGCGACATCTCCATGAGAAAGATGATGGAGATAGCAACACGCTATGCAAATGGCGAAGAAGAGGACCGCATCCGAAGCGGCAAGCACAAAACAGTCGCCGATGGAGATGGGGGCAACACTCGGAAGCAGAAGCGGAAAGCTCCGTCCGCTCCACAGGCAGAAGCTGCAGCTGCAACCAATGCCAAGTTCAAGGGCAAAGGGAAGGCTCAGTTCACCCCTAAGAAGAAGCAGTTCACTAACCCCATCCTGGACTAGCCATGTCCGGTTCATACGAAGATGGATGAAGAGGGCAACCCCATATATGCGAAGCATACCACTCGACAGTGTCGCCTCCTGATCCAAGGGTTCAGCGAAGGGCAACCGAGTGAGAAGGACAATGAACAGGATGAGGAGGATAAGGAGGATCTGTTCCCCCATGTCCATGCAACACTGATGATTTTCGCTGACGTCGAGAGCAAGAGTCGACTGAAGCTGGTGAACAGGGAGGTGAACATGGCCACCCCTACCAACCCCAAGTTCCTCAAATGGTCCCAGACTGCGATCACCTTTGACCAGTCAGATCATCCAGCACACGAACCCACCCCAGGGAGACAGGCTCTGGTCGTCGACCCGGTGGTGGAAGGAGTCCGACTGCGCAAAGTCCTCATGGACGGTGGCAGTGGCTTTAACATCATGTATGCCGACACTCTCAAGGGGATGGGCATTCCGATGTCCAAACTCAGCGAGAGCAGCATGCAGTTCCATGGAGTCGTCCCTGGATGAAAGGCCAAGTCACTCGGCCAGATCGCGTTGGACGTCGTTTTCGGCTCCGACAAGAACTTCCGCAAGGAAAAGCTGACGTTCGAAGTGGTCGACTTCCAGAGCGCTTACCACGCGATTCTGGGTCGCCCAGCGTATGCACGTTTCATGGCCCGTCCATGTTACGTATACCTGAAGCTGAAGATGCCGGGCCCAAAGGGCGTGATCACCATCACAGGCAATCGGCAGCGGGCCGAAGAGTGTCTGCAGCAGGGATCAAGAATCGCCGACCAGCAGATTGCCGTCCTCGAGCTTGACGAGCACAAGAAAACAGTCGACCCCGCTGACTTGATGCGTTCGAAGAAGCCAGCTTCGGAGTTTGCATTACAGTCGGCGGGAGAGACGAAGAAGGTCAGCATCCACCCGACGGACGCCACTGCTGCCCCGACTAACATCTCCACCACCCTCGATCCTAAATAGGAAGCCGAGCTCACCCAATTCCTCCGTGAGAACTGGGACATCTTCGCATGGAAACCCTCTGACATGCCAGGTATACCCAGGGAGTTGGCTGAGCACCGATTGCATGTGGATCCCACCGCTCGGCCTGTCCGAGAACGCCTGTGTCGGTCCGCCGCGCATAAGAGGAACGCAATCGGAGAAGAGGTGGCCAAGCTGTTGGCAGCCAACTTCATCTGCGAGGTTCACCACTCCGAGTGGCTCGCCAATGTTGTCATGGTGCCCAAGAAGGACAAGTCGCTTCGAATGTGCATCGACTTCAAGCACCTCAATAAGGTCTGCCCGAAAGACCATTTTCCGCTCCCCCGCATCGATCAAATCGTCGATTCGACTGCGGGTTGCGAGCGTTTGTCATTTCTTGATGCCTACTCGGGCTATCATGAGATCCGTCTGTATGGCCCCGATGAATTAAAAACAGCCTTCATCACCCCATTCGGGTGCTTCTGCTACATCACTATGCCATTCGGTTTGAAGAATGCAGGAGCTACCTTTATGCGCATGATCCAAAAATGTCTCCTCGACCAGATCGGTCGGAATGTGGAGGCTTATATGGATGATATCGTAGTCAAGTCACGCAAAGGTTCCGACCTGCTGACTGACTTGGCAGAAACATTTGCCAACCTTCGTAGGTACGATATCAAGCTCAACCCCGCCAAATGTTCATTCGGTGTTCCCAGCGGAAAGTTACTCGGTTTCTTCGTTTCCGAACGAGGGATCGATGTCAACCCCGAAAAGATCGGGACCATCGTCCGAATGGAGAGGCCGGTCAGAATACACGATGTTCAACGGCTCACAGGTTGCCTAGCGGCTGAGCAGGTTCATCAGTCGACTCGGCGAGAAAGCACTTCCTCTGTACCGACTCATGAAGAAATCAGATACTTTCGAGTGGACAGACGAAGCTCAAGTCGCATTCGACGACCTCAAAGTCCTACTTTCCACCCAGCCGGTTCTTACTGCTCCACTCAGTAAAGAGCCCCTTCTTCTGTATATCGCGGCTACAAATCAAGTCGTCAGTACTGTTCTTACAGTCGAGCGAGAAGAAGAAGGCAAAGCGTACAAAGTTCAGCGGCCAGTGTATTACGTCTCCGAAGTCCTGACTCCTTCCAAGCAGAGGTATCCCCACTATCAAAAACTCATCTATGGGATTTACATGACTGCGAAGAAGGTGGCACATTATTTCCAAGACCACTCGGTGTCTGTCGTTTCTGATGCTCCGTTGTCGGAAATCCTCCACAATCGAGATGCATCAGGCCGAGTGGCGAAGTGGGAAACGGAGATGTTGTACTGCGATATCAAGTTCGAGGCCAAGAAAGCTATTAAGTCTCAAGCTTTGGCTGACTTCATAGCAGAATGGGTAGAACAACAGCAACCGACCCACATCTACTCGGCTCATTGGACAATGTTCTTCGATGGGTCCAAGATGTTGAATGGCTCCGGCGCTGGCGTTGTGATCGTATCGCCAAAGGGCGACAAACTCAAATATGTGCTGCAGATACACTTTGATTCCTCCAACAATGAGGCAGAGTATGAAGCTCTCCTTTATGGACTGCGTATGGCCATCGCACTCGGCGTCCGTCGCCTGATGGTCTATGGCGATTCAGATTTGGTGGTTAATCAAGTGATGAAAGAGTGGGACGTCAGGGACCCCACCATGACCACATACTGCAATGTAGTGAGGAAGCTTGAGAAGAAGTTTCAAGGTCTAGAACTCCACCATGTTCCGCGACTGAAGAACCAAGCAGCTGATGAGTTGGCAAAACTCGGATCCACTCGGAGACCAGTCCCGAGTGACGTCTGCCTCGAGCACCTCCACCTTCCCTCAGTCAAAGAAGATCCTTTCACAGAGGAACCAGCACAACCGAAGAGCTCGACTGATCCGACTGAAGTCGACGTACCTGCTGTGGTTGATCTGATCATGGAGATTCTTGCTGTCATCCCCGATTGGACTGTGCCGATCATTGCATATATCCTAAGGCAGGAATTACCAGAAGACGAAGTCCAGGCCAGGCAGATAGTCCGCAGGTCAAAGTCGTTCACTGTCATTGATGGACAGTTGTACAAGGAAAGCGTTTCAGGCGTTCTTCAACGATGCATCTCCCCAGAGGAGGGACAGTTAATCCTGTAAGATATTCACTCGGGAACCTGCGGTCATCACGCCTCTTCGAGAGCGATCGTCGCCAAAGCATTCAGAGCTGGTTTCTTCTGGTTGCAGGCAAACGAAATGGCTAAAGATATGGTCGACCGATGTGAAGGCTGTCAGTTCTACTCCAACAAGTCTCACAAGCCAACATCCGCGTTGAAGACAATCCCTCTTGTGTGGCCGTTTGCAGTATGGGGATTAGATACAGTCGGTCCATTCAGGACAGGCCAAGGAGGATACACACATTTGTTGGTGGCAGTCGACAAGTTCACAAAATGGATTGAAGCCAAGCCCATCAAGAAGCTCGACACCCTAACAGCCATCAAGTTTGTCAGGGACATCATCTCCAGATTCGGTGTACCTCACAGCATAATCACGGACAACGGGACAAACTTTGACTCGGACAGATTCAAAGGTTTCTGCGCAAGCCAAGGTATCCGAGTGGATTTTTCTTCCGTGGCGCATCCTCAATCCAATGGACAAGCAGAGCGGGCGAATGGACTTATTCTGCAAGGTTTGAAACCCCGACTCCTGCGAGAGGTGGGACATGCCGCTGGCGCATGGGTCACCAAACTACCTTCAGTGCATTGGGGTCTCCGCACAACCCCGAACAGATCTACAGGGCGTTCACCGTTCTTCCTTGTTTACGGAGCAGAAGCAGTCCTTCCGAGTGACTTGCTTCACAATGCTCCACGAGTCGAACTCTTCTCCGAAGCTGAAGCAGAACAAGCAAGGCAAGATGGAGTGGACCTTCTAGAGGAGGAGCGCGAGATGGCACTGACTCGCTCAACCATTTATCAACAAGATCTGCGGCGCTTTCACGCACGCCACGTCAGAAGTCGCACGTTCCAAGCAGGCGACCTGGTGCTCTGAGTGGATCAGCAAAGACCTCATAAGCTGGCTCCTGCCTGGGAAGGACCCTTCATCATCTCCAAGGTGCTGAACAACGGAGCATACAGACTCTACAACATCGACAGGGAGACAGACGAGCCGCGAGCATGGAACGGAGATCTCCTGAAGCGTTTCTACACGTGACCGTCGACTGAAGCGATGTAAAGAACAAGTATTGATGAAATAACATAAAGCAGATTGAGCTTTTGCAGATTCAGAATTCTTCCGCGGTCACAGACTCTGGTCTCAAAAAAAACTTAGCTGCGATCAAGAATCGCCTAAGTAATAACTTTCTCCGAGTGTGCACTAAACGTCGCACTCGGGGACTTAGCTGCGATCCAGAATCGCCTAAGTTCTAACTTTCTCCGAGTGTGCACTAAACGTCGCACTCGGGGACTTAGCTGCGATCAAGAATCGCCTAAGTAATAACTTTCTCCGAGTGTGCACTAAACGTCGCACTCGGGGACTTAGCTGCGATCAAGAATCGCCTAAGTTCTAACTTTCTCCGAGTGTGCACTAAACGTCGCACTCGGGGACTTAGCTGCGATCAAGAATCGCCTAAGTAATAACTTTCTCCGAGTGTGCACTAAACATCGCACTCGGGGACTTAGCTGCGATCAAGAATCGCCTAAGTAATAACTTTCTCCGAGTGTGCACTAAACGTCGCACTCGGGGACTTAGTTGCGATCCAGAATCGCCTAAGTACTAACTTTCTCCGAGTGTGCACTAAACGTCGCACTCAAGGACTTAGTTGCGATCCAGAATCGCCTAAGTACTAACTTTCTCCGAGTGTGCACTAAACGTCGCACCAAGGACTTAGCTGCGATCAAGAATCGCCTACGTAATAATTTTCTCCGAGCGTGCACTACTCGTCACACTCGAAGACTTAACCGCGATCAAGAATCGCTGAAACGAGAAAGCTTCCCGCGACTGTATCCTACAGATACACTCGGGGACTCTGCAGACCCTCATTGAGGCTCATGTGGATGTCAAGACAACTGACAATTACACGAGTAGCAGACCCTCATTGAGGCTCATGTGGATGTCAAGACAACTGACAACTACATGAGTAACAACTCGCTCCGAGTGCAGCATGTCCGTCGCACTCGGGGACTTAGCTGCGATCAAGAATCGCCTAAGTACTCTATTATCTTCGAGTGTATCCTATAGACCCACTCGGGGACTCAGCAGACCCTCATTGAGACTGATGTGGATGTCAAGACAACTGACAATTACACGAGTAGCAGACCCTCATTGAGGCTCATGTGGATGTCAAGACAACTGACATGGGTAACAACTCGCTCCGAGTGCGGCATATCTGTCGCACTCGAAGACTTAGCCGCGATCATGAATCGCCTAATTACTCTCTTAACCTCGAGTGTATCCTACAGATCCACTCGGTGACTTGGCAGACCCTCCGAGAGGTTCACACAGATGTCAAGCAAACTGCCAGTTACATGCTCCGCATGTTTGCCATTGGCTTAACCAAGAAACGCCAAACAAAACTCGAGCCAAAATCGCAACAGAAGAGCAAACGATTTGATTCAAACTTGAAGTTCACCTAAAGATGGTTCACTCGGTGCGGATCAAGCTTACCCGCACCGAACCAAGAATGTGATGGCCAACAGAAGTGGCCAAGGCTTCTTACAACCAACACTCGGCATACCGAGGTAAAAGTTTTCTTACGCGTCGTCCGGATTGGCGCCAGGACTGGAGGGCTCCACGAATGTGTCCAGGTCGATCCCGTCGGCGATGCGAGTGGCACTCTCAAGGAAGGTTTCCATGAAGTCTTTGAATCGAAGTTTCTTCGTGTTGGCGACCTTCAATGCTTTCGGCTTCTCCTCGCGCACCTCCTTGCAATGCACTCGGACGAGGGACAGAGCAACGTCTGCACCACAGCGAGCTACAGATTTCTTCCATGACTGCACCCGGTTTGGGACCTCCTCCAGTCGAGTCATCAAGTTTTCCATCTCATGTCGCGACTCATCTTCCGGCCAAAGCTCCTTGTCGATCCGGCTGACGATTTCTCTCAGTCGACCGATGAAAGGACCAACTTTGCCCACGCGAATGTGCGCTGCGAGCAGGTCTCGATTGGCGTCCTCGCCGAGTAGAGTGTTCTCGCGAATTGACCGCTCTACGTCAGCTGCTTCAGCTTCAGCGTCCATGCAAAAATCTGCAAACACAGGACAACCAAACAATTAGCGCCGAGTGTAACGCACGTACCACAAGCACTCGGAAAAACAGGACTTACCACCCAGACGCGTCATCATCTGCCGAGCCCAGTCACTGACGTATTTCTCCTGCGCTATACACCGTTTGTTCAGCACAGCCATTTGTCCCATTAGTGCGGACCTTTGTTTCCCCATATTCTCAACTTCAGCAGTCAGTGCCTTGTTCGCTTCACGAGCCTGCTCCAACGACTTCTCTCGCTCCACCAGAACCTCCTTCATACCAGCCATTGCAATCAGTGCCGCATCCAGCTCACCGGCAAACTGAACCTTCTCCGCCCTAAGAGTCTCGTATGCTGCCCCCATCTCACAAGTTTTCTACCAGCCAGCAACAAGAGACGATCAGACAAATCCAACACTACAAAGTCTAAGTTCTTCAGACCCCTGCCAACGCAAGCAGTCGACAGCGGTCTCGGGGACTACACCCAGTGGGTTCACTGGGAGTGACCCCACTGGCATGAAACTCAAACAGGTCCGCCCTATTGAGATACATGACAACACCTACGCCCACAAGGCTAATACTACCCGACCTGAGTAAAATTACTCTCGGGGACTCTTACAGTAGGCGCACTCCAAGCGCCCCAACTGTTAGCAGTCGACCATATTATTTACGGATCTGACCAAGTCAAAGACAATATACGTAAAGACAACTGCCGGTGCAAGCACTCGACAGAAGTCTCGGGGACTACATCCACTGGGTTCACTCAGAGTGAACCCATTGCAAACATCATACGGTATCCGAGCACACCCAATGGGTTACAAGAGAAAAGTAAATACTTACTAGCCCACTTACTCGGATATCGTCCCGCAGCTCCAAGCTCTGCTGGTACAAGGATGCGATGGAGTTGTACGCCTTCTTGGCTACTCCCGCCATCAGCTTCGCCTGCACCATGGCCCCCTTGGCCGCTACCACCTGATCCTCCGGGAGGCGCTGGACGTTGAACCCGACATTTGACGGGCCTGGCATCGTTGGAAGCTCCTTGGGCATCCCAAGGCCCGCTCCAGTCGGTTCAACAGCCACCAGCGCCTCCTCAGTCGGCGGCATTGCCTCAGTCGGCGGCACGTCCGTGGCGAGAGCACTAACTGGCGGGACAGCCTCAAGAACGGGCTCCGCAGCTTGCTCAGGTCTCCCCTGGTCACCCTCATCCACATAAATCGCCCCTGCCAGACCGAACGGTGCGAGATCTCAGGAAAAGAAAGGGGCAAGACCGAAGACAGAATTCGTGATGCGATAATATAGAACTTTCGGAATTGCTACAACGCACCTGGCTGGGACGAGACGACGTTGTCCGCGTCCATGGGATCATCTTCCTGGTGCGCCGAAGAGGTGGCAACCCTATCGAGTGAAATTCATTCGACCATCAAACAGGAGTTCAATTGAATATCAGAAGAGGAACAATGCACTTACGTTGAGGTGACAGGAACAGCGACCCTCATCCACGGCAAAGCCTTCCGAGGTTTAGATCCGCTCGGTTTAGCCACCTTGGAAGGCTGACCCGCAGGCTCAGCAGCAACGTCCCTGGTCCTCTTGGTGCTCCGAGCACTCGGAGCCACGGGAACAGTGGGCGGAGCACTCGAGGATGCCGGAGGGGCCGAGGGAACTGCAGGTTCATGTCGGCGCTTGGTTCGGTGCTCCGGCAGCGGGGGCGGCGAGTCCTGCTCTTCGTCTTCCTCCTCCTCCTCACTAGACTCTTCCACCGTTTCCCCGCTGTCGAAGACATACTCGGCGCTCTCCATGCTGCCCTCTTGGCTGCCCTCCTCCTCCTCCTCGGTCGGGTTCCCGTTCGAGACAGGGGAAAACCAGTTAGTCCACTTCTGCATAGAATACGGTCGGTGACATCAGACGCCAGGCAGAGATTCAAGAAAACAATAAAACTAAGACAGATACGTGCACTCGACAAATGGTACTCACCTGGTTCGGAGGAGGATTGTCCGCGCAGAAAGCCCTCACTCGCCGAGACCCTCTGGGGTTCTCGCAGGCGCCTGTGATCTAGAGCACCCACGACGCCACCTTCTCCTCGGTCACGCCCAAGACGTTGGTCAGAGTGGAGTCTTCGAGCCCCGTGTAGTGCCACATGGCGTGGTCGCGAGCCTGCAGTGGTTGTATGCGCTGACCGAGGAAAATCTCCAGCAAATCTATGCCGGTGACTCCCCTTCTGACGACATCTGCGAGTGCGTCGACCAGAGGCTGGATGTCGACCTTCTCCGCCTTCATGAGCGCAAGCTGCTTAGGCGGAGCGGGTCGATCTAGGCTAAAGGGAGGCAGCCCTGTTGTGGCATTCGGGCAGGCAACGTCCTGGCAGTAGAACCACGTCGACTGCCAGTTCCTAACCGACTCCATCAGCTCAAGGGCAGGATAACTACTCCTACTCTTCTTCTGGAAACCTAAGCCTCCGCATAGCTGGAGAAGGTGTGTCTTATCATCCGACTGGTGAAGTCGTTTGATAGTTTGGGATCTAGCAGAGAAAATATGTTTGAACATCCCCCAATGGGGAGGACAGCCGATGAAGCACTCGCACAGGACTATGAAAGCAGAGAGATGAGCTATAGCATTCGGGGGAAAGTGGTGAAGCTGCGCCCCGAAGTGGTTCATGATGCCTTTGAAGAAAGGATACGGGGGCAGAGAGAAACCTCGATATACGTGGCTAAGCAGCAGGACGCGCTCCCCCTCCCGGGGCACCGGCTCGATCTCATCCTCCGCCGGCAGCCTCCACGACTTGTGCACGATCATCCCGTGCTCCACCAGCTGCAGCAGATCCCCCTCCGTCACCGTGGAGGGGAGGAAGTCTCCCTGGATCCACCCCGCCGGCAACGCTCGCTGCCGCCGCCGAGCAGGAGCCGCCGCCTTCCCCTTCTTCTTCTTCGCCTCTAGCTTGCTGGTCTGTCCCTTGGTCATGGTGGAAGCTGCGGATCCGCGAAGGAGAAGGAAAAGGAGGAAGCTGGGGCGCGCAGGAGAAGGCGAGAGGAGCGGAGCAAGCAAAGGCAAGAGATCCGGCGAGCATAACGAGAAAACCCTCGCCGCTGGGGTTTAAGTAAGGTTCCGACTGTGCCACTGGCGGGTGGCCCCGAAACCTTATCCCCCGACCAACAGCGGCGATATCAGTGGAGAAGATGAAGGCGCGAGAATCGAGGCGTCATGCGCTACTCGAGCGCAATGGCGTCATCCCCGCTGAGCGCGCGTTAACCAAAATTTGAGGATCCCGGAAAATCCGCCGCTGTCGGTTGACTGGTCACGTTAGAAGATGCCGCGGAAGCACTCGGTTTCCGACAGTTCGTTTTGCAACTACTTCCACTTGGATCATTGATCAGAGAAGATAAAATGGATCGAGGCAAGCAACGCCAAAGTCACATCCGTTCCAGTCGGATCCAAACTTCGAGCATCGCTTCGTCGTTCCAACCCCAATCCATTCGGGGACTAATGATGGGGTTATAGTCCTAGGGTAGGGTCATAGGCCTGCCCTAAAGGTCCAACCCAAGGACTACCCCTCACAAGGGACAAGGCCCTTAGTCAGTTCCGACTGAACTAAGGAGTTCCATTCATCCAGTCGGTAACAGATCCTCGACCGTCCAGTCAGAGATTAGCATTCGGAGTTTATCAAACTAACCGACTGGATTCCACTCTGTGCATCGTAACCCCCCTGGAGGGAAACGGTCATACATTTCCATATGCCTTAATTAGCATTTAAGACGTACGTTACCTGTAACGTAGACATTTATTCGCCACTACTCCACCCCTATGCACCGAACCGTTGTGGAGGGCAGCGCACTCTATATAAGCCACCCTCCCCCTCTGGTGCGGGGGTTAGCAATTCACTGTATTCGATATTCCACTCGACAACAAGCTCCCTGAGCACTGAGACGTAGGGCTATTACCTCCACCGTAGAGGGGCCTGAACTCATACAACCTCGCCGTAGCTAAGGCTCTGCCCATTCCTTTCGTACCCTACACATCTACTGTCAGGCTTATACCCACGACAAGTGCCGAACCACGGCACCTCCGCGTCCAACACACGTGCAGCCCGGTGACGTCTCCCGCACCTTGATCGAGCAAGGAGGAGGGAGAGGTTGGGGAAGATCTCCGGCAGCACGACGGCGTGGTGTCGATGGAGAGACGAGGTCTCCCGGCAGGGCTTCGCCAAGCACCGTGGGAGGAGGAGGAAGGAGGGGAGCTGGGCTGCGCCGAGGGAGAGAAGAAACCGTGTGCAAAACAGCCCCAAACCCCTAGGTATATATAGGAGGAGGGGAGGGGGTGCCACCCCTAGGGTTCCCACCCTAGGTGGTGCGGCAACCCCCCCAGATGGGAGGTGTGGCGGCCAGGGGAGGGGGTGGCGCACCCCTAGGTGGGCCTTAGGCCCACCTAGGCCTAGGGTTTCCCCCTCCCTCTCCACCTCCTGCGCCTTGGGCCCCTTTGTGGGAGGCGCACCAGCCTACTTTGGGCTGGTTGCCCTCCACCTTTTGGCCCATGCTACCTCTTGGGGCTGGTGGCCCCTGCCGATGGACCCCCGGGACCATTTCCGGTGGTCCCGGTGGTCCGGGTACGCTACCGGTGACGCCCAAAACATTTCCGGCGTCCAAAACCATCCATTCTATATATCAAACCTCCGGACCATTCCGGAGCTCCTCGTGACGTTCGGGATCTCATCCGGGACTCCGAACAACTTTCGATAACCTCGTATAACATTTCTCTATAACCCTAGCGTCATCGGACCTTAAGTGTGTAGACCCTACGGGTTCGGGAAACATGCAGACATGACCGAGACGCTCTCCGGCCAATAACCATCAGCGGGATCTGGATACCCATGGTGGCTCCCACATGTTCCACGATGATCTCATCGGATGAACCACGATGTCAAGGATTCAATCGATCCCGTATACAATTCCCTTTGTCTGTCGGTATAAAACTTGCCCGAGATTCGATCGTCGGTATACCTATACCTTGTTCAATCTCGTTACCGGTAAGTCTCTTTACTCGTTCCGTAGCACGTCATCCTGTGACTAACTCCTTAGTCACATTGAGCTCATGATGATGTTCTGCCGAGTGGGCCTAGAGATACCTCTCCGTCATACGGAGTGACAAATCCCGATCTCGATTCGTACCAACCCAACAGACACTTTCGGAGGTACCCGTTGTGCACCTTTATAGTCACCCAGTTACATTGTGACGTTTGATACACCCAAAGCACTCCTACGGTGTCCGGGAGTTGCACAATCTCACGGTCGAAGGAAAAGACACTTGACATTAGAAAAGCTTTAGCATACGAACAATACGATCTAGTGCTATGCTTAGGATTTGGTCTTGTTCATCACATCATTCTCCCAATGATGTGATCCTGTTATCAGTGACATCTAATGCCCATGATCAGGAAACCATGATCATCTATTGATTAACGAGCTAGCCAACTAGAGGCTTGCTAGGGACACATTGTGATCTATTTATTCACACATGTATTACTGTTTCCTGTTAATACAATTATAGCATGAATAATAGATGATTATCATGAACAAGGAAATATGGTAATAACCAATTTATTATTGCCTCTAGGGCATATTTCCAACACGACCATCTCCCATCGGTTGCACCCAATATCCATAAGCTCCCTGGAGTCCGCATGACTGAGTAACGACCACGTACGGATCCAAGACGTCGCTCTGAAGATAATCTGCAAAAAGTTGTTGAAGTTCTTGCCATTAAAGATGATATCATTCCTCGTATTCCATATAGCTCAAAATAAAGCACAGACCCCAATTCTGATAATTTTCGATATTTTGACGTCCACTCCATTGAGCCACGTTGTAAATAACGAACTAATGCATAGAGGAGGGGAAACATTAAAGGCTATATGAACAGTGCGCCATAGTAATTTTGCAAGATTGCAGTCTAGAAATAAGTGTCTTATTGTTTCATTGTTATCTATACCTAATAATAAAGCGGCTATTGCTTCCGTCGGAAAACCCCCCGCGGTTTTTTATAAAAAAGCCTCTGTAATTTTTGTTATTCAACCCGCGCTTCATCATTTATCTGCAACGCAAAAAGAAAAAACGATTCACTGCAAAAATTATACCCGTACGCATCGCCTCCTCCCGTCGACCCTGGGCCACCCTGGCATGTGCCCAGGTCGCTGCCACACCACTCGCCGCCGCGACCAACCTCAACCACCACCGCTGCCGATCTCAACCC
Organism: Hordeum vulgare subsp. vulgare; assembly: GCF_904849725.1. Taxonomy (NCBI): domain Eukaryota; kingdom Viridiplantae; phylum Streptophyta; class Magnoliopsida; order Poales; family Poaceae; genus Hordeum; species Hordeum vulgare. Next base: position 598,881,497 of record NC_058521.1, on the reverse strand, counting down.
ACCCCGCCTCCGCGGCCGTACATCTCCCCACTCACTGCCCCTGTTGCGGCGCTCGAGCGCATCGCGTCGACCATGGTCCACCCTGGCCTGTGCCCAGGCCGCTGCCACACCACTCGCCGCCGCGGCCGACCTCAAGCACCGCTGTTGTTGATCTCAACCCACCCGCCTCCGCGGTCGTACCTCTGCCCGCTTGTTGCCCCCGTTTCGGCGCTCGAGCACAGATTCTGGATCAAATCAACGCGATAACTACAGTGACTGGGGATGATGCGTCTGCTCGATGCATAACGGCGGCGGCGCGGCGGAGCGAAGTACTTGCAGGTGGAGGCGGGCCTCCATGGCTCACACGGGGAACTCCGAGGTTATGTCGCGGCAACGACGACTCCTTATGGCCAGATAGAGGCGCCTAACCCTTGCTCCCCTCATCGTATCCCCTCCTCCGACAGGAACTCATCATCTGATGAATGAATGTATTGAATGTAAGATTGTATTGTTGTAGAGACAGAGAATGGAACACCACCTTCAGTTTGTCATCTGATCCCACATTCTCTACCCCATGAGTGAAATAAGATAACAGTCCATTGATCAATTCACGTAGCCTCTTTATTTTGCTTTGCTTGTCCCGCTCAATTTCTCATCATGGTGGAATTAACAATGGACGGGTTGATTTCTCAACAAAATAGGATAGGACTGACTACATTAGTTAGTTAGCTTATTATTTTAATAAATCAAAATGATTATAAAAAAATTAAAAGCGTGTGGTATTTTTTTCTCCCGTTGCAACGCACGGGCCCTTTTGCTAGTCACAATAACAACAATAAGGTCTGCCTCCCCATCTTCTTTTAATTAAGTTATCTTTGGTTAATACCACCCCTTTGTGTATGAATCACATAAATTTTTTAATCCTGAGAGGCACTTTGATATTCCAAATATGTAGTGATCTGGGCAGTGGTCCAGCATTAATAAGATGCGTGTATATGGACTTACACGACCGGAACTAACCGATCCAGATATCCTGAGCAAATTCTCTGACGGTCGTTCCGGAACACGTCGATGACCAGATCGAGGAGGACCGATCAAGCAGGACATTGTCGTGATGCGAGAAAGCACGAGGAACACAACCGGGACTAGATGACGCATCATGAGATCCGCCAAACCAGCCACGAACCGACCGACCATCTCCGACGGAGGAGGAAATCACCACCACCATAATCCTCGTGATGCGTGACAGAACCGGGAAACCTCCGCGAACCATCGCCGCAGCCGATGATAGAAAGCAGTTCGTGATGGCAGCAACCCGCCCTTGTCAGGATCGATCCCATGCCGCCACCTCCTGCCTTCCCCGACGACTTCAACAGGCCTCCTGACGCTTCCTGGCCGCCGCTGCCCGCCATCACCACCGCAAAGGACCCCGATCAAGCTACCGCAGCCTCAGATCCCGGACAGCAGAGGAGATCCGCCGCCGTCGCGCCATCGGGCCTTTGCCCGACGATGTTGCCGGCGGCGATGGAGGGAGGGGAGGCGCGGTAGGTCAAGAGGGAGGTCGATGGTGGCCGCCCGGTGCGGCCCGGCGGCGGCCGCACGGGGTCGGGAGAGTTTTCACGGAAGATTCGCCCCTAAAAGCATCTACAGCCGGAATTGTTGGTTGCGAGATTTGGCCGACGTCAAAGTTAAATTTCTCAAATTTAGCGAGACGGTGGGGACATATCATCTCCACACTTGCAGGCAGTATGTAGGAGGTTACATATATCCCGAGAATCATCACCAACAAGCTAGAGACATTGACCATGCACTCCCCTACCGTCCTTTACGCTGATGCACTCCCGCCCAGAAAAATGTCTCCTTCGTCTTAGAAACTCCAGACCGGCCACCTTGCTCCAGTTTTAATTGCACAATACATTCTCTAGTCAGTTGGTGATAGTCCTAGTCGCTGTTCATAGTCCTAGTCGTCTGTCCTTCCGATGGTCGTCGTTCTTGCAGCTCCTGCAGTTGCCACTCGTCATCGTTGTCAAAAAAAGCTTCAACCATGGAGAAAAAAAAAGCTTCAACGGACGTCAAGAAAAGCTTCAATCATTGTGAAAAAAATGTTTTAATCGGAATAGAAAAAAACTTCAACCATGGCAAAAAAGCTTCATCTGACATGAAAAAAAGCTTCAACCGGCGTAAAGGAACACTTCAACTGGCGTCAAGAAAAGCTTCAACTGCTGTGAAAAAATGTTTCAATCCGAATGAAAAAAACTTCAACCATGAAAGAAAAATCTTCATCCGGCATGAAAAAAAAATTCAACTAGCGTCAAGAAAAGGTTCAACCATTGTGAAAAAATGTTTCAATCCGAATGCAAAGAAACCTCAACCATGACAGAAAAATCTTCATCCGGCATGAAAAAAAGTTTCAACCAGCATCAAGAAAAGCTTCAGCCGTTGTGAAAAAATGTTTCGATCGAAATGGGAAAAAACTTCATCCATGACAGAAAAACTTCATCCGACGTGAAAAAAAGCTTCAACCGATATGAAAAAAGCTTTCACCATGAAACTTCGAAAAAACAAGCATTGGCGAGAGCTACGGGGTGACGGCCTAAGCTACAACTAGTGTTGACGAGGGCTACAAGCGACTATGGAAAAAGCTTCAACCGGTTGCAGCTCCGGCATGGTCGGGACCGACGAGGCAGGTGAGCTCCGGTGGCGCAGATCCGAGCAGATTTGACTGACCACGAGGGGAGCTTGCGGTGGTTCGTGAGCAGTGAGAAGGAGAGAAGCCTTTTGTGGAAGAAGAAGAGAGGAAAGAGTGGTCCAGCATGGTGGAAAAGGATAAGATGAGGATGTGCGGTCACAATAGTGTCGCATGGGGATTCGCCGGTGCTAAAAACGATGGGGGGGCTCGGGTTCCCAGCCGCCCACCCAAGGGCGCCCACAACCGCCTCTTTCGGCCCAGTTTCGGCGCAAAATTGGCCCACTTTTGGCCCATGGTCGACATTCTTCGGCACAGATTGAACAACAACAGTTATTTTTATCACATGGTTCATCACAAAAAAAAATACAAATCAAAAAATAGTTTAACAAGTCAATATAAATCAAAAATCGAGCTAGGCGTTGCCCTTCAACCTCCATAGGTGCTCCACCAAATCGTGTTGCAGTTGTTGACGCACGTGTGGGTCTCGGATCTCTTGACACATGTTGAGGAAGGTAGTCCAGGTTGCCGGTAGCTGGTGATCAACTTTGGCAAGAGGACCTTGCCTGTAACATGGTTCAGTGTCAAACAGTGGCTCCTCCTGCTCGCTCTCAATGATCATGTTGTGCAAGACAACACAACAAGTCATGATTTTCCATATTTGATCTTTCGACCAGGTGTGAGCGGGTTACCGGATAACAACCAAACGAGATTGAAGCACATCAAATGCCCGCTCGACATCCTTCCTGCAAGCTTCTTGACGCTTGGCAAAATAGGAGTGCTTGCCTCCTGGTGCAGGATTTGAGATAGTCTTCACAAATGTGGACCATCTCGGATAGATGCCATCTGCTAGGTAGTATCCCTTGTTGTAGTGGTACCCATTGACCTCGTAGTTAACCGGAGAAGCATGACCTTCAACAAGCTTGGCAAATACATTCGAGCATTGCAGTACGTTGATGTCATTGTGAGTTCCTGACATACCAAAGAAGGAGCGCCAAATCCAGAGGTCATGTGTGGCAACTGCCTCAAGTACCACACTGCAACCTCCTTTGGGGCCTTTGTACATCCCTTGCCAAGCAAATGGACAGTTTTTTCATTTCCAATGTATGCAGTCGATACTTCCAAGCATCCCGAGAAATCCTTTTTCTGCATTCTGTGCTAGGATCCGAGCAGTGTCTTCACCACTGGGTGATCGCAAATATTGAGGTCCAAAAAGTGCCACCACTGCCTGCAGAATTTGTAGAAACACTCAATGGTGGTGGATTCGGCCATGCGTCCATAGTCCTCCAGAATATCACTGGAAGCTCTGTACTCAAGCATTCTCATAGTTGTCATGCACTTCTAAAACGAGGTGAATCCAAGTATGCTGGTGGAATCCTTTTTGCACTTGAAGTAGCTGTCGAACTCCCTAACGGAATTCACAATCCCGAGGAAGAGCTTCCGGCTCATACGATAACAACGTCGGAATACTTTATCATCGTGTAGAGGAGCATCTATGAAGTAGTCGGCGTAGAGCAAGCAATAGCATTCCAGTCGATGCCTCTGCTTTGCCTTCAGCCGGCCCAGTGCCGAGCCACCTCGCCGTGGCTTTGCAGTGCTCGCGAACAGGCCGCCTCGAGAGGGGAGGACCATGAGGTGCTCTTCATCCTGGGCGTCGGCATCGGCTTCCTCCTCGAGTAGCGCCACGAACGCCTCCTCCTCATCGGAGTCCATCACCCAGGCAAATCGCTGAACACCTGGCGGGCATGGCGGACGCGCGGCTGCGTACGTGCCCGGAGCGCTAGGAAAACTCGCTAAAAAGCGAGGGCAGGGGAGGGAGGCGAAGCCACGGCGAACCCTACGTCCGTCGACGGGGAGATGTCCTTTGTAGCGGTGGTAGGCAGGTGGGCGGCGCCGGAATCGGCACGGTGACGAAAGGTGTAATGCGCAAGGGGCGGTTCCGGAGAAGAAAGGACATTTTTTTGCCTGACAGGGGGGCCGACGTGTCGTTTTTTCCTTCCACCGACGTCCCCGGGCATCCCTAGGATGCTGGGTTTGGGCTGGGACCGTCAGGACCAATTTCAACCCTATCCGACGAAAAAACAGTTCGTGGGAACACGATTGAGCCGTATTTCTCTCACCGATGAAAAAAAATGGTCTGAAAAGGGCCTCTTGGGGGCGCCGCTGAAGACGACCGGCCCAGCGTTCGGCCGGCGCACCGAGGTAAAACGTTTGTCAAAACTTAATCTCCCCTAATAATAAAGCACGGAGCGCTTCTGTCGTCCGTCGTGGCAATTTTGCATAAAAACCCATGTGCTTTATTGAAATCAACCCGCAGTCCTCCATTAAGTGGAAAAACGTTTCATTTTTTCAAACCAACCCCTGTCCCATTACCTCCGTCTTCCCCACCCCGCAGACCTCCTGCCCCCTTAGTATCCAGATCGAGACAAAGAGAGAAGAAGAGGGGAGCCATCGCCGCCCGCGCTGTCCTTCGTCCTAGTCGACCCCCGCCGCAACTGCAACGACGCCTCGATCCCCGGCGAGGCGGCGGCTTCCGGCAAGGTCCGGTGAAGGCATGGGCAAGGGGCGCCAGGAATAGCGAGATCCAGTCTAACATGGCTGGAGCTATCGGAGCCCATGGCCGTCGGCGAACTCCAAGGTGCGGTGCTGCAGATCGGGCGGCAGCGGCGGCAGGTTGGGCACCAGAGGCGGCAGCCTGGGCACCAGATCCTTGGCTTCGTCGACGGCACCACCAGTGCCGCCGCCCTTCCCTTTCAGCTCCCTCCCGTCGCAGGACGCGAGGAGCGCCACCACCAGCAGCAGGAGCGCGACGGCCAGACGCTTGGCCATTGCTAACCAAGAACCAACAATATAGTGCGAGTGGAGATCTATGCGACTCCTTTTCCCCCTCTGCAGTGAGCAAACACGCGTTGTGCTGACGAGCGCCGCGTACATTCACCTGAAGCAAGCAGAGATCTCCAAATACACCAGGAACCTTGCTCCGACCAACCGCGCGATTCTGTTGTCAGGCCCTGGAGGTAAGCCATCTTCATCACAGCAGCTCAAGGACTTTGCTTAGCCATTCTCCCGCTACTTCGGACCAAGTAATTTAAGTCACATATGCATTTTGATGTTGATCTTTGTATGAGTTACTGGTAGCCTTTTTAGCTGTACTGAAGTTTGATTTCGTGCTCATGGTTTTGTCATTCACATAATTGAAAGAATAGATACGTGTACTACATAGTGTGAAAAATATGAAGTCAGGTTCCTTGTTTTGGTTATCCTGATTTCAGAAGACTTACTTTTGTACTTCTGCAGGTGATGACCCTCTCCCTTGCTGCATTAGGATCCTTGATGTGGCTGAGGAAGAACAAACCTAGGACTTTAATTCCAATAATTTATGCATGTGCTCTGCTTCTGGTAACAATGCCATCTATCATCAGGTTATCCCACTATCACGCTGCAGTAACCCTCAAAGGGAATAATTATCATGCTCCAACATATGTTGATATTCTTATTTCCCTTTTTTAAGAAACAGTTCTTGATTCGCGTTGATGTATGCACAAAATTTAAGTAGAAGTGACATTCAATTTTTAACTATATAAGTTTGTTCATGGGTGATTCCAAATGACTGATTGCAATGTCGTTTTAGTGATAGTTTTTTCCAACTTTCTAAGCATTTTTTTACACCCGATGCAACGCACGGGCCCTTTTGCTAGTCGTATATACAACAAGGAAAAAGTCCATTTTAAACCCTGAATTCATAGAGGTTCGGCGAATCAAACCCCAAGTCTAAATCCATGTCGTTTGCACCCTGAACTATACAATCCCGGTCTAAATTGAACCTTGAGACCGGGATTCGACTGATTTATGGGCCAGGGAGGAAACACGTTGGGTCGGCCCATTTTTTTTTTCTGTTGGTCTGCTTAAAAATACGTCCAAGATTCAATTCCGTGGAATTTTCATTTGAAATTCTGTGAACTTTTTTTTTAATATCATTGAACTTTTTCTGAAACCATGATTTATTGTTATTGAAATTTTTTGAACTTTATTTTAAAATTGTTGGACTCTTTTTTGTGAACCATTTTCAAAATATATCATTGTTGACCAGTGGGCTTTCGAGCCACTTTATTTTGTGAAACGCGAACACTTTTTTAACTCGAGAATGGTTTTCTAAAAATTGAAATATTTTAGAAACTAATGTACAGAAAGGAAGATCTACAATTTAAGAAATTTATGCATGATTTTGACAGCTCAAATGACATAATAAATATACAACTGGAATGTATTACTCAGCATTCACAGAAAAAACTAAGGATAACTTTACATTCTTATTAGATAAAAACTGAAATATTAAAATATTTGAATGAATAGCGAAGCCGGCCTTGTCTAGTGCCCTGTGAAATAGAACTGGATAGGGATAGCTCATTCTTTCCGACATAGTACATACTTCCTCCGTTCCTAAATATAAGTCTTTAAAGAGGTTTTATTAGTGGACTACATACGGATGTATATAGACATACTTTAGAGTATACATTCACTTATTTTGCTTCGTATGTAGACTCCTAGTGAAATATCTTAAAAGACTTATATTTATGAACGGAGGGAGTATTATACATCCTCCTATTCTGGAAGACGTGTTCTCTTTTGTTAAACGACACTAGGCACAAATATGGAAGTATACTTCACACTTGTAAGGTAATAAAATATATATGTAACACAACATACTGGCAGTTTAATGACTTGTAATAAAGTATCACAACAGAATCGCCTAGACCCCATCTAACAAAAATAAATTATGAGAAGAATGTTTTGAGTGCTGTTGGCTTTGCCAGGCTGAAAGAGAGCGTACATAAGCAAGTGAAGGAAACAAAGTGGATGGGGAAGAACGTCGCATCTCCACACCAGGAAGCTTGCAGATTTTGAAGCTACAGTTGTTGTACCGACAGAAAACTCATGGTTAGTACTGTATCAACTAATAATGTGGTTTGTTGTTACAAATCAAATGTGATATAAGATCAGTCCATACTTTTCTGCCACAAGAGTAAGTGTGCAGCCCAAGTTCAAACTAGGGAAAGCAGAGCCAGCAAGCATGCTCGACTAGCGCTCCATAGCAGAGCCCAAAAGACCATATTGTTATTATTATTCCCAAAAAAATCCGATCAGATGGTGCTTCATCGCAAATTTTGGGGCGCTCGTCTTTTGCCAGCCGACTTGAGCTGAGAAGAGGGATGAAACCGAAGCGCGGGGCATAATGTAGCGAACTAGAATAAGTTAATGTACCAATATTTTCTGTTTGAAAAAAGTGTGCTTTTTTAAAGTGTACATTTTTGAAATGGGCAAACATTTTCTGAATTTCTGAACAAATTTAAAAAAGCGAAAACATTTCATCAATTTATAAAAAAAATGTGTTGAACAATTTTTGTATATGCATTGAACAATTTTTTTAAACTACTAGTGATTTTTTTTCTCACAATTACGTCACGTTTTTTCAAATTTTGTTAATTTTTTCAAATGCATGAACTTTTTGCCAAATTCGTGAACATTTCCTTATTTCCGTGAACTATTTCAAATTTCTGAAAGAAAAAAAACAATCCCAGCCATCCTTTGCAATCCCGGTCTGACAAACCGTCCCAGGGTTTGATTTAGACCGAGATTGCCTAGTTTAGGGTGCAATCGACAGGGATTTCGACTTTGAGGTTTATTTCACCGACCACCTACGAATTCAGAGTTTAAAATGGACTTTTTCCATACAACAACTCTACTATCGCCGGACCCTATTATTCCTCTCCCCATTGTACCCGAGATCGCCGCCACCCAGAGTTTCGTGTGCGATCCGGTCGGCGTGATGGACGGCAGCGGCGCCGTAGCCCTCCCCAGCGACCTCCTGCTCGAGATCCTCAGGCGCCTACCCGGCCACGCCCTAGCCGTGTCCCGGTGCGTCTGCCGCGCATGGCGCGACCTCATCGGCGCTCACACCCACGCCCTCCTCCTCCCGCAGGTCTTCCCACGCGAGTTCCCCGGCGTCTTCGGCACCTACCACGGCTACGACCCCGGCTTCGCCTTGTTCGGCCCGCCGCCGCCGTCGGGCGGCGCCCACGTGCCCGGCTACCGGCGTCTCCTCTGGGACCATTGGGATTGCCATGTAAATCAGCACTGCAACGGCTTGCTCCTCGTCACGGGGAAGCTCTCGTTCAATCGCCACATGGTTCCCTATGTTTGCAACCCAGCAACGTCGCGGTACGCCCGCCTGCCATGTCCGCCGACGCCCTGGCCGTGCAGCGTCGAGGGCATGTTCCTGGCCTTCGACCCGGCCGTGTCGCGGCACCACGAGGTCTTCTTCTTTCCCACAGAAAAGCTAGAACACAACGGCGAGGACGATGACTGGCCACCCAACTTGTTTGGACAAGATCAACCATCTGAACCCAAGGAAGAAGAGCCAAAGGTGCCCAAGGAGAATGTACTCCACGTGTTGGTCTTCTCTTCACGGACAGGCCGGTGGGAGAGCCGCAAGTTCACGCCAGGGCGCTGCGCCCCGGGAAACCTCTACGATGTGGTGACCACGCCGCGCTGCAAGGACCAGCGCACGTGGTGGTCGGCCGAGTACTGGCACGGCTCGCTCTACGTGCACTGCCATAGTGGTGTCCTCATGATCCTGCGTTGCTACCAGGGGACATACCAGATGGTTCAGCTTCCGGGGCATCCTTGTGACCGCGAGATATTGTATCAATGGGCCCTGCCAACCAGATACTTAGGGAGCTGCAATAGGGGGATCCGCTATGCCGTGGTCAAAGATTTCCTGCTTCAAGTCTGGGATCTAATGGAGTTGGCCGATGATCCGTTGGGATGGACCTTGGCACACCGTGCCGACCTCAAAATTCATGACCGTATGATGAGATATCTGAGTAGTCAACCGGGGATAGAACCAAGGATGACATGGGAAGTGGCTTCAGGCAACAAAGACTTGATCAGCCTATTCGAACGTGGCAACAATGAGAAAGTCAATGATGGTTGCGATGATGGGACCGGAGACTTCGAGGATGGTGGAGAGGAAGATGACCAAGATAACTATGACGAGGCACAAGATGAAGAGGATGAACTAGAAGATAATGATGATGAGACGCAAGGTGAAGAGAAGGAAGAACAAGATATCTATGATGATGATGATGATGATGATGAGACACAAGGTGAAGAGAAGGAAGAACAAGATAGCTATGTGGATGATGGTGATGAGATACAAGGTGAAGAGAAGGAAGAACAAGATAACTATGATGACGATGATGATGATGATGAGATACAAGGTGAAGACAAGGAAGAACAAGATAACTATGATGATGATGATGATGATGATGATGATGATGATGATGATGATGATGATGGCGACGAAAACGATGACGAGGAGGAGGAGGAATTCAGGAGTAGAGACGGTTCCGACTACTCATGGAACTCGGACGAGCACAACTTCATTGACTATGACAACAGTACAATTCCAGAAGAAGACCTTTGCGGGTGGGGCTGCAGTATTGTTGGATTCCACCCGTACAAGGATGCGCTTCTTCTCAAATTTAACGAGACGGTGGGGACATATCATCTCCACACTTGCAGAATGCAGTATGTAGGAGGTTACATATATCCTGAGAATCATCACCAACAAGCTAGAGACATTGACCATGCATTCCCCTACCGTCCTTGCTACGTTGATGCACTCCCGCCCAGGAAAATGTCTCCTTCGTCTTAGAAACTCCAGACTGGCCACCTTGCTGCAGTTCTATTTGCACAATACATTCTCTAGTCAGTAACTTTTACAACATTCTTGTGGTTATGTAATTCCCTTGGATGAAGTACACCTATCATGGAGAATAGTATATTGCTCTTTACTTTAGTTATTTTGGTTAGCAAACCAAACTTATTGTGTACTATTTTCTCCGTTCATAAATATGAAAGTCTCTCTATATATTCCACTATGAACTACTCTACATATAAAAAAAAAAGTGAATCTACACTCTAAAGCATATTTATGCATGTCCGTATGCAATTCATAATGAAATCTCTAAAAAAGACTTGTATTTAGAAATGGAGGCAGTACATGTACAGGCGGCATCTGCACTGTCACTAATCGAGGCACCACGAAATAGCTTGATGAGTTCAGGTGCACGAGAGACTATGATTTTAACTAGTAGCAGCTCCGCCCAACGCTTGTCCGACCTCCGGCGCTCAAGGTGATTTTTAGCTGTCATCTTTTTGTCGGAGTTGATTTTCAGATTTGATACTTTTGGAGCTAGAGCCTAGAGTAGAGCAAGCCCAAAGTGCCACCAGTTTCACGATTTGTTCAGAAATCGAGATCTCGCCATAACATCTAAACCGGTCCATATAAAAAAAACTTGGATTATTATTTCTCTACCTTATTATGATGACGCAGACCATAGAAAGGCAGGTTCTTACATTATAGCTACATACATATGTGTAATTAGAAATTCTCCTTGTGAAACTCAAACTTTGTGTTGGTATTGTGGGTGAAGTCTGCCGACAACTGCCGCAGCTGCGCCACAAGAACAGGCTCGCCGCAGTAGAAGACCCCTGAAGCAGAAATGAATTAAGGTACGTTAGCAGAAAAAAATGGCAATTATATAGTCTTAACACCGTATCGATATCGATGTGAGAATGACAGCGAGAAGACGACGTACCAACGCGCTGATTCTCATGGTTGACTGCGATGCGCTTGAAGACGCTTCGCCAGTTAGGCCGGGCAAAGTGGGTCTTGACGCTGGTCCCGGACAGAATATCGACCCCCTTCTTGGCATGGTTGAGTTCCTGGAGCATGACGATGAGCGCGGACCGAGCATCGCCCTCTTGGTACACGCTCGAGCAGTGGTTGTGGAGCTCGATCACTCCATCCTTGTCCTTCTCGGCCACCTCGTTCATCACCCCTCTGAACCACTCAAAGGAGCCTTCCTCCCTTGTGACCCAGTAGGAGTAGGCCCTCTTGGTCATGAACGGTTTCTTCTTTGCCTTGCCACTGCCGTCCGGCTCTGTTCCGCCAACCGATTCACCGCGCTGGATGTGGTTAAGCACATCCTTCACAATGCTGATCAAAGGGGTGGCTCCGATGCCAAGCCCGATGAGCAGCAGCACATCGTATTCCCGGTAATCTTGTGCTGGAGCACCATATGGCCCGTCGATCATAAGTTTAGGGAATCTAATACATGTCATACAGAGTTTAGGATCAGAACAAGAGTTTAAAATATATTGTGTGGTAATACTGCATTTTTGAAGCAGCTGAAGAAGTTCCTTCTCACCTTGCGTTGCTGTCAGTGATTCCCACGGAGAGGTCAGCTCTAAGGAGTCCACTTTCTCCTTCAGTCGGAGGCCGACACGCCTGGTTTAAATTTAACGTTATTATCGGTTCCATCAAGTAGAGGAATGGGCAATGGCATTGATATGAAAAATAGAAACCTTAACAGTTCACAATGCTTCAGACATCTAAGTTCTAGTATTAAGCAACATTTCGATACATTTGGGGCTAGAAGTGTTGGAACACCCCCTATATGTAATTATGCCATACATTGCTATTGGCATATCTCTATTCGTTCTCCAAAACATCTTTTGACATGTTTCTCCTGTTACACAAACTTCCAACATGATGTGGTCACTAGACAAACCAAAGGCCGGAAAACCTGATTTACCTCAGAGAAGACAGTCCTAAGCCGAGAAGTCCAATCACCCCTTGTGCGAATGTGGACACTCAAGTAATTATCTCCTGGTGCTGATGTAACGGAAAATGGATGCCTGTGATAGAACAGATTTTCTATACTATTAGTCATCTGCTGATTTCAAAATTATATTAATGCAACTGTTTTTTTTTCCACAAAGTGTAACGTGGGTACCATTCATATGGAGATACAGCGCCGCAATTTATAAAGATGTACTGCCCACTTCGGTATCTGAAACCAGGTGGCTTGGTCATATAAAGAGCCAACACATTCCCAGGATATACCGCAACCTGTTTAGGACACAAAAATTAAAGGTTCAGAAAGAGTGAATACATAATTTTCAGTAATTTAAGGCTTATTTGCTGTTCAAAAATCCATCTCCCATGTTAAATGGCTTGGCACTTATTAAGGGATTTTTCATGGTGGTACCTTCTGAATCTTAACTGCATCATTGCTTCTAAACAACCGAACAATGCGCTCGCACAAATATAAGAAGACAGGATAAGCGATGTACATCCATGTCTGGTAAAAGCAAGAAAAATTGTCAATAAGCATCAATAGTTCTGATCATCAGATTTTCTATTGGCATTAATAGGGTATTGTAGACTTTTACCGTTTTCTTGTACCACTCCTTGGTTAGGTACAAACTTGTTCCATGGACGATGAGCAGCGCATACACAATAGCAAATAGGTGGTGCGTAAACCAGAAGGCGTTGAAACCAGTCATCTTCTTGAGTGGATTAGTGGGCTTGAGCTTGTTACGTCGGAACCATGGCTGGGCTAATACAAAGGATATTGACATGAGCACTACCATGACAACACCTGTCCACCCTGCAGTTCCTTTTACAAACCACCAGTAATTTGGTGGCCTTTTCTCCCCAAAGAAAGGCTTCATTGGTTCATATTTCGCATCACTTGCGTGGAGCAGGAGAGGAAAATCACATGTCAGATGAGCACCTGCATGCAAAACAACACCAACTGCGACACCTGCTGCTATTACCTGCACAATAATATAGCTGGTTATATTAAGTCACATCTTACTTAGTGCTATATTATTTGTCAGACATCGTCAGCAGGTTATTCTCAGGATATGTTCTTACTTAATGCAGAAATACCACTTATTGACATTACCTTATGGAAGTTTATGTTGTCATTGAAGGGCACAACAGCTCCAATCTTCGTCTTTGATCTAATCCAAGTGATTGTATTTCGGCAGACAGGAAGAAGGACCAGGGCCATATTGAACTTCAGGGTCTCGGCGGCACCCTTTGCAGTGGCCACACAATAGCCCATGATGTGAAAGACAGCTCGGTTGCGATACTGGATGAACTTCCAAACGAAAAGGGCGATGCAGATTGAGAGCCAGAGGGCCGCGACCCATATACGCTTCCAGTTCTCCTCTACAAAGAAGGAAAACTCCTGCCAGTAGCGGTGAAGTGGACTCATGCCCTTACTAGGCGCGAGCCTCATGCTAAGAGCTTTGCTGAGCTTGGAGCTGTGGGTGATGGTCGATGCAACGGCTTCAGATGGTGGCTGCAGTAAGAGTGCCTCCAGGTTCTCCAGCTGTTGGCGTTTACATTGAGTGGTTAATTAGGAAGAAACCGTGCCGCGATTCTCTAATTGTTAATTTGATTGGACATACACATATACCTCTATGTAGCCCAAGTTGTCAGGGTCAAGCTCTTCCATGATGAGCGCTGTGTACTCATCGGCTCGCTCCTTGATCTTGGAGAGTTTGTTTGCTGATGCACTAAGGGCGATAATCTGCAAGCATGTTATCATTTGTTTAATATAATATGCTTTAAATTTACAGCATGACATTTTGCTCTGCTTTTGCATATAAGAAGGGGGATTTTTCAGTTTGGGGTCCTCTGTTGTGAGTTGTGACTAACCTCCTTGACCTCCTCTGATGTGATTCTTCCATCAGCATTTTTGTCAACCCTGAACAAAGAGTTGGTAAGTGCACCTATATATAGAGTGAGAGCAGAAAGGAAACCATGAAAAAACATTTAGCAAAAGTGAACTGGTACTAACATGTCGATGAACGTTTGGAGACGGTTGTCGAAACCCTGATCACTGAGCTGCTCCCAGAACTCTTTGAGCTCCGCCTTGGTCAGCACTTCCTTGACTATCCCCCTCTTCCTCGCCAACGAGTCGAACATCTGCACCGCGAACTCGTCGGACCCATCCATGCCTGCACACAGAGTCAATATCAAAAGCAATTAACACTTGAACTATACAAATTCTTTCTTCCAAGGAAACTGAAACTGTTTGAACAAGTACGTAGTTACCAATGCATTTCCCAAATCTGGAACGGAGCAGGACGCCGTCAACCTGCAGGTGGTTGAACCGCTTCTCCACAGCGGCCCAGCCGTCGCCGCCAACTTTGGCAGTCACAAACTGCAGGCCCTTGAGCGCCACCGCAGCGGTGCTCTTGCTCCTGTCATATCTCTTCCTCGCGGCGGCCACCGCAGCCTCCGCGGCCACCGGCCTGACGCCTTGGACCGACACCGCATCCCGCTGCACGTCGAGCGTGATCTCGACGACCTCGTCGTCGTCTTTGAACCTGGTGGTCTTTGTGGCCCTGCTTGAACCTTCTAAGCTTCCACTGTTTGGGATCAATGTTGCAGTGTCAGATTCAGTGGCTGGCTTGCCAGCTTCAATGTCAGCCATGTCCTTCTTCTTTTACCTAATCCCGGAACAATTCCTCCTCTCTGCTCTCTCAAAGGGCAGCAAGTTAGTTAGTTAGCTGCCCAAGATGCCAAATCAAGCTACTAGTACTACTGAAACAAAAATTACAGAAGATGTACCAAAAAATAGAAAGTTGAACCAAAAATAAAAATTCGAAAAGCTTACAAACTTAAGGAACATGAATAGAAACTACTAGTAGTACTACAAGAGAAGAGAGTGTTAGATCTCTCTTCCTTCCTGTCAGAATCCTAGCTATTGTCCAGCTGCTGAGATCTGACTGAACCCCAAGCGGATAGCAGAAATTTGACTGAACCCCAAGCGGATAGCAGAAATTTGACTGAAACCCCAAACGGATAGCAGAAATTTGACTGAACCCCAAGAAGGATAAAGAGAAACAAACACACACACTAACCAAGAATCAAGCTTCAAGCACAGAGGAAAGAAATACTCTGTTTTCTTGCCCCTCTTTTTTGAAAGCTCGAAGGGGGGAAAAGAGCAAAGATTGTACCTTAAGCCCGGAGCATCTCTCGCACGAAGAAGCAAAGAGCAAAAGAGAGGAGGCCTTAATAAAGACACGCACAACAGCAGACAGAGCTGTCTGGGACCTAAACGCACGAGGGCTTGCTGGTACTGCTCACTCACTGGTGTCTGCTCTGCTCCTCCGAACGTGACGCGCTGGCCACGCGACAAATGGCACGGGGGGGAATTGGTTGGTGTCAGCTATAGGAAACTTAACAAGAAGAAGAAAACAGAATGCTAAATCTCTCTCTGAATCAGATCCATGGAGATATTTTCCAAGGAGGAGCTTGGAAGAGAATAGAAACTGAAGTAAAAAAGCTGTCGGCGATTCCGCGAGAAGATGATGGTGAGACCGAGAGCTAGTCTTACTTCCGGTAACAGAAATTCAGAAATTACTAAGAAGGAAGCAAGCAAACTGAAGAGAGGCTCCCGGACTGAGACAAATTCACTCACACAGTCACACTCACACTCACACAAAAGAGCTGTTCAGATCTAGCTAAGCAGAGCCTGCAGCATTCAATCAGCAACGCATTTCTTGGTGGCAGAAAGGGGATTCGATTCCAGGAGGAGGGGGGGAGCGAGCCGAGATTTGACCGCGCTAACTGAACCAAGAAACAAGCGCAGAAGCAGAATGGATGGAAGACCAATTTATTCGTTTCTTTTTGACAGCTCGAAGTGGGGTGGGTAAAAGATTTGATTTGTACCTTAAACCAGGGAGGGATTTCAGCCACTGATTGCGATTGGAACCCGGAGCATTTCGCGGGACTCCACCAGCAGAGAGAACCAGGCTTGCAGATGCAGGTGGCTTTGCTTCCCTGGGGGTGGGATGACAATGTGCCTACCGAGAAAAGACACAGGCAAGATGGGTTATTTACCCACAAGTTGATGGGCCTTGGATCATGTACTACCCCAAGTTGACTGTCAATTGGTAGTACAACTTGACACTGCGGCCTTGGATCCTGTACCCAACTATTTCCTCCATCAAAGTACTAATCGATCCATATTTAGAGCATGGTCAATAGTATAGCCCATTTTATAACTAGCTTGTATAATAGTTAGCTATAAAAGAGTACTACTTTTATCATATATGGTACACCTTTCATTCTCACAAAGCACCTAGAAGCACGTGGTAGAGCTAGCTTTTCACGAAGAGCCCGTTTCCCTTCTCTCTCATCCAACTCAGCAAAAATATAGTATTTTAATCCTTACAGTCTTTTAGTACTGTAGGTGAAATGCACTGTTGTGGTAGTAGTATTAGGCTCAGTTCTTTTGCTAGAATCTGGGGATTCTCTCAGAATCCAACCCCTCTCCAGCTTTTCCTAGAATCTTTGAGTCCCACTAGCAAAAGGGCCCGTGCATTGCAACGGGAGAAAAATAATACCACATGCTTTTAATTTTTTATAATCATTTTGATTTATTAAAACAATAAGCTAACTAACAAATGTAGTCAGTCCTATCCTATTTTGTTGAGAAATCAACCCGTCCATCGTTAATTCCACCATGATGAGAAATTGAGCGAGACAAGCAAAGCAAAACAAAGAGGCTACGTGAATTGATCAATGGACTGTTATCTTATTTCACTCATGGGATAGAGAATGTGGGATCAGATGACAAACTGAAGGTGATGTTCCATTCTCTGTCTCTACAACAATACAATCTTACATTCAATACATTCATTCATCAGCAAACAAATCCCCACAAAACAAAATTTCTTGCCGGTGATTGGCACACGGTTGGAGGCATGGGGAGGGGATCTCACCAGATGATGAGTTCCTACCAGAGGAGGGGATACGATGAGGGGAGCAAGGGTTAGGCGCCTCTATCTGACCATAAGGAGTCGCCGTTGCCGCGCCATAACCTCGGAGTTCCCCGTGTGAGCCATGGAGGCCCGCCTCCACCTGCAAGTACTTTGCTCCGCCGCGCCGCCGCCGTTCTGCATCGAGCAGACGCATCATCCCCATTCACTGTAGCTGTCGCGTTGATTTGATCCAGAAGCTGTGCTCGAGCGCCGAAACGGGGGCAGCAAGCGGGCAGAGGTACGACCACGGAGACGGGTGGGTTGAGATCGACAACAGTGGCGGTTGAGGTCGGCCGCGACGGCGAGTGGTGTGGCGGCGGCCTGGGCACAGGCCAGGGTGGACCAGGGTCAACGCGATGCGCTCGAGCGCCGCAACGGGGGCAGTGAGCGGGGAGAGGTACGGCCGCGGAGGCGGGTGGGTTGAGATCGGCAGTGGTGGCGGTTGAGGTCGGCCGCGGCGGCGAGTGGTGTGGCGGCGGCCTGGGCACAGGCCAGGGTGGCCCAGGGTCGACGGGAAGAGGCGATGTGTACGGGTATAATTTTTGCATCGAATCGTTTTTTTCCTTTTACGTTGCAGATAAATGATGGAGCGCGGGTTGAATAACAAAATTTATAGGGTTTTTTTTATAAAAATGTCATGGTGGGTTTCCGACGGAAGCAATAGCCTCTTTATTATTAAGTATAGATAGATAGGGTTTTTTTTATAAAAATACAGTGGTGGGTTTTCCGACGGAAGCCATAGCCGCTTTATTATTAGGTATAGATTTGTTTTACAATCCTATCTAGTTATGGTCTAATTAACTAGAATTTTAAAATAAATGGGGGTTCAAGATTCTAGAAGAAGCTGGGGAGGCGTCTGATTCTGGCAAAAGAACTCGGCCTTAATTTCATGGCAACTGGTAATGTGCATGTGCTGGAATCAGTCTGCTTAAATTGTGGTTTCTTAAGTTTAGTGCACAACCCAGCTGTTTGTGCATTATGTTCACCGCTGGCCGGAGAGAGTTGTGCAAGGGATTCACGTTAACAACCCATGGCATCTCCGAGACTCCGACAACAACATGCAAATTTCCTGTCCGCTGCCGCATCCGTCCGCGGACAGGAGAAGACAAGCTCTGCGGTGTCCGCATGAGAAATGATGGCATCCAACGCTAGTGGTACATATTTTGACAACAACTTAAATTAATTGAACGAAATTCATGTAAACACAACAGATTTCATTCAATTTCGAATATAATTTACATAAAAAAGCTTGATATTTTAACGATTTAACTAAAAACTACTCCATCCGTATTAAAATATAAGAGTGTTTTTAACACTAATACTAAGGGAGTAGAAAATAAACCTAAAACCCATACCAGACAATCACCTCGTACACGCGGTCCCCCTGCCATGCCACACCGCCATCTTCGCCGGTGCCGTCATCGTCGTGATCCCTTCAGCGATGGAACGACCCGGAGGGTCATGACAGCCGGACAGCTGCCTGCCGCTCCACCTCCTGTTTGCGCTATGCGAAGTGCCGCCGGGACCACCGCCAACGTGGCCTTCGGAGCCCTGGCTGCGGCCTTGCCGCAGCCGGCGTTGGCGAAGTAGTCGCTAAGTGAGCACTCCTCGCCGATCTCAGTGAGCTTGCCGTCAAGGCGGCGACGATGCTTGGCGGCTGTTTCCACGATGGTCACACAGAGGTCGAGCACCCATGCCGCGGCGAGATTCGGGTCGCTGCGGACCCATTCTGGCATCACATCCGTCTTGGCCAACACGGAGCGATGACCGGCATTGCGTCGGTCGTACCTCGCCTGCTTTCATGCCGTATGCTCGGCCTCGGACACCACGGACCGAGAGCTGGAGGCACCGTCGAAACCTCCGCCTCTCAGGTAGTGAAGGATGCGTCCACTCGCCTTGGCGATCGCGGGTGGTACCTCGTCCTTTATCTGGGGGTGATGGCGTCGAGGTGGCGACAGTGGCCCTTCAATCAGCGTGTAGCGACTATGCGACGAGGACGACCCCGGCTCTGGATTCACGCGACGGATGCAGTACGGAGAAATGAGATGTTGCTTCACGCGGCCGTCGATGTGGAGATCGCGGTTGCGCGGCGGGGTCGTCGTCTCGTCCTCCACCTGACGGAGCGGGGAGGCCGACTTGTGCTTGACGCGGACCCACGACAGGGACGTGGGCTCCTCCTTCACGCGCACATGTGATGGTGGTGCCGGTCCCATCTAACGGAGTGAACGCTCCGTCATGATCTCCATCTATCGGACGAACTCTTCGTCTGTAACTGCCACCTCCAACGACAGACGTGGACGCTGTTGAGGCTGCTCCTCCTCGTCACCGGAGGAGATGACTATCTCCTCCTTGTCAAAGGAGCCCGCCACCGTGGATGTCGATGGCCCCGGTGAGCAAGGGCGATGGCGCCACGATCTACAGGACGGCGAGCTCCCACTCGTGCCGCCTGCCGGCTTAGAGAACCAGGACTTCGGCATTGTCGGTGGATGGTCTTGGAGAGTATGTAAAGGTCGGAGAGAAGGAAAGAGTCGGCGAGGGGAGGGGGACGGTGCAGTGCTCTGGACATTGCCAGAAAGTGGCTTCAATGACGGTCGCTGCATGTTCTGGCCGTCATGAATGCGGCATGCCGCGTGGCAAGCCATACTGCGCGTGGGAGGGGCGGGTGGGGGTTTGGGCGGTCAGAATCGGGCTTTGAAGCGGCTTGGACTCCCGCAAATCCCCCCCCCCCCCACCCACACACATGTTTACTAGTGCAGAAAAGGCTAGCTATGGCGTGGCAAACAGAGACCTGCTGGCATGGACACCCGATGCCACCAATATAGCATCAGTGTTATAGTTTAGTGGTGGCGTTCGAGACGAAGCCGGCAATATTTTCAATACCTATGGCGTTGGACATAGTTGCATGCTGGCACTGTCATATTTAGCTAATAAAAAAGCACTACCAACTTGACAAACTAAACGTTTCAGCAATTCACAAAATATACTACCAGCTTCACAAACTAAACATTTCAGCAATTCACAAAAGATACTACTAACTCCACAAACTAAACGTTTCACTAAATTCACAAAATAGTGCCAACTTCTCACAATGTATCGATCTTCCCCTCTTGACAGTACCTAGTTTTTTCTAAGGGCTAACTTAATCTCACGAAGCTTATTCTGATTCGGCTGCCCCTCCATGATGTAATGGACTTTCTCCGTCTTCAATTGAGTCCTCTCGGACTTCAGGTCATGTATCTCCTTCTCGATCTTACTTGTATCGAGGTTTAGCGCCGCATTCTGACCTTCGAGACTGAAAATCTTATCGTAGACAATAGCATTGTCATCAGTAATCTTCTCCTTCTCATTCTCCTTCTCGAGGGAGTCATTCAACTCCCGCAAGGCCTTGATGGTACTCTTACGTGATGCGATCAACTCGTGATTGAGCATGTCCACGTCACATGTCTGTTGCACAACGAGTGCTGGAGAAGGCAGACGTGGTACATATGTCTCGCAAGGGTTCCAAATCATCAACAGATAATTAATGGTTAGATATATGGATGTTTGCAATGCTCATGCATGTTTTTTGTAACCGTAATTACTTGGTTGGTGCTCACGTCGCCTTTATCTTCAGCATACCTGACCAGTGCTAAGAGGAAACTATCCATATGATAGAGTCGCCCATGCTATAGAATCAAACAGAAAACAAGCAATTTAGTTTAATTAACAATATCTATTGAAACCTATCAACTGCATGTCAAAAAAGAACTAAGTTTCTACAAAAAAGAACTAATTTACTACAAAAAAGAACTTAGTTTGTGGAGCTATTACTTGTCAAGCTATTAGGGTCCAATTACATATTACTTGTCAAACTATAGTTGAAAACTTCTTAGAAAGTCAAAATTGTCAAATAAGATAGTACCAAATTATTTTCCTCAAAAGGAATCCAAAATCAATCATTCAAGAATAGGTATTTCAGCATGTCTATCAAAATCCACGAGCTGCCAAACTGGAAGTTGGAATAGCAGCGTACCAGTCCCAATTTGGCAGCTCCAATCACTTTATTTTCTTGAGAACATATCAATGAAACCGAGACATAATTATTGGGGTACTAGGGGGCTGTTTGGTTTCCAACCACATTTTATCATCCCTCACCTTAGGCAACTTTGATCCAGTTAGGTGTGTATTTGGTCCTAGCCACATATAAGGCAAGAATACTTTTATGAGTAGTAAACCCCATATATCACATACACAAAAAGTGTGGAAAAATTCCCTTACGCAAGCCAAATTCTGGCTAACAATTTGAACAACTCAAGTAAGGCAAGTGTGGCAATATATGGTAAAGATAGTCACAATCCAAACAAAGCATGCCCGCTTCATATTGATAAAACACACTACTATAGCTAGGGCTTTCTCTAAAAAAAAATTGGAACCGCATGGACTAGAGTATAGAGTAGTAAGTATTACTTGGATCTAATTACACAGGAGCACATCATATCATTCCAATCTAATGTTTGGAATCCTATTTGAGATGCATGGATTTCCAAGACCCTGAGAAGTGGCATTCCTAGCTAATTAGTAGTTGAATGGTGGTACAATACTTTTTTCCATACCTCTTTGGATATGTCCTCACAAATTGCAGACACGGGCGGCATCGGCGAGCCGGCGTCGAACGGGGCGGCCTCGGGCGGAGACATGAAGCGTCAACGAGTCGCGTCGGGCAAAGTCAGGCGGCGGCGGCGGGGCAATGTTGGGCGGCGTCGACGGCGGGGCATCGGCGGGCGGAGAAGGGACATGTGAGGAGACGGCGGCATCGGGTGGGGCCGTGGCGGGGATCAAAAGGAGGACGAGCCGATGGTGTTGGGGATCGAGAGTAACGAAAGATAAGTTTTTTTTACTGCTTCAGGCTGTTAAAACCGACTAGTGTTGGCGTGGACCCAATGAGCCTAATGTGCAATGTCGGGCCTAATTTGCAACGCCAGCACTAAGAAAATAGTTATGGCGTTCAAATATGTCCAACGACATCGCTACTTGAAAAAATTAGTGCTAGTGTTGGTCAGAAATGGCGCGCCACAAATAAGAGTTGTGGCTAGCCATTTTTCTACTAGTACTTTCTCTCCTGTTTGCGGGAG
Organism: Hordeum vulgare subsp. vulgare; assembly: GCF_904849725.1. NCBI lineage: Eukaryota > Viridiplantae > Streptophyta > Magnoliopsida > Poales > Poaceae > Hordeum > Hordeum vulgare. Next base: position 598,859,024 of record NC_058521.1, on the reverse strand, counting down.
AAGTCACATCCGGACCGCTCCGTGGACGGATAATAGGACCGTGTTTATTGGCTTCCGTTGTCCGGACAGCACGGTCCGAACGGTTGCAGGAGGTTTGCTCGTCGCCTAGAAGATGCCCTACTAGAGTTTTAACAATTTCTTCTCCCATTACGCAAATTAATTTATTGTCTTTTTGTTCTTTGTTAAAACTTGGTTTAGAACATGACGAGCAGTCAATATCGTTCACTCTGTGTGTTTGATTTATTCGGTTTATACAATTTTCAGGTTTGTATGGTATTGATACTTCAGTAAATACAATATGAAATTAAGATACGGTTCTATTTCGCTATATATCAAATTATTTCGGTACGGTTTCCGTATATACTATAAAAACCAAAGTTGACGCAAATTTGAAAATGACACGTAATAGTTTTTTTTAGCAGAACATGTAATAGTTTACAAATTTATGACTCAAAACATATACCTTTTTATAGAAAGAGTGCATAGCTATATGCAAGTGTATATTCATGCATGATTTCTATGGTTATGGACGTACTTAGTATTTTTTTGAAGAGAAACATGACTACATTACAAGAAAAAAGGATGTGATTAACACGAAATCAGGATCCTGTACGAAAAAGGACTACTTATATGGTTACTCGCCTCAAGGTATATAAATATAATTTTTATTTTGTTTTACTCAGTTAACCATTCAGTTTTTCGGTATATACCATAAAAACCAAAGTTTAAAAATGTACAAAAATTACCAAAACCATAAACCATAAAAACCATTAAAATGGTTCAGTTCGGTTTATTCTTGGTATGTTTTTATTGGGGAACGTTGCATGGAAAACAAAAAAAATTACGCACACGAAGACCTATCATGGTGATGTCCATCTACGAGAGAAGATTTTGATCTATGTATCCTTGTAGATCGCACAACAGGAAGCGTTAAGAAACGAGGTTGATGTAGTGTAAAGTCTTCACGTCCCTCGAACCGCCCCACGAACCGTCTCACGAAGCGTCCCGCGATCCGTCCCACGATCCGTCTCGCGATCCGTCTCATGATCCGTTCCGATCTAGTGCCGAACGGACGGCACCTCCGCGTTCAGCACACGTACAACTCAATGACGATCTCCACCTTCTTGATCCAGCAAGAGGGGGCGAAGAGGTAGAAGAGTTCTCCGGCAGCGTGACGGTGCTCCGATGGTGGTGACGATCTAATCCTGCAGGGCTCCACCCGAGCTGCGCAGAAATACGATCTACAGGAAGAACTATGGTGTCTAGATCTGAGTTGCATGTGGCAAAAAGTTGTCTAAAATCAGCCCTAAATCACCACTATATATAGAAGGGAGGGGAGGAGGCAGCCTCAAAACCTCAAGGTTTGGCCGGAATTGGAGGTGGAGGAGTCCTACTCCAATCCTATTTGGAATAGGATTCCAATTTCCCACTTGGAAACTCTTTTCACCTTGTGTTTTTTCCTTCTCAAACCTTATGGGCCTTAGTGGGAACTTATTCCAGCCCACTAGGGGCTAGTTTATCTTTTCTCATAGCCCATGAGACCTCTTGGGGCGTGACACCCCTCTCGATGGTCCCCGGCACCCCTCCCAGCACTCCCAGTACACTACCGATGAGCCCAAAACTTTTCCAGTGACCAAAACAGGACTTCCTGTATATTAATCTTTATCCCCGGACCATTCCGGAGCTCCCCATGACGTCCTGAATCTCATCCGGAACTCCGAAAAACTTTCGGTTACCAACACCTATAACTCAACTATACCGAAACATCATCGAACCTTAAGTGTGCAGACCCTGCGGGTTCGAGAACTATGTAGACATGCCCCGAGGTACTCCTCGATCAATATCTAATAGCGGACCTGGATGCCCGTATTGGATCCTACATATTCTCCAAAGATCTTATCGGTTGAACCTCAGTGTCAAGGATTCATATAATCCCGTATGTCATTCCCTTTGTCCTTCGGTATGTTGCTTGCCCGAGATTTGATCGTCGGTATCCGCATACCTATTTCAATCTCGTTACCGACAAGTCTCTTTATTCGTTCCGTAATACAAGATCCCGTGACTTACACTTAGTCACATTGCTTGCAAGGCTTGTGTGTGATGTTGTATTACCGAGTGGGCCCCGAGATACCTCTCTGTCACACGGAGTGACAAATCCCAGTCTTGATCCATACTAACTCAACGGACACCTTCGGAGATACCTGTAGAACACCTTTATAGTCATCCAATTACGTTGTGATGTTTGATACACAAAAGGTATTCCTCCGGTGCCAGTGAGTTATATGATCTCATGGTCATAGGAACAAATACTTGACACGTAGAAAACAATAGCAATAAAATGACACGATAAATATGCTACGTATATAATTTGGGTCTTGTTCATCACATGATTCTCTTAATGATGCGATCCCGTTATCAAGTGACAACACTTGCCTATGGACAGGAAACATTGATCATCTTTGATCAATAAACTAGTCAACTAGATGCTCATTAGGGACAGTGTGTTGTCTATGTATCCACACATGTATTTTAGTTTCCAATCAATACAATTCTAGCATGAATAATAAACGATTATTATGAACAAGAAATTATAATAATAACTAATTTATTATTGCCTCTAGGACATATTTCCAACATTTTTTTTTGTTCAGTTTTAAAATGCATAGAGTGAAATATCGTCTTCCCCGTTATGCATTAAAGCGACCCAATGTGTATGTTAACCAAATCAGTAGGGTACGCTTTTTTCAGCTATCCATTTCAGCTGAGGTATAAGTGGAAGACATCCTCTCATTAATTATACCATGTTCCGCATAAAAGGTAAATTCATTAGAAAAATACTCTGAAGACTCGCTGCATATGGAGTTGCCTGCCAATGATACCGATACCGGAAACCGTTGCACTGAACCCATCCGTTGTCGGTCCGTGCAAACCAGTTTCTTCTTCTTTGCCGCCGGTTTGCATTTCTTTATCAGGGAACATGGAGTTGCACATGTGTGACGACTTGGGAGGGCCGTGTGTTGGATGCATTGTAGGCATGTTGGACTTATATTTGTACTTGCCTCAATGAATGCACTGCACATGCCTTCCTCGGGTCATGTACCTTTAATTACTAGTCAAACAGGCCAATCAGTAGTTAATGACATTACAGTACTTCTAATTAGGTTTGTGAGGCAGGGGTTAGCCATATAATGCCATGTGATAAACAATGGCCTTTCACCCACCTTTCCAACCAAGCAAGCAACATGGTGCTCCATCTCCTCTTCTTGCACACATCTGCTGAACCCAAATTGATAAATATTTACAAGTCCCTACTTGTAAAGATAAACAGATGCATCCGAGTAATTCGGGATGGAGGTAATATAATTCAGTAGAGGTCGTAACTGCGTGAGCACTAATCAAAACAGAGAGCTAAAAATCAGCCTCACAAAATCCGCCTTCGGCCTTGTTTGATTTCTCAAAATTTAAAAGGGTTTGGAGGGGGATTGAAAGGGATTAAATTCTTTGCAAATCAAAATTCACCTTAATCCCCTTCAATCCACTCCGATCCTTTTATGGAAGGGATTAATCAAACAAGCCCTTCAGAATCAGGACAGGTGCACAAGTGACCATGGTTCCAACTAGTAGTAGCAGCAACGTGAAGGACTTGTATTTTTCAGACCACTAGTTACGCAACCAGTGATCAGTCAAGAGCAGCAGAGATAAACAAATAGTCAGGCCACATGACAGTTGCAGTTGCAAACCTACAAGAGCCAGCATGATATGCGACTTGGTGATGAATATGTAGCTCAGCATATGCAGCACTTGCATAATATGTGGCTCAGCATATGCAATATATGAGTGGTGAGGTACGGAGAGGGTAAATAAACAACCAACAAATCATATATGTATCATCCATGTTTAACATGATACAAAAACATGATTTGGTCAGTCGGTCTAATTCTTTACATGCTGCAACAATGATTCAAGCACATGCTTGTTTTAGCAAGTCAAAGTGTTTGAAATTGTATGCATATTAACTCCAATATGCACAAGGTAACCCTAGTTTCCTGTTAATCATATATGTAAGAAGAGGCTCTCGATCTCCTCCGCCTCACCTCCAGATCCCTACAGATCTCCTCCGCCTCCCGTCCGCCTCCCCTCCCCTCTACCTCCCCTCCCGCCGCCGTCGAATCCCAGTTGGGCAAAGCCCGTGTAAGGGGATGATGGCGGCGACGGGGCATCCCTCCGTCCTGGCTTGGAGGCGTGGCTATGACGGTGGGTCTTGAGCGGGCGCCTCGGAACGACGTGTGTGTAGTTATGGCGCCGGTCACGCAGCGATGTGACGTCCTCTATCTTTGGTTGTCTTCATCATCGGTCCAAAGGGGTCTCGTTGGTGGGTGTTGCCTCGCTGTGGCTTCCCGGCAGTGGATCAAGTGGAGGAGGAGATGGTGGCCTAGCTGCTAAACTAGGTGAGGATGCCACCATCATCGACGGTGCCCCTGGGTGTCATTTTCCTCGTTGAAGGCGGTAGTGGGGGCGTCCCTTGCTCCATTGTTTTCGAGGGAAACCTTAGATCTGGAGGAGGCTACCACTAACAGTAGCATTCGTGGGCGTCGTAGCCCTCGTTGGAGGCATTGAAGGGCATCTTGGATCGAATGATGGCAACGTCTTTGTCGTCACCCCTGTGGAGGCATCATCTTTGGATACATTCATGGGTTGGAAGAACATGTGGACGACTTGGTGGCTGGGCGCCGGTAGGTGGTGCAGTGGTGCTTCATCCTACACATCGATGACGGCGGATCTCGATGGTGTGGCGTAGTGGAGACTCGGCGTCTGATGGGTGGCGTTGGACTCATCCAGGAGGATGATGATGTCTGGTGTCATGGTGACGTCGATGGCAGAGAGGCTTGGCAAGGTGGATGCGCAGTATCTGACCTGAGGATGGCTCGATGGATGAAGGAGGTAACGGCCCTTGCAATGTGCTCTTTTTTTTTGTTTATTTTTTCCTTTGCCGCTTATTTCCTTTTGTTTTTTATTTTTTGGTTCGTTTTTCTTTTTTTCCTTTTGTCATTTTTACAAAAAAGAACTAAAGTTAAATTTCTCAATCATTTTTTGAAAACATGAACATTTTTTAAAATGGAGAACAAATTTAAAAGCACTAACAAATTTTTAAAGAACAAATAGTTATTGAATCTCGAAAAAAAAAATTGAAATCGAGATTTTTTTTGAAAAATCAAGAGCAAATTTGGAAGCGCGAACAATTTTTTAAAGCATGATCATTTTTTGAATCTTGAGAACAAAATTTTGAAACACAAAACAATTTTAAAAAACCTCAAACAAATTTGAAAGCACAAAATAATTTTAAAGCAAGAACTTTTTTGAATCATGAGAAGAAATTTTAAAACCAAGAACAATTATGAAAATTCTGACTAATTTTGGAGGCGCGAACAATTTTTTAAAGCACTAACATTTCTTGAATCTTGAGAACAATTTTGAAAAAAACAAACAAATTTGGAAGCACAAATCTTTTTTCGAAGCACGACATTTTTTGAACCTTGAGAAGAAATTTTGAAACCAACAACAATTCTGAAGTATTCTGAACAAATTTGCAAGCGCGAACAAATTTTTAAATCATGACAGAGCAAAATGTTGAAAAACCCGGAACAAATTTGGAAGTGTGAAAACTTTGAACATTTTTTAAAATGGAGAAAAAATTTGAAAGCAGGAACAAAATTTTAAAGCATGAATATTTTTTGAATCTGAAGAACTATTTTGAGAAATTGTGAACAAATTCGGAAGCACGATTTTTCAAAAACTTTATTAAATTATTACACCTTTTTTTGAAAATCCTGGATGTTTTTTAAAAATCCAAAACATTTTTTATAAAAAGAAAATTGTATTAAGAATTTTAAAAACATTTTCTAAAAATCGAGAATTTTTCTGAAAATCCAGAACATATTTTTATAAAATAAAAACATTTTTCGAATTTGAAGAACAATTTTTGGAAATAGCTAGCCATTTTTGAAATTCGAAAACATTTTTTGAAAATGAAGAAAACAAATTGTAAGATAAAATATTTATCGAATTTGAATAACATTTTTTGAAAATCAGAACATTTTTTAAAAGGAAACAAAAAGTAAAAAGAAAACAGAAAAGAATAAATAGAAAAGAATACGAAAAAAGGTTCAGAAACCTTCTAAAAGTTTCCCCAAATAGGTAAAAATCGACTGAAAATGGTTCCCAAAACCGGTATCACTGAAATATGTTAACGGGCCAGCCCAAGTAAAATCCCTCGTCTGTCCACATGTGCGTTTGCCTGACAGTTTGACGTATAGAGTGTTAAATAGGATAGTCCAGATTATGAGTCTCAAAGTTATGAATCCTAAGCTCACGCATGAAATTGCCCAACAGGTACAAGCCCATAAACAAAATTGGACAACAACCCAACATGTTTGGCCATAAAGAAAGGACAAAAATGGGCCGGGACAACAATCATGTTTATCGCATCTAAATTGGACAACAACTCAACATGTTTGGCCCATAAAAAAAGATTAAGTCTGATTCGGCCTACGTTGCATGTGAGCATATGTAGCGATGTCATTAGAATTTAAATGATTCCCTAAAAAAATTGAATTTAAATGAAATTATAGTATCTCATCTGTTCCCTCCGTTCCTAAATACTTATCTCTCCCTAATAATAAAGCAAATAGGGTTTCTGGTCGTCCGTCGTGGCATTTTCGCAAAAAGGTCCCTGTCGTTTCAGGTAATCAACCCGCAATCCTTTTGTAAGTTAAAAGCGTTTCGTTTTTACGTAAACCCCCTCGCAATCACCACTCGCGCCATGCCTTATCCGTTCCCGTCCTTCACCACCGGGCACGCGCTGCCATGTGTCGCCGCCGGCCGGTTGGCTTCCCGCGAGCAGGCGAGGGAGCTTGGGGAGCTCCGGCGTGGGTTTGTCCTTGGAGAGGCGACGCTGAGGGGGGGGGGGCGCAAGCGAGGAGACGGGGTCGAGGAGGCACAGAGCACGGTGATACAGCCAAGTCAACGCAGCAACGGCTCCACGCGATGCAAGGAAACGACGGGATCTGGTGCAGCGGTCCGAGGCGGACAAGATCCGCGGCGAGGGGCAGGTTCTGGGGGCGAAGGGCTGGATCCGGTCGATGGCGGCGAGGTACACGCGAGCGGTGGTGTGCAGCGGTCCGGCGGAGCGGGCGCGTGGAGACGGAACAGGCGGAGCCACGCGCGGCCGTGGAGGCGCTCGGGGGATGGAGGATGGAGGCCGCCTTCCTGGGCTCGGGCGCGGCAGCACGGCGTCGGGCCGTTGCCCGTGGCCATCTACACCAGCCTCACCAGCAGTGCAGACGGCGAGCTTCGACCCGTTCGTAGGAGGCTTCATCATGCACGTGGCTGCGGTATGTATCACACGGACCACTGTTTGATTTTTCTGTCCCCTAGCTCCATGTCTGATAGTTCAGGGGCGCAATGCCATTCATAGATAAACACGAATTTGTCTTTGTTTGATTGCACCATAGAAAAAAACTAAGAAGGAATAGTTCTTTCAGATCATTTTCTCCTTATTTATTTTGGCTATTTTGTACATGATAGATAAGATTTGTAGATACTCAAAAAGTAGGCTCCATCTTTGTTTCATCTGTTCAGCCTACTAAATTTGGTCCCCTTACTCATTTCAGTTTCGCTTGCTGTATGTGAAGCGATACAAATTTACTCCCATTGCTGCATCTTGCTTTTTGTGAGCTAATTATGTGCAATTAGTCCATCATTCACAGTAATACTTAAGTGGACGATGGTCTGATAGGGTGTTCTCTGTGATGCATACAGTTCATCCTATGCTGCCTCAAACCAAAGGATGGTTTGTTTTAGTTATTATGCAATAGATAAGGAACAAACAAAAATGTGCATATCACTAGCTCACCCTCAAATCCACTCACCGCCTTCTTTGGCCAAAATAAAAAAACCAACGGCAAGATACGGACTCCGAAATCAAACAACCAAACCTAGAAGAAAATTCCTAAAGAATACAGTCCTCTGAAATTTCCATAAAATCATTTGAATGACAGAAGCAAATTCGTTTAAAACAAGGTAAAGAGTGCGAGGGTGCTATTACTTAATCACTTTACATACACACATCACACCAAAACGCCTGGCTTCTCTGGCCTGCTGCGTGGTTTTGCCTACTGACAGAACACTGACTACGGCGATGAACATACCGCCTTTCACTGCCTGTCTTGTTGAAGAAATGTTTCTCATCGCTGCAGGATTGTGCAAGCTGAAAACAAGAAATGCCCAGTCTCCACATGTTCATGATTTACAGTGTGCAGTAGTCATATTTTTCCTTGAAATCTAAGTGCAATATGTCTGTCTTGTTGCTAACTGAATTTACAGTATGTAAGTGGCGTCTAAATTCTGCAGTATTTATGTTCATGACTTATTGAACTATGTTGTCTTTTTTAAGAGTGGCTTGATCTAAATAGTTGTATTTTAGCTCCATAGTTCTGTGTAATTTGTGCCTTGGTTTTCTGGCATGTCTGAATTTTGCTACTCCTGTGCTTGCTACTCCTTAATTCACACATGCAACATGAGGTACAAGAGGTTAAATTGAATCTTTTTTTAGAAATGGAAGCTGAGCCCCGGCCTCTGCATCGATAGATGCATGCAGCCACATGTTAAATTGAATCTAACCTTCCAATGTTATATGTTTTGATCTCCTTTCTGAATTTCCATTTGTTATTTTTATCTCATCCCACAATCCCTGCGCCTTCTCCATCTCCCTGTCATCACATAATCAGGCGATAAGCATATAAGATGAATATTCATTAAAACCTGATGGTATGCATTCAACAGAAAATATAAAACAACGCCTGTGTGAGAGCACCTTGAAATAAAAATACAACCTTCTCTACTTCTGTGCTCCTCAGGAAGCAGGAAAATGCATCAACGAATCCACTGCCACAAGGTCCAGTTTTCAAATCAGCCACACATGGGCAATCCAGAGCTTTCTGTACCTTAATGTCAATTGACTGCATAAGCAGATAACTGCTTCACTAATCTTCCCGGCGCCATGAAGAATAGAATGCTGACATACAAGTATCTATCAACCATCCAGGAGCAAAGCAAAAAGTCTTACCTCATCATCCTCACTAAACGACATAGCCTCTGTACATTACAAAAATCCAACATCAGTAATCAGAAGTTCAGAAAACTGATGCTGAGACATATTAACCAGCCTTCAAAAGGCGCAGCATATCCCATGCAAAGTGCACGGGTTAAACTAAGATCAGATAACTAATTTCAGTCTAGATAGCCAGACCAAAGCAAATTACAGTTTACAAAAACACTTGATCTTGTCCTGCCGGTGTACTTGAATTCATCAATTGTATCAGGAAAATCCAATTTAAATCTGGTAAATATAGTACAATTTGGAAGATTTCGTAATAACAAATTCTTTTTTCAAGATTGATTGTTTTGTCGTACTAACTTCTATTTGCTCAAACAGGACGTGCATGCTATTTCTGAAAAAAGATCCCCCGCTATTGGCTAGCTGTTGGATGGCATCTCTGGTGGTAGTTTGAAAGGGCTTCTCATAATTCATTGGATATAGCCCGACCAAAGCAACTTACAGTTTATAAAAACACTTGATCACATTTGTTACCGACTAGAAGTTTGCACACACTATCACTGGCATACCTATAAATCTCACTCAACCACTGCTTGACATTGTTGAAGCTTTCCCTATCTGTCACGTCATATACGATCTGACCCTAAAATTCATAAAATGTTAAAGAAAAAAATTTATTTAAAAAAGGTTCCTTTTCAAACAAAAGTTGAAAATTCATAAAACCAATACTGCTTAGAAAGTATTACAATTTTTATGCATACATCAATTTTTTAAAATAATTTAACATTTAACCTTATCATCAACAATTATTAAAAATACATATAAAAAATGATGCATAATGGCACATGAAGCAAGTTGTGCAAAAAACAATAAGAAAATATTATTCAAAAAATATTTATGGAAATATGTTGTACACACAAATGCCATTACCCATCAAAAAACAAAACATCATTACCCCACAATAAAAAGATCCTTTTGAAAAAAAATGATTACCAATTTATCTTTTACAAGAAATTTAAAAATCAAATAAAAATTATAACTATTATAAAAAAAATTCATCCATTTTTTATGTAAGCAGTATCTAATGTTTTAAAAGAAAACATTTATCATTATTACACATATTTATTACAATTAATGCCGCATAATGGTATAACAAGGAGGTCCAGTATTTTTTCTTGCCCGGTGCAACGCACGGACATTTGTACTAGTATCTTTTTAAATATTCAACTATAGATTACATACGGAGCAAAGTAAATGAACTTACACTCTAAATTTTGTTTATATACATCCGTATGTAGTTCATAGTAAAAAATTTAAAAAACAAAAAAATAGAAACTGAGGGAATAAATGAGTTATAAGCATTCAATTGTAAAGAAGTACGACACCCGCTGAGATGCGTAACTTTTGACTTGGTGGAAAATAAAAAAAAGACTCAGATGTCTTTAGAAAAATATAAGAAGAAAACCACGCTACATATGCTCACATACAACGTAAGGGCGCTTCCGAGTAATCGAACAAATGCACAGTTGCGTCTCCGTTTTGGGTGATCTAAATTTGATCATGAATTAAACCAACAAAACCGACTGCAGTGGGAGCAAATATTATAACACTGAATTCGTATCAAAAATATGATTTCAGTGGTATAATTTTTGCTTACATCACAATCAATCTTTTTGATTAAATATATGATTAAATTTAGATATTGAAAAAAAGAATGCATTGCATTGTGGAATGGAGGGAGTATAGTACTATTGTTCATACAGGAAAGTAAACTGTGTCCAACAGCCGCCATCTGTCACGACGAGAACGTTGACAGAAAATACAACTCGATGGTACATCATTGTTTATTCAGCAAGAATGAAAGTAAACTGATCTCGACCAGTAGTCAGTAGCCCATGCAGGACCAAGGATTGATTCATGGAGTCAGCTCTGCATGCCGGCCGGCCGACCTCGTCTCATCTTCAACGCAACGGCGGGATGCTCTGCTCGTTCCTGAAGTAGTTGGTGGGATCCACGGCCGCCTTCACCGCCGCGAGCCTCCGGTAGTTGCCCACGAAGTAGCTCTCGCCCCACGCCTCGCCGCCCTCGAACGTGCCGGCGTCGTCGTTCTCCCCGATGCCCAGGTCCCGGAAGTTGACGTACGCCCGCCTCGGCTTCTTGCTCACGTGCTGCCCCATCAGCTCGTACAGGCCCTCGATCCAGGCCGTCGCCGCCGTGCCGTCGTCGCCCTGCTGCCAGCCCACCAGGTACTGCATGACGTACAGCACGCCGTTCCGGTGCGGGTACGGCGTCGCGGCGGCGGGGACGCTGCCCATGAACCCGCCGTGGGGCTCCAGCAGGACGAACCCGGCGCCGGGCTTGGTGAACCAGGGGAAGATGTCCTCCCACGCGGCCTTGGAGATGGCGCGCCGGACGTAGTCCGACTTGATCTTGTTGGACCTGCTCAGGCTGGTGCTCCTGTCGAGGAGGGCCTCCTCCAGCGTGCCGTTTGTGCCGAAGCTCAGGAACGGCGTGGCCGCCGACTGCAGCCAGGTCATCGGTTGGCAGTCGGTGCTCGTCATGCCCAGCTCCGGGAACTGGTCGGCCATCATCGCCACCAGCGGGACGCAACCGCCGAGGTACAGGGCCTGGAACATGGCCTGCTGCCCCCGCACGATCACCCTTAGGGTTATGTCGTTGGGTAGACACGGTGCGACGTCCTGCCATCTGGTGAGGATCTCCACGGCGCCCTGCGCGACCGTCTTGGCGATGTTGAACGCCACCACCGTGGACGGGACCTGCACGAGCTGGACCTTCCACGAGAGCACGATGCCGAAGTTGCCGCCGCCGCCTCCCCGGATGGCCCAGAAGAGGTCCTCCCCCATGCCGGCCCTGTCCAGGAGCTCGCCGTCGGCGTTGACCAGCTTGGCGTCGAGTACCTTGTCGGCGGAGAGGCCGTGCTTGCGCATCATCATCCCGATGCCGCCGCCGCTCAAGTGCCCACCCACGCCAATGGTCGAGCACTCGCCGGCCGGGAACGCGAGCCGGGACTCGTTCTTGGCGACGGCGTAGTACAGCTCTCCGATGGTGGCGCCCGAGTCGACCCAGGCCGTGGAGTCGTACCGGTTGACGCGCACGGCCCGGAGGTTGGCGCCGAGGTCGACCACCGCGAACACCTCGGAAGGCCGCGCCGACGACCGGTACGACAGGCCCTCGTAGTCATGCCCGCCGCTACGCACGCGGAGGCGCACGCCCTGCCGGCGGCCGCAGAGCACGGCGGCCTGGACGTGGGAGGCGTCGCCGGGGCCGGGCGTGATGATGCAGAGCGGCCTCACCGTGGCGTTGGTGAAGAACTTGCCGTTCCTGATGGAGGAGGCCAGCACGTCGGTGAAGTTGCTGGAGCTCTGCGTGTACACCAGCTCGCTGGGTACACTCTTGGCCCGTAGGCAATGCAAGAAGCCATCAGGGGAAGCAACCGAGCATGAGAAGAAGAAGAAGCTCACAAAGAGGCCGCTAACTCTCGGCAGCATACCCATCTTAGTTTTTGCTGCTGCTTCTCTCGTAGCAAAGCAAGAGTACGTATTACGTGTTGTGTGTTCGACTGCGTGTATCGAGCTCGCTCCTTTATATACTACTCCCTCTGTTTCTAAATATAAGTCTTTTAAGATATTTCACTAGTAGTGTACATACGAAGCAAAATGATTGAATCTACACTTTAAAGTATGTCTATATACATCCCTATATAGTCCACTAATGAAACCTTTTTAAAGATTTATATTTAGGAACGGAGGGCGTACGCTGTTTTTCATGGCCGGCTGCTGCCTAGTGGTCAACATCAGTTTACTTTGCCTCGCTCAACATATAAACAATGCTATATAAAACTGTGCTTTCGATTAAGAAGAGGGGCAAGACTGCAAGTGTACATGGGTAGCTAGCCAGGAGAACGCGTTCATCATCTTAAAAAAATACCAAAAAGAAGTGAAAAAGAGACCCCGCCGACGATGAAAAGCCACCACCAGCTCCCAACGCTCCTGACTTGTTTGAAAAAATGGGCGCGTTCAGTTGGCGCCAAATCCACCTGACACACGGTAATGATCACCGCCGATTGAGCACGTTTTCTGCACACTGACTTGTTCGACCGACCACCAAGCCAGTCAGCAATGGTCCGCCGGATCGAAGTTGCCATGTCCTCGACGTTTTGTGGGGTTGTATCTATGTTTTCGTACGATTTTTTTTAATCAATTAGGCAAATCTCTTTTCTTTAATTAATAAAAATGACAAATCTTTCACCTTATTTCAGAAAAAAGAAAAACATCGAAGCATCAGCTGACAGCATGAACCGCACTCGGTCACGTGATGCGCCGCACTTCTGAGATTGTCTAGGCATAGAGAACAAAAGTAGCAATTCGAGCATTGCCGCGTCAAGAGTGTCGGCGCCGCACCAACGACGAGAATACGAGATGAAAATCCTGCATTGAGGATTGTCTTGTTAATTGGATCACGAGCATTGTTAAAGTAACAACAAATGCCAACAATCGTTACCGAAGAAATGGCAACCCATATATTTTAATGGTGCATTATTTTCTGAAATTGTGCTCACGTGATCATATTTAGAATGACATTGTTATGTGCTTATTGTTGGCGTTGCATTTTATGTCACACCGTAGATGTTTCATGATTTTTTTTGTGGGCTACACATTGCTACTGTTGGCGCACGCCATCAACAGTCCACTCACTATCTACCCCTTCGAAAAAAAACTCTCGCCATTTCCTAACTCTTTTCACTCCACACCTCTCAACTGGTGCTGTCGTCGCCACTCGATCCGGGCCAGCCTTGCCGCCGCCACTCGATCCAGGCCTTGCCTCTCATCATCACCGGACCAGAAGGTCAGATCCCCTCCCCATCGCTCACATATCTTCTTCCCCTTCTCTCCAAATCTCACCGCTTATCTCCGTCGCTTTGTATACATGTAGGAGATATCATGAATATATGTGTTCGTGTAGGAGATAGCTACACTACGTGAGTACATAGTATAATATGTTGACATCAATACCCTATTTGTTTGGACATATGGTTCAGAACTTCACATTATGCAATATATCTAAACTTAACCGTTTTTCTTTATAACAAATAAATAAGAAATCCATAAAGATATTTATAAGTGACCAACTAACATGGTACACTTGTCTAACAAATAAATGGGAATCTAGTGGCACACTACAATATGTAATCCATGACGAATTTCTGATGACGTTTTGGCAATTCATCATAGTCGATGACGGTTTCCCCTGATCCGTCATGTTAACCATCACCGATGAGCAAGACGCAAATAAGCCCGAATTTTTAGACCCCTTCACGACGGACATTGAGATACGGTCACAATATCTGTCACAGATGACCTAGCTTTTCCACTTTATACACTATATACTCGAGTTAGCAGCCAGATCCTCCACCCTCTTCATCGATGGTCGTCGCTACTGCATCGAGAAAAAGCTTGGTAGCCGTGATAACCTCATGGCCATCTTCCCATCTACATCCCACAACCACCCAGTTAGCAGCCACCACAACCTCTCCATAGACGACCATCTTCTCCTCTGCATCTCGCAACAACCATTTGTCGCCGCGACGTTAACCTCGTCTCGTAGGCGGGGCACCCTTGAAGGCGGACCTAGTGTATGCGACACCAGTGCCGTTGCCGTGGATGGTGCTCATCTTGCTGCAACGAGCAACCAGGCCCCTCATGGGCGCGCCGAAGTTGGATGGGTTGGGCACGATGACTATGGGCGTGCTCGAGGCTTCGGTTAAACGTTCACGCGACGACACGCTTGGTGGGTTCATATTTTTGAAAGTCATGAGTATTTTTATACTCATGAACATTTTATAATTCATGAATATTTTTTAAACCCATGAACATTTTATAAAATTCAAAATATTTATTTGAATATACTTTGTTTTCAATTTTGGAACATTTTTTAGACCACGAATTAATTTGGAAAAAGAAAAAACAAAAAAAATAGAAAAAAGTAAAAAAATGAAATGAAAAAAATAGGGATGTCCTGCCCCGCAGATAAACGTGTGGGTTGAGGGGGAGGAGGGCTTGAGTCCTTCAAACCGGCGTGTTCTACACTTGTTAGGAGATATGGCGTCCATACGCAAGCATAAATGCTCCGTCACAAGGCCTATCAAGGATCTGACAGATCGCTCGCCCGGGCTAGTTCGTCTTGTTCGACGGTCCACCGGTCCATAGTTGACAACTTAACCGGCCGACTATTGACTTTACAAAAAGGCAGAGAAATCCAAAAAAGGGCAAAAAGAAAAACTTGCAAATTCAAAAAACATCACAAAAATGGAAAAAATTCTGGTTTAGAAAATAATTTCAAGGATTTGAAAAAAGTTCATCGATTTTAAAACAAAGTTCACCAAATTTTGAAAATAATCTGTTTTGAAAATTGTTTGAAATTTTGGACAAACATTTAACAAATTTGAAAAAACGATTAATTTGGAAAAAAACTTAATCAATTTTGAAAAGTCAATCGTCAAATTTGGAAAAAGTTCAAAAGAAAATCCAGGTGGAATACGCAGGAAAAATTCAAACAGGAAGAATATGGGTCAGCGTGCTGTTGGATCTAGTGTATGTTGAAATTTGGAGGTGGGCCTTAGGCCCATTAGAGAATTTCAGAAAAATCTACAAGGGCCCATGTAGGTGGTGGCATGGCAAGGTGGTGGGAGTTTAGTCCCACCCCGCTAGTGGAGGAGAGTTTGGACCCCTTTATAAGGGTCTCTCTTCCACATGCTATTGGAGAGTGAGAAGAGAAGGTGTCCTCGCGCACTCCTCCTCCGCCGCCCGCCTCGTCCCGACGCGCCGCGCCGCGCCGCGCCGCGCCGCGCCGCGCCGCGGGTTGCGGGAATGAGCCGAGCTCATACCTTTATAAGCACGCGATCGCCTACCCTAGCGGTCACGAGAATCAGATCACATCTGCCTCACGCCTTCGTTCCTTGACTGCTGCCGCCGGCGACTCCGTCTCGTTTACCACGGGCGATTAGGTTTTTTGGGAGCGATCACGCGACTGCTCGCCTCCGTCCGTCTGCTTCGTCTACGTCCGCGTCGCCCTCGTCATCGCCATGTCTTCACCAAGCGAAGCTGATCGTCTCCGCGAGGAAGCCGAGAAGAAGACGGCAGAGGATACTGCCGCCGCCGCTGCTGCTGATCGGTTCACTTATGTACCTAGCTAGCGCAACGAGGCCTGACATCGCGTTTGCTGTGAGCAAACTTAGCCGGTTTGTTGCAAACCCGGGCGATGTTCATTGGCGTGCTGTTGAAAGAATTATGCGCTACTTGAAAGGTACTGTCAACCACGGGCTTCACTATACGGGATTCCCATCGGTACTTGAAGGGTATAGTGACGCGAATTGGATCTCTGATGCTGATGAGATGAAGGCCACTACTGGGTATATGTTTACTCTTGGGGGTGGTGCTGTTTCCTGGAAGTCTTGCAAGCAAACGATCTTAACAAGATCGACAATGGTAGCAGAATTAACAGCATTAGACACATCTGGTGTCGAAGCAGAATTTCTTCGAGATCTTTTGATGGACTTACCTGTGGTTGAGAAGCCGGTTCCGGCTATCCTTATGAACTGCGATAATCAGACGGTTATTGTTAAAGTGAAGAGTTCAAAGGACAATATGAAGTCCAACAAACATATAAGAATGAGATTGAAGGCTGTCAGACGTTTGAGAAACTCCGGAGTGATAGCGTTGGATTATATCCAAACGGCTAAGAATCTGGCAGATCCCTTTACTAAAGGGCTATCACGTGTTGTGATAGATAGTGCATCGAGGGAGATGGGTATGAGACCCACATGAGTTGCCATGGTAGTAACCCAACCTATATGATCGGAGATCCCGTGAAGTAGGACCTGGGAAAACAAGCCAGTGGTGAACTGAGGAGAGTAACTTTACTAACCCACTCCGTTGGAGATGCAATACTCTCGGATACTGTACAGTAGGATGACTACTGTCTTAATGTGTTCTAAAGCTTATATGTAAGCAAGATGTTGTCCTACAGAGCGATCTTTGGAGGAACACACCTATATGAGCTTGACTGCTGGTCACAGTCTATGAGGTTTGGGTGATCTCTAGTAAACTCATGAATAGGCCAGGAGTGTGACTAATATGCTCCACCCGAGGGGTCATCTTCGGCAGTCTAGTACTAGTAAGACTTGTGGTGAAGCTCTTTTACGCCAAGCTGACAATTCAAGGCATAGTCCATTGTTCAGTTGTAAAAGAGTGTAGCAACTTGTTCTAGGTGAAGCTCAACCTTAATAGGTCTTCACTGAAATGCTGGTATATTAAAACAGTGATTGGAATGAGGGAACACGATGTGCCCTTGAGATCTGGTGGGGGATTGTTGAAATTTGGAGGTGGGCCTTAGGCCCATTAGAGAATTTCAGAAAAATCTACAAGGGCCCATGTAGGTGGTGGCATGGCAAGGTGGTGGGAGTTTAGTCCCACCCCGCTAGTGGAGGAGAGTTTGAACCCCTTTATAAGGGTCTCTCTTCCACATGCTATTGGAGAGTGAGAAGAGAAGGTGTCCTCGCACACTCCTCCTCCGTCGCCCGCCTCGCCGCGCCGCGCCGAGCTCATACCTACGCGCTTATTTTTGCCGGTCAGGAACGGAGAATACGTAACGGACAAGGAACGATCCGAGACGTCGGATCGTGGCTGTTACCGACTCGGACGTGGGCTTGGCCCACGTCTCTCCACCCAGCCGCCTTTATAAGCACGCGATCGCCTGCCCTAGCGGTCACGAGAATCAGATCACATCTGCCTCACGCCTTCGTTCCTTGACTGCTGCTGCCGCCGGCGACTCCGTCCCGTTTACCGTGTACACGGTCGACGGGAGAGCAGGCCTCCGAAACCTCGCCTCTCCGGTTTCCTGTACGGGAGAGGGGCGATTAGGTTTTTGGGGAGCGATCACGCGACTGCTCGGCTCCGTCCGTATGCTTCGTCTACGTCCGCGTCGCCCTCGTCATCGCCATGTCTTCACCAAGCGAAGCTGATCGTCTCCGCGAGGAAGCCGAGAAGAAGACGGCAGAGGATACTGCCGCCGCCGCCGCCGCTGCTGCTACGGCCAACTGGCCGATTGGAGGGTATGACTCGTTTATCCTCATGTTCGTATTTATCCTAGCAGTACTACTTGTTTGCATAGATGCATCCACTATATGCGTAGTATGTGCTAGGTTAGCTCAAGATCAGTATGTCATTAGTCTAGTCAATGTCATGCTAGATATTATTTTATGGATTAATATACTCGGAAAATTGCCTATTTACTTAACAATCCAAAAACCTAATGTCTGTAGGAATTTTCCGAGTAATGGTTTTGCTGCTGCACTGAAACCGGATAAGTTTACCGGTACTTTTTTCAAGCGTTGGCAAACGAGAACCACCTTATGGCTCACGGCTATGAACGTGTTCTGGGTAGCCGGTGTTACTCCTACGGAAACTATCACTCCTGAACAGGAGAAGATGTTTAAGGAGGCCACCGTCCTATTCCTTGGAGCAGTCATTAGCGTGATCGGAGATAAGCTGGTTGATGCATACTTACATATGTATGTTGCCAAGGACTTGTGGGAGGCGCTCGAATCTAAATTCGGGGCCACCGATGCTGGGAGTGAGATGTATGTTATGGAGCAGTTCCACGATTACAAGATGGTTGACAACCGTTCTGTTTTGGAACAAGCTCATGAGATAATATGCATAGCTAAGGAACTTGAGGTTCTTAAGTGCAATTTGCCGGGCAAGTTTGTCGCGGGCTGTATAATTGCTAAGCTCCCTAATTCCTGGAGGAACTTTGCTACTACTCTGAAACATCAGAGGCGTGAGTTCTCAGTAGAGGACATCATCGGCCATCTGAGTGTTGAGCAGAACTCGAGAGCAAAGGACTCCAATGGAAAAGCGGTGGAAAGCTCTTCTGCTGCCAATATGGTACATCAGAGGAACTTCAATTCTCACAAGCCCAAGGGAAAGAACTCTGTCCAACAGAATACCGACTTTAAGAAGAAGGGGAAGAAGCCCTTCAAGAAGAATAAGAAGGGAGATGGCTGCTATACTTGTGGTTCAGAGGAACATTGGGCGAACAAATGCCCAAACAAGTACAAGAAGCCGGCGCAGGACTCCAAGTCTGCAAACATGATTGTGGGCAACAATGAAAGTGGTGCATCTGGGTACGGTAATTTACTTACTGTATTTACAGTTTGTCAGTCCACCGATTGGTGGGTGGACACGGGTGCAAATATTCATGTGTGTGCTGACTTATCATTGTTCTCTTCTTATCAGGCCACCGGTCGCGGGTCCGTATTGATGGGGAATGGCGCGAGTGCTTCTGTTCTTGGTGTTGGCACGGTCGATCTGAAGTTTACTTCGGGAAGGATCGTGCAGCTGAAGAACGTGCAGCATGTCCCCGCCATCAAGAAGAATCTCGTTAGTGGCTCCCTTCTGTGTAGAGAAGGGTTTAAGTTGGTGTTCGAGTCTAATAAAGTAGTAGTTACGAAATATGGACTTTTCGTTGGAAAGGTTATGAATGCGGAGGTCTGTTCCGCCTTTCTCTAGCAGATTTTTGTAATAAAGTCGTGAACAATATTCATTCGAGTGTTAATGAATCTGAAGTTTGGCATTCACGTCTTTGTCACATAAGTTTCGGTGTTATGTCGCGGCTAGCAAAACTGAATTTAATCCCAACTTTCACTTTAGCCAAAGGTTCTAAGTGCCACTCGTGTGTGCAAGCAAAGCAGCCTCGCAAGCCTCACAAGGCTGCAGAGGAGAGACACTTGGCACCATTAGAACTCATACATTCTGATCTTTGTGAGATGAATGGTGTGTTGACTAAAGGTGGAAAGAAATACTTCATGACATTGATAGATGATTCCACTAGATTTTGCTATGTGTATCTGTTAAATACTAAAGATGAGGCTCTACACTACTTTAAAATCTATAAGGCAGAAGTTGAGAATCAACTTGAAAAGAAAATTAAACGAGTCCGGTCTGATCGTGGTGGAGAGTACTTCTCAAACGAATTTGATTCATTTTGTGCGGAACACGACATTATTCATGAGAGGATGCCTCCCTACTCACCCCAGTCAAACGGGGTTGCCGAGCGGAAAAACCGTACTCTAACTGATTTGGTTAACGCCATGTTAGATACATCGGGTTTATCCAAGGCATGGTGGGGGGAGGCTATATTGACCGCGTGTCATGTCCTGAATAAAGTTCCTACAAAAGATAATGAGGTCACTCCCTACGAGGAGTGGTCGAAGAGAAGGACGACACTCTCGTACTTACGTACTTGGGGCTGCTTGGCGAAAGTCAATGTACCGATCCCCAAGAAGCGTAAGCTTGGACCAAAGACTGTGGATTGCGTTAATTTGGGATACACTAAGAATAGCGTAGGCTATAGATTTCTAGTAGTGAAATCTGAGGTACCTGACGTGAAGGTCGGTATAATAATGGAGTCGAGGGATGCTACATTCTTTGAGGATATGCAAAGCACTTCTAGACAGGAATCTGAGGTAACTCCTGAGCCTGCCATTCCTATGGAATATTATGAACAAACACATGATGAAAATCCTGAGGACGATGACGAGGAAGCCCGTGGTAGGGGCAAGAGACAAAGGACTGCAAAGACCTTTGGTGATGATTTCTTCGTATACCTCGTGGATGATAATCCCACTTCTATTTCAGAAGCGTATGCTTCTCCAGATGCTGATTACTGGAAAGCTGCGGTCCGTAGCGAGATGGATTCCATCATGGCTAACGGGACATGGGAAATCACTGATCGTCCCTATGGTTGCAAACCATTGGGATGCAAGTGGGTGTTCAAAAAGAAGCTTAGGCCCGATGGTACGATTGAAAAGTACAAGGCTAGGCTTGTGGCCAAGGGCTATGCCCAGAAAGAAGAGGAAGATTTCTTCGATACTTATTCACCTGTGGCTAGACTGACCACCATTAGAGTACTACTCTCATTGGCGGCCTCTCATGGTCTTCTCGTTCATCAAATGGACGTTAAGACGGCTTTCCTGAATGGAGAGCTAAATGAGGAAATCTATATGCAACAGCCAGATGGCTTTGTGATAGAAGGTCAGGAAGGAAAGGTGTGTAAGTTGCTGAAATCTTTATATGGTCTGAGACAAGCACCTAAGCAATGGCATGAGAAGTTTAATACAACTCTGACATCTGTTGGTTTCGTTGTTAATGAAGCTGACAAATGTGTATACTATCGCCATGGTGGGGGCGAAGGAGTTATATTGTGCTTGTATGTTGATGACATACTGATATTTGGAACCAACCTCAAAGTAATTGAGGAGGTTAAGTCTTTTCTGTCTCAAAACTTTGAGATGAAGGACCTTGGGGTAGCTGATGTTATCTTGAACATCAAGCTGTTGAGAGATGATGAGGGTGGGATTACACTTCTGCAATCCCACTATCTTGATAAGATTTTGAGTCGCTTTGGATATTCAGACTGCAAAATTTGTCAAACACCATATGATCCTAGTGTGCTTATTCAAAAGTTTAAAGGCACAGCTATAGATCAATTGAGATTCTCCCAAATTATCGGTTCACTTATGTACCTAGCTAGCGCAATGAGGCCTGACATCGCGTTTGCTGTGAGCAAACTTAGCCGGTTTGTTGCAAACCCGGGCGATGTTCATTGGCGTGCTGTTGAAAGAATTATGCGCTACTTGAAAGGTACTGTCAACCACGGGCTTCACTATACGGGATTCCCATCGGTACTTGAAGGGTATAGTGACGCGAATTGGATCTCTGATGCTGATGAGATGAAGGCCACTACTGGGTATATGTTTACTCTTGGGGGTGGTGCTGTTTCCTGGAAGTCTTGCAAGCAAACGATCTTAACAAGATCGACAATGGAAGCAGAATTAACAGCATTAGACACATCTGGTGTCGAAGCAGAATTTCTTCGAGATCTTTTGATGGACTTACCTGTGGTTGAGAAGCCGGTTCCGGCTATCCTTATGAACTGCGATAATCAGACGGTTATTGTTAAAGTGAAGAGTTCAAAGGACAATATGAAGTCCAACAAACATATAAGAATGAGATTGAAGGCTGTCAGACGTTTGAGAAACTCCGGAGTGATAGCGTTGGATTATATCCAAACGGCTAAGAATCTGGCAGATCCCTTTACTAAAGGGCTATCACGTGTTGTGATAGATAGTGCATCGAGGGAGATGGGTATGAGACCCACATGAGTTGCCATGGTAGTAACCCAACCTATATGATCGGAGATCCCGTGAAGTAGGACCTGGGAAAACAAGCCAGTGGTGAACTGAGGAGAGTAACTTTACTAACCCACTCCGTTGGAGATGCAATACTCTCGGATACTGTACAGTAGGATGACTACTGTCTTAATGTGTTCTAAAGCTTATATGTAAGCAAGATGTTGTCCTACAGAGCGATCTTTGGAGGAACACACCTATATGAGCTTGACTGCTGGTCACAGTCTATGAGGTTTGGGTGATCTCTAGTAAACTCATGAATAGGCCAGGAGTGTGACTAATATGCTCCACCCGAGGGGTCATCTTCGGCAGTCTAGTACTAGTAAGACTTGTGGTGAAGCTCTTTTACGCCAAGCTGACAATTCAAGGCATAGTCCATTGTTCAGTTGTAAAAGAGTGTAGCAACTTGTTCTAGGTGAAGCTCAACCTTAATAGGTCTTCACTGAAATGCTGGTATATTAAAACAGTGATTGGAATGAGGGAACACGATGTGCCCTTGAGATCTGGTGGGGGATTGTTGAAATTTGGAGGTGGGCCTTAGGCCCATTAGAGAATTTCAGAAAAATCTACAAGGGCCCATGTAGGTGGTGGCATGGCAAGGTGGTGGGAGTTTAGTCCCACCCCGCTAGTGGAGGAGAGTTTGGACCCCTTTATAAGGGTCTCTCTTCCACATGCTATTGGAGAGTGAGAAGAGAAGGTGTCCTCGCACACTCCTCCTCCGTCGCCCGCCTCGCCGCGCCGCGCCGAGCTCATACCTACGCGCTTATTTTTGCCGGTCAGGAACGGAGAATACGTAACGGACAAGGAACGATCCGAGACGTCGGATCGTGGCTGTTACCGACTCGGACGTGGGCTTGGCCCACGTCTCTCCACCCAGCCGCCTTTATAAGCACGCGATCGCCTGCCCTAGCGGTCACGAGAATCAGATCACATCTGCCTCACGCCTTCGTTCCTTGACTGCTGCTGCCGCCGGCGACTCCGTCCCGTTTACCGCGTACACGGTCGACGGGAGAGCAGGCCTCCGAAACCTCGCCTCTCCGGTTTCCTGTACGGGAGAGGGGCGATTAGGTTTTGGGGAGCGATCACGCGACTGCTCGCCTCCGTCCGTCTGCTTCGTCTACGTCCGCGTCGCCCTCGTCATCGCCATGTCTTCACCAAGCGAAGCTGATCGTCTCCGCGAGGAAGCCGAGAAGAAGACGGCAGAGGATACTGCCGCCGCCGCCGCTGCTGCTGCTACGGCCAACTGGCCGATTGGAGGGTATGACTCGTTTATCCTCATGTTCGTATTTATCCTAGCAGTACTACTTGTTTGCATAGATGCATCCACTATATGCGTAGTATGTGCTAAGTTAGCTCAAGATCAGTATGTCATTAGTCTAGTCAATGTCATGCTAGTTATTATTTTGTGGATTAATATACTCGAAAAATTGCCTATTTACTCAACAGTGTAGACCCTATGCGAAATAGCCTTTACATGGGAGCAATTAGTTTTTTTTATGCCAATGGGAGCAATTAGTTGAGGAGTACTCGTTGCGTGGCTCCTATAAGGATCACTTTTAGTGTACTGCAAGTGGTGCGCTCTAAGCCAACGCGACGTGTCGCGTCGCTGGGTACTTTTTTTTTTGCGCAGGGGTACTCACTTGGTATTTATCTTTTCATGCATGTGCCTTTGAATTTTAGATAAATTATTTTGATTTTTTTGGCTTTTCACTTTTTGTATGGCTTTCCGTAGGTTTCTGGACAAAAACAAATTTACATAAACTGTGTTTCCTTTTGATTTTGTTTCTTTTTCGAAAGGTACAGGTTTATTTTTCAGGAAGACACATATTTACTTTCGCAAGAGGCATATTTATCTCTCGGGAAAAGGAAAAATACATGTTTTTCTGCTTCCGTGAAGGCACAATTTTACAATACATGGAGGCACAGATTTCCCTTCATGAATGCCTCTCGAAGAAAAAAAAGTAAATGTATTTTGATAAGCACAAATTTACTTCTTTTGAAGGAACAAATTTGTTTCCGGAACACTGTGCCTCTTCAGAGAAGGGTAACATTTTTTTCCTTCTGCTAGAGATATATAATTACTTCCTACGGAGGCACATGTTGGTTTTCATGAGATACACCGTTGAGTTTCTCGAAAAACAAAAATGTATGCATTTTTATTTTATGAGAGGCACATATTTACTTCTCGTGAAGACAAAGATAGGCTTTCATGAGAGGCACCGTTGTGCTTGTTTGGGAAAGAGGAAAAGGTAAAAAAATGTGCTCATTGGTTGGCTTTTCCTAGAAAAAATGTTCGTGAAAACCTATCAACGCGGGTCTAGTTTTGAAGATCCCGACTCGAGGATTCCAACACTAAAAAAAAAAGTTAGACGCATGATTTAAGTGACAAAATATTTTAAATAAACTAATATTAAAAAACTCGAAGTTTGCGATTAATTGCGTGCATGCGCATCCGTCACTATCGCAACAGGAGGCGAGAGTGACATTTAAAAAAGAATAGTCCTTGATTAATGATTTTGCTTTTTAGCGGCCCCTAATATTTTGAGTAGGCGTCAAGGTAGGGCGCGATTATGTGTGGTCTCCTGCGGGTCCAACCCAAGTATCGCCAACAGGAAGCATGTGTTGGCCCAACACAGCAATCACGCGCATACTCACACCGTGTTTGTTTTTCCTTTTTTCCATGCAGAACTTTTTTTTGCTTTTTAAATTTTGTTTTATACATGTGAACATTCAAAATATAGATATTAAAAAATGCTTTACATTAATTACGAAAAATGTTAATCATCCACTTAAAAATATTAAAACGTGTAAAAAGCAATGTTACTCATGTGTACTGAAAATGTTTGTCACGTTTAAAAAACACGTTCAAAACTATGTGCATCACACTTAAGAAAAATGTTGATACAATGTACAAAAAATGTTGGCACAACTCAAGAGAAATGTTTCCTACCATCTCAAAAAATGTTCACAAGTTTCAAAATATGTTTCTGGCATTTTCAAAAACAATGTTTGCATAATTTTGTAAACTATTTCGTACGAGAAAGAAACTATAATGCATATTTAGATGTAAATAGTGTTTCAAAAATTATTCAAGACATTTTAACAAATGTTATACAACGTAAAATAAAGTTTCAATAGATTCTTAAATTGTTTATTTCCACAAAAAATGTAGATGACATTTTAAAGAAGTATTCACATGTTTCAAAAAATATATCAGCGGAAATTTAAAAAATCTTTATACATTGTAGAAATAAGTCATGTGGTTTAGAAAAAAAAAGTGTATTGCCATAAAAAGTGTACAACCTTTGTTTGTTAAAAGTTCTACTACTTATTAGAAAAATTGTTCAAAACATGTAAATCATGTATTTGAACAAAACATTAGAAGTACAATAAAAAAATGTCTCACATGTGTGCTAAAAATGTACATTGTACAACGAGAGAAATTAGACATTTGTTTGAAAGTAAAAGATATTTGGAACAGCTGAAGAAGAAATAAAACCTAAAAAATACGAAGAAAACTATAAAAACTATAATTATAATGAAGAAAGGAAAAGCAGAACAAAACCACTGAGAAAACCAAGAAAACCCATGTTTAACAAAAGAACAAAGCTGATAAACCAGTAAAAAGCAAATAGAAAACAAAGAAAAAACAAAAAGGAAGAAAATCAAAGCACGGCTCGCGACCTAAAGAGACACACATTTTCCACGTTGGAAACAAAACAATCTTGAAACAACATTAGTAATCTTGGAAGCAATCTCACTGGCCAATGGAAGCAAAATATGAGGGCATGGATATTTAAATTCTCGATGGGAGCAATATCCTGATGCTTTTGAGAAATTATAATGTTCCAAGCACACAATACCATATTCCACTTAAGCAAATGTATCATAAACGATGGAAGCATATTCTCATGTCCATCGAAACATAAATTTGTTGCTGTATTTTTTTAAATGAATAAAATTACAATTTTGTTGGAAGCAATTGTAATGATTTGCACCTCTTACAAATTTATCATGTTCTTTTTACTAAAGAGTATTTTCCCCATTTTTCTTTCACCTCCTTTGACTTATCAATGTTTTGAGTAAATTCCATATTTACCCCTACTTTTCGGGTTAGTGACAACTTTATAGCACATCTAAACAGAAATTCATCCACTAAAAAACAGAAATCCCCTCATTCTACTCAATTTAAGCATGGACATTAATAACGTGTGGCACAGACACATGGCAATTTCAAACTATTTTTATGGCAAGTTTAGTAACGCGAGAACAATTTTAGTTGTCAGTGTGGCACAGACACATGGCAATTTCAAACTATTTTTATGGCAAGTTTAGTAACGCGAGAACAATTTTAGTTGTCAAGCATGTAAACTTTTTTGTTTCAGTTTATTTTTAACTGAAATTTGCTGTGTGTTACCGGAATTCGTCATTCTTGCGTGGCTGCAATTTTGGTCCAGAGTGTCACGCATCTGCGTATGGCATTTTCATCGTCACCTTTACCCCATTTAATTTCTTTTTGCATTTCGATTAGTTGGTCCCGCGTTTCAGCGCTAACTTGGATATTCTCTTAGTTCGTTTTATGCATCGACGACTACCATCTATCTTTCCTCGTTAGCATTGCCACACTAAAAGCATCTATAACCGTGACTTGCAAATCCGACCGCTCAAATGCCCGTGGACGCATCCAGGCGCGTCCGCCGATACTGACCGGTCAGACCTCAAATCTGCTCATCCACGTCCAACTCTTTCATATTTCATCCCCTAGAACCACACAAAAGCTTGCAAAAAAAGCATGCATACTACATACTATGCTACTCTTCATTGTCGTCGGAGATTGTCTGAGCCGTCTGCGTCGCCTCCTGCACAGCCCGCATCGTCTCCATCTGCTACCAACGAAGACGCATGGCCTCCGCAGCCAACTCTGAGTGGATGGAGTTCAGGATGGCCAGCTGCTCCGGTCACAGATCCACGCCCACCATCACCGATGCCTCCTCCTTCCCCACAACTAGTGGTGACACCTCCTCTGTCGGCTCCTGTTGGTCCTTCCTCGCAATTAGCGACGACGCCTCCTCCGTCGGCTCCCGATCCTCGTCCTCTTTCATCCAATGCTCCTCCTTCTTTTCCTCTTCCACCACCTCCTCCTCCTCTGGATTCACACTTAGCCCCGCGGCCCTCCTGATCTGGACCTGCTCAAGGAGCTAGAGATGTCGCTGGATCGTGTAGTGGTGCCGACGTGGGGGCATGGCTGACAGGCTCGGGTGGCGACGACAGAAGGGAGGAGGTGGATGTGGTAGGGTTGTGGGACGCCGCCCAGTTTAAATAGCCGTCTATGGATAAGGGCGGGGACCCGGAGCGGTGCCACACGGTGTTCACACCGCACCGACAGTGAAGGCACCAGTCGGACCGTCGAGTTTTCGGACGAGCCCGCATGAGGCCATGCCATCAAGTTCCGTTTAGTGGAATTTAGACGTACGGTTTAAAACATAAAATATTTTTAATAAACTAATTTAGGAAAAAGGAAAAACTCAAAAAAATTGACAAGCATAGCACATGCACATGCACCACTATCTCAACCCGAGGAGGTGGAATTAAACTTGGGAAAAAGTATTCTTTAATTAGTAATTTTGTCTTTAAGCGACGCCTAACACTCTGAATAGGCTCCAAGGTAGGGCGCGACTATGTGTGTGGCCTCCTGCGAATCCAACCCAAGGATCACCAAAAAGAAAGCACGTGTTGGCCCACAACAGCAACCACGTACATAGTCTTGATTTGTTTGTTATTTCAATTTTTTCGTTTCTCATGCAGTTTTCTTTTCTTTTTAAGCTTTGTTTTATATTTTTGAATATTCAAATTAGATATTATAAAAAATATTTTACGTATATTTTTGATTTTTTATCATGCACTTAAAAATATAAAAATGTGTACGGAGCAATGTTACTTATGCGTACTGAAAATGTTTGTCACATTTAAAAAACACATTCAAAAATATGTGCATCACACTTAAGAAAAATGTTCATACAATGTACAAAAATTCTTTTCATAATTCAAGAAAAAAATTCGAAACATGTTGAAAAATGTTCACAAGTTTTAAAAATATGTTTCTGACATTACCAAAAACAATGTTGCGTAATTTGAAAAACGTTTTGTGACATTAAACAAATATAAGGGATATTTAAACTAAAATATTGTTTGAAAAATTGTTGAAGACATTTAAAAAAAATTATACAATGTAAAAAAATTTTCACTAAAAAATTTACATCCCATTTTAAAGAAATATTCACATGTTTCAAAAAAATATCAGTGGAAATTTTACAAAAAATTGTGCAATGTAGCAATAAGTCAGGAAGTTTAGTAAGAAAAGTTTGTTGCCACTAAAAGTGTAAAACGTTTATTTGCGAACAGTTTTAGCACTTATTAGAAACATTGTTCAAAACATGTAAATCACGTTTTTGAGCAAAACATTAAAAGTATATTAAAAAATGTCTCACATGTGCGCTAAAAATGTACATTGTGTAATGAGAGAAATTAGACATGTGCTTGGAAGAACAAGCAATTTAAAACAGCTGAAGAAGAAATAAGACCTAAAAATACGAAGAAAACTTTGAAATTCTATAATTATGATGAATAAAGAAAAAATAGAAGAAAACCACTGAGAAAACCAAGATAAACAACATATAACAAAACCGAAAAACCGAAAAACCAGTAAAAAGCAAATAGAAAAAAAAGGAAGAAAATCAAAGCACGGGTAGCGACCTAAAGAAACACACGAGAGCTCGCGTGCGACTGCCCAGACCAGCCCGATTCGCGATTTTTATTAGGCCGCGCTTTGATTCACTGTATTGTAATATGGAGGTGTAAAATTAACACGTCAGCAGTGATTTCTGTCCGAAAATGAAACCAACGGGCGGAGGTCCGTATTTTTTACAAGTGTATTTTCAAAAAATACGTTATTTCAAACAGGGCCTTAGGAATAGGTACGGCGAGATATAGCCCCTGCGCCGGTGGAAGGTACGTGTTTCTTCCCTATTCAGGACCGCTTAAGCAGTTTGTTTTTAGCCTTTCTTGGTGCACCTTGTCTACTGTTTGGAGCATTTTTACCTTTTATCAGGCCAACTGCATCTCATGTACTCCCTTTGTTCCTAAATATTCGTTGTTGAGAAAACTAGACTAGTTCTTTCCAACAACAAATATTGTGGTACGGAGGGCTTGTTGTTGCAGTTGCTGTATCACAATTCATATGCTACAGTTCTACTCTCCTGCAGTTGCACAGTTTTACTCTCTTGATCTCATCTGTCCACTACAGTTCATGCTGAAACTTGCCATCGACGGAGGGCAGCACTTCCAGTTCACTCTATGCTGTCTCTTGATACAGAAGTACTATTCCTACCAACAAAGAAATACTCTTTGTTCTTTGACGATGGACTCACTTGCCTCAAAGAAGCAATTCCCTTGGGCCATGCACCTTTAATCAGTAGTCAAACAAGCAATTCTTGTGTGATAATCAGTAGTCAATGAGATGGTGTCTGACCTGCGAGGTTTGACCTTTGAAGGCACAGTGCTTCATGCATGGAATATTAGGTATTTAGGTTTGTGTGACAGGGGTTAACCATATGAATTAATCAGATGGCATGTGATAAACAAATGGTCTCTCACACGCCTTCCCAACCTAACACAATAGACAACCAGGCAAGCTGCATAGGGTGCTTCATCTCCTTCCGTGCACTGATCTGAATCCAAGCTGATAAATCAATACATTTAACGCGTGCACCACACCAGTGTAGGAGTACGTATAGTCAAAAATCTTGACCGTTCTTCGGTTTCAGTTACAATGGTAAAGCGACACGCGAATATTGCTGCGTAATTTTGTCTTACATGGTCAAATGATAGCCTTTGGAGAATCATTAGCAAAACCACTTCCTAACTGAACATATTGTATACTCAAAATGCACCAACTAATACTTTGCAAAAAAAAAAAAGCCTCGCCATATTGCCAAGTGTGATTTCGGAATCGTACTTGTTAGCACACGCATAATTCGTGTTTGTTTTCTGGCATCTCAAAGGGCACGCAGAAGGCGACGCGAAACTGATCAGATCATAATGAGGACAGCCGCACGGGAGAGAGCCGATGATTCCAACTAGCAGCTGCAATATTTTTCAGGTTATATACATCAGGCCACTAATTAAGCAATCAGTTATCAGTCAATAGCAGAGATAAACAAATAGTCAGGCCACATGGCGGTTGCATACTTGCAAGATTATGATATGGGTTTTGGTGATGAATATGTATTGAATGTATGGAGCATTTGCAGAGTATACAAGTAACTGATAATCTAAAACCGATAGAAACAAGAACTATATCGTGTGATCATAAGCTTGACACTTCCCAAGTGGCAGCGTGAGACAACTGATTAGCATGTGTGATTGGTTTGGGTACAGCAAGGACTCGCAGGTTAGCTAGGATTTGCCATGTTCAGCTTATTGATACAGAGGCACAACCAACATGTGTGCTACTTGCAGATATGCAGTGACAATCAAATGAATCCTTGATGTGAACGATTATCATTGTCAACTTACAAGTAGTGATCAGAAAAAAAACTAACAAGTGATCAAGTTTCCGCTGAAAAATTTCCAGTAAATCATCAAGGAGTGGTCAAACAGTTGGTGGTGAGAAACAAGGTTGTTTCTTTTTGTAAGGTTGAGTGCGGCTGAAATTTAGAGGTGGTGTAGGGAATCAACCTGATGAGGCAACTAGGAGGATGCTTGGATACGTTTTAGTCCCATGATTAAAAGTAATGAGACTAAAACTTGCTAGCCTCACCCATGCTTGGATCCAAGTACTAAAGAGACTAAAATCAAGTTAATGAGCATTTATTATCCTCCAAACCCTCCAATCTAGAACTTGCATGAGGAGTTAAACGAGGAGAGAGAGGACTAATGCACATTTTAGTAGGGGTACCCCTGACTAAAAGATTTTAGCCTCAAGACTAGTTTTAGCCTCTCTTTAGTCAGAGATGCTTGGAACTTTAGCCTCTTAAAGAGACTAGTTTTAGTCAGACTAGTTTTAATCTTTTGGATCCAAGCACCCTCTAGCACCCTCTAGATGACTTTCTTTTAAGTTGTTACAATAAATAACTCACCGGATACATGCAACAGGCGATACTAGTACTAATTGAGTAGTTGTGCATGGTTGGGCATCTTACTTTGACATATTCACAAGAAGATAAGGGCTATGTCACCAAAGTAAAAGTTAGAAAATTGTGCATTATGCAGACAGTTCCCCTGATTCTCTCACCTTGTCTGTATATATCTTCGTACACGCAGTACGTCAGCCTTAGAGGGTGTTTGGATACGTTTTAGAGGGTGTTTGGATACGTTTTAGTCCCATGACTAAAAGTAATGAGACTAAAACTTGCTAGCCTCATCCATGCTTGGATCCAAGTACTAAAGAGACTAAAATCAAGTTAATGAGCATTTATTATCCTCCAAACCCTCCAATCCAGAACTTGCACGAGGAGTTAAATGAGGAGAGAGGGGACTAATGCACATTTTAGTAGGGGTACCTCTGACTAAAAGATTTTAGCCTCAAGACTATTTTAGCTTCTCTTTAGTCAGGGGTGCTTGGAACTTTAGCCTCTTAAAGAGACTAGTTTTAGTCTCTTGGATCCAAGCACCCTCTTAGTCTCATGACTAAAAGTAGTGGGACTAAAACTTGCTAGGCTCATCCATGCTTGGATCCAAATACTAAAGAGACTAAAATCCAGTTAATGAGCATTTATTATCCTCCAAACCCTCCAATTCAGAACTCGCATGTGTTAAAGGAGAGGAGTTAAATGAGAAGACAGAGGACTAATCCACATTTTAGTAGGGGTACCCCTGACTAAAATTTTTTAGTCTCAATACTAGTTTTAGCCCCTCTTTAATCAGGGATGCTTGGAACTTTAGCTTCTTAAAGAGACTATTTTTAGTCAGACTAAAATTAGTCCTTTGAATGCAAACACCCTCTAAAATAAGTCCCTTGGATCCAAGCACCCTCTTATTTCTTAGATATATGGGCCATTGTGGATGCAGATAATGAATTAATGATACATTCATCTAGCGTTTGGAGTCATGTTCGAACTGTATAAAACTGTGACATGTTAGTAGCGTATTACAAAACTTAATATTCAGTTCTTCCAATCTAATCTTCATTATAACAGATGACTGAAACGGTCGCACTCTACTAGCAAGGTCTCTTTTAGTTCATACATAGAAAAATCATAGAAATAAAAAAATCATAGGAAATGAGATGAAATGTACCTCAGTTCATATAAAAAACAGACATCATTTGGTTCATAGGATATGAATTTTTTCATTAGGTCTGAGCAAATGTTTTTTTTTTGGTTGAAATATGAAGGATTGGAGATAGCATTGCATGTCACTTGGCAGACGCATGTGGCCGGTTGGATCATACTATGAAATATACCCGCAAAAAAAGTATTATATGAAATATAATTTACGAGCTTGTGGCAGAGTAAATTATAAATTCAAAACTAGTCCCTGAAAAAAAAGTTCAACAAAACATGTTTATTTTTATGCTTTTGTGTGTTGAAACCTCCAATACAATCTTGAGAAGGCTAGTTCATCAGAAAGGTGTGCATACTTCAGCTTCTTGCCTTCTTTCCACAATTTTTTTTCAAGTTCGAGTGTCCTGGTCGACTACTTAAGCCATGTACAGGCGCGGTCATCAAATCCTGACATGAACATGTCCGGACGTGTCCGCAGATACAGTCAGTCCTTAAAAAGCATCGCTACATTCGTGTAAATCATATTCAATTCCCTATATTCGTACTAAACCACGCAACATTGATAAAATAAC
This sequence comes from Hordeum vulgare subsp. vulgare, assembly GCF_904849725.1. Classification (NCBI taxonomy): domain Eukaryota; kingdom Viridiplantae; phylum Streptophyta; class Magnoliopsida; order Poales; family Poaceae; genus Hordeum; species Hordeum vulgare. Next base: position 598,825,784 of record NC_058521.1, on the reverse strand, counting down.
GTAGACTATGGAACCGACATACAATCGGACATAGAAATGCACAATTTATCACTAAAATATCACCAACGAATTCTCAAAAGATCGCCAAAGTTCACATAAAACACATAAATAACGTACAAGTTCAAATTAGTCTAAAAACTTGCAATTAAGGTGGAGAAGGTGGATCTTCATCACTTCCTCGTCGGTCTTTTCCCCTTCCGATCGACGGCTCCGTTGTAGGCATCGGCGGCTGGTGGAGGACCGTCCGAGTCGTCGGACGAGGAGCTATGATCGTTGTCGTATAGCAGGAATCGGAGTCACAGAGGACGATCAACCATTTGAGATGCAGGACGGCCCTCTTGAGCTTCGCTGGTCGAGCGCCTTCGTCGCCTCGCGCTTCGACTGCTTAATAGCGAGCCAGATCGTCTTGGAGTTCTTCCGATAGAGTCGCCAAGCGTCCGACTTCGCCGTCGTAAGCGACCGGCGGTAGACCCAAGATAGCAGCCACTTGTCCTCGTCTAGCTCCGCCGGCAACCAGCGGTAGCGGCACATGGCGTGGGGGCGACGTTGACGGCGCAACTGTTAGGAATAACCACGGCGTCCTAGGATTAGTTTCCGTGTACGAGTCCGTGTAAGTTTCCACGTCAATCACCGAGTAGAATTAGGATTAGTTGGCAGCCTAGCTAGCTAATATATATACTCATGTATACCCCTGTACTTTGTACCAAGAAGAAAAAGTAATACAAACACATAGGACCGACACGGTCCTATTAGCCATCAATCTCGTGTTCTCGTGTGTGTATCGATCGAACGTCGCCGGCTGGTTCTTTTGTGCATGCATGTGGTAGTACGTGGAAATCCATCCACCTCCTAGCCTGCTTGCTAGCTCATCGTCCATCTCTATAGCTGGTTAGCTCAGTAAGCTCGGAATTACTCGAGCTAGTCTTGTACGCGTGTCCCGTCGGAAAGTACACGACGGATCGCAGCGTCGAGGTCAGGCCTGTGCCAACAATTGGTATCTAGAGCTTGGTTTATTGGCGTGATCTTCGAAAAGCAATCGAAGGATCATGTCGACCCCCGGCAAGGAGATCGTTGTGGTAGGAGCGGGAGCACCGATGCGGATGGTGGGGGTGTCGCAATTCCCCCGGTTGGATCGAGAGGACTACGCACTATGGGCGATGAACATGGAGGTCGCGATGGAGGGAGCGGAGTTTTGGGAAGCTGTCGACCCCGGCGGCGCCGAGTACGCGAAGGGCGCGGCGAAGTACCGAACGGATCGTCAGGCGTTAACGGCGATCTACTCCGCCATGCCGAAGGATGTGCTGCAGCACCTCGTCGGAAAGAAAACGGCGAAGGAGGCATGGGAGACCATCAAGATCCTGCACCAGGGTCATGAACGTGTCAAGGAAGCACACCTTCAGTCCTTGATGAGAAGCTACGAATGCCTGAAGATGGAGGAAAGCGAGACGGTTGATCAGTTTGCCTCCCGTCTTAAGACCCTCGTCAATGGCATACGGGGCTATGGTTCAACCTTAGAAGAAGTTGCGATCGTTCGACGATTTTTGCGCGCCGCGCCGGCGCGCTACATCCAGATCGTCACATCGATCGAGCAATGTCTCGACCTAAAGACTCTCACGGTCGAGGATCTTGTCGGAAGGTTCAAAGCCCACGACGAGAGAATTCGTCTCAGTTTCGATGACACGGAGGCGAGTGAGCACCTGATGCTGACAAAGGCGCAATGGATTGCCCTGTCAAAAGAACAGCAGGGCGGATCCACGAGCAACAGCAAGAAGAAGGGGAAGGGGAAGCAGCACTCGGCGAGAAAGAACTTCGCCGACTCGGATGACGAGGATGCGCCTGCACCACCGAGGAGGAAGTTTGACATCAGAAAAGTGAGATGTCATAAGTGTGGCCTCCTCGGTCACTTCAAGGCTGACTGCGAGGAAGCACCGAAGCAACAGGCGCTCATGGCTGAGGAAGGAGACGACGGGGATATGATTCTGATGTGCGAACTAGTGGACGAAGATGATCCAGATGATCATGATCTGGACATGAGTCCGGTGAGTGCACCCACATCAGTACACCCAGGTGAAGTCGTGGCACCAGAAGTCCATGACACAAGACGTGATGGTGTGGTCGCGCAAGAAGGCGAAGACATGGCGCCTGAAGACCATGACACGGGGCGTGATGGTGTGGTCACGCTAGAAACAGGTGACGTTATGACGCCAGAATACCATAACATAAGGTGTGGCAGTGTGATCACGCTGGAAGACGGCGAAGATGTGTCGCCAGAAGAACACGGCGTGGGATGTGATGGAGTCGTCGCGATAGAACATGAAATGCGGCGACCTTCACTTAGCCCACACGAACTTGGCACATACGTGATGTTGGAAAATGCAACTTCGTGTTGTGCGGACATCCTGAGCACGGACGTATCTATTGCATTAGAAGATCGACCGGACGAGGAGAGCCCATGTGGACAGCATGCCCGAGCGCACGGAGCCGACGTTGTGCCGAACGAGCAAGTTGATGCGGCTATTGGTCGAGCATCGAACAGAGGTGGGAGCAACCCAAGTTGTGCAGGCACGAAAGCGGCTGATTTGCTCACTAGCTTGTGCTGCACAGTGGAGAAGCCAGATGGTGTTGGCCAGTACGAGCTGTATACAGCAGCTCCAGGGCTAGGGCTAGAAGGGAAGCAAATCCTAGAAATTTTGCAAGGGGCACTCAGCCTAGAAAGCAGCGTTGGAGGAGGGGCAAGTGTGTTCTCTGAAAGTCTTGAAACGCCAGAAATTATAACTTTGGCAAGTTTAAAAGAATATGTGGCTTCTCCAATAGCACATGAACGACGCGTATTTAATCTCTATCCAGAGGAAGCGCTTCAAATAAATTCGGTGAAGATGAAAAGTAAAGGGCAACGATGCTTGCACATCGAGGAACCGGAAATTTTTGAAGAAGCAATCATGGAAGAGTGTTGGCGTCATGCTATGGATGAAGAGTTGAGGTCGATCCGAGACAACAAAGTATGTAAGCTCGTGGATCTTCCCAACGGACATAGTGCCATAGAGCTCAAGTGGGTGTACAAAGTCAAGAAGGATGCCAAAGGGAACTTGGTGAAGCATAAAGCAAGGCTCGTGGCTAAAGCAAACGTGCAAGAGCAAGGTGTGGAAATCAAAGAAGTGTTTTCTCCGGTTGCAAGGATGGACTCGGTGATGCTACTTATTGCTCTCGCGGCTCAAGAATGTTGGACGATACATCACATGGATGTGAACTTCACGTTTTTGGCTGGGGAGTTAGAAGAAGAATTGTATGTGAAGCAACCACCGGGATATATCAAAGAAGGAGAGCAACACAAGGTATTGAAGCTACACAAGGCGTTGTACGGGCTACGACAAGCTTATCAGGCATGGAGCATCAAGCTTGACAGTACATTGATTTCTCTAGGTTTTGAGAAGAGTCCACTCGAGCATACGATGTATAAGCGAGGTAATGGAAAGGATCGTCTCTTAGTGGGCATCTATGTGGATGATCTGTTGATAACTGGAGCTGACGAAGAGGTGATTGCAAACTTCAAGCTACAAATGAAGGAGCTATTCAAAATGACTGATCTAGGGCTCTTGCGTTACTACCTTGGGATCGAGGTACAACAAAAGCCGGACGAGATCACACTATGCCAGCACGCATATACAAAGAAGATACTTGAAAGCAGTAGCATGGAAGATTGCAACCCAAGTTATGTTCCAATGAAGCCTCGTCTTATACTAAGCAAGAAAAGTGAAGCACTTGCGGTTGATGCAACGGAGTATAGAAGTGTGGTCCGAAAGTTGAGGTATCTCACAAATACAAGACCGGACTTGGCCTATTCTGTTGACATAATGAGTCGCTTCATGGAAGCACCCATGACGAAACAATGGGCAACTGTGGAAAATATACTCAGGTACATCAAAGAGACAACAAATTTTGGTTGTGTCTATTTGAGAGAGAAGAAGAAGGAGATGATGAAGCTACTGGGCTACAGTGATAGTGACATGTCAGGAGATGTGGACGACCGTAAAAGTACCTCGGGCGTGGTATATTTCTTGGGAGGAAATATAGTGAGTTCGCTATCACAAAAGCACAAAGTGATCGCATTATCCTGCCATGAAGAAGAGTATATTGCAGCTGCAACCGCGGTGTGTCAAGGTGTGTGCCTAGGAAGACTACTCGGTGACCTCACAAGTAAGGAACGGAAACCAGTGGTGCTCAATGTTGACGACAAGTCTACAATCTCTCTGTGGAAGAATCCAGTGTGTCATGATAGACGCAAAGACATCGATACGAGGTATCGGTACCTACGGGAGTGCGTGGAAGAAAGCAAGATTGATGTCAACTATGTTTGCACCGACGATCAGCTTGCAGATATCCTAACCAGATCTTTGGGACGACAGAAGTTCATGAAGATGCGACGAAGGATTGGTGTCGAAGCTGTGAAGTGAGGACATCGTGTTTAGGGGGGTGATTGTTAGGAATAACCACGGCGTCCTAGGATTAGTTTCCGTGTACGAGTCCGTGTAAGTTTCCACGTCAATCACCGAGTAGAATTAGGATTAGTTGGCAGCCTAGCTAGCTAATATATATACTCATGTATACCCCTGTACTTTGTACCAAGAAGAAAAAGTAATACAAACACATAGGACCGACACGGTCCTATTAGCCATCAATCTCGTGTTCTCGTGTGTGTATCGATCGAACGTCGCCGGCTGGTTCTTTTGTGCATGCATGTGGTAGTACGTGGAAATCCATCCACCTCCTAGCCTGCTTGCTAGCTCATCGTCCATCTCTATAGCTGGTTAGCTCAGTAAGCTCGGAATTACTCGAGCTAGTCTTGTACGCGTGTCCCGTCGGAAAGTACACGACGGATCGCAGCGTCGAGGTCAGGCCTGTGCCAACAGCAACCCTCGTGGAGCTGCGTGCGGTCCATGAGGGGTCAGCTCCGGTGTCATCCTTGTGCCGACGAAGGAGAGACGAGGCGGCACACGCGGAGCTGCCTCCAGTGTTCACCTTGGATCTCTCAAGGACAATGCGGAGGGCTAGCTCCTCGTCGACGTCGAGATCTGAGTCGGAACAGCCGCCGACGATCAACATGAATACTGGAATCATTGGAGTGGATCGGAATCGAAGAAAACGGATTAAGGGAGAAGAAGTGATGGAGGAGAGTGGAGTGTACTCAACTAGGGTTTTCGGGTTTTTTTTGGTGAGGTCGAAGGTGAGCTGTGCTGACGTGACAAACACACCTAGGATGTCTCATATCCGTCCTACATTTGGACTAGATATGAGGGACGCCGGACAGCCGGACATTTAAGGCTGACTTAAGACGCTTTGATGTTTTTTTACCAATCAACAAGTGACATAACCATTTGTTCTAACATTTGAGACAAATTTAAGGCGTACGACTATAGATGATCTTGCTGAATGAGTTTAGGACTCTAGATACCTTGTAAAACCCGATCAGTTTTGTCAATGCATGGCCAGGTCAATAATTTACTTGATCTAGAGGGCTAGGCACTATATAGGTGTCAAGTGCATGGAGATCTCTTGATTGAAAGAATCCCAAGATCTTTGTTCCTTTGACGAAAGAGTACATGCCACTTTAACTATTCATGCATTCTCGAATGACGAATGTAACTTGATACTCTAGCCGCTAGTAGCTTGGATTGTCCAGTAACCCCAAACACAGGCGCACTTGTTTAACTGTGTGCGAGTCCAAGCGAAGACGACAAGAGCATGGAGACCACCGCGCATGCATGTGCTACCCTAGTTCCATGAACGCACGCACGCACGCACCGTGTTCTTGCCTTTAACTCGTGAGCAAGGATCGATCAACAGTCGGTCATGCATATGTAATCCCTACTGTCGATGCTCTAGTTAATTATATGCATTAATCCAGGACCCAAAAGCTGGCTCCATTGGCGAGTTGTTTAATCTCTCATCATTGACAAATGGATTAGCTAGTGAGCGTACTGAAGAAGATTAGCTGCTCCACATTGACCGCCTTTGTTTTCTACTCCCTCCGTTTCTAAATATAAGTCTTTGTAGAGATTTCATTAGTGGACTACATACAGAAGTACATAGATATATTTTAGAGTATAGATTCAATCATTTTGCTCCGTATGTAGATCCTTAACGAAATCGCTTAAAATAATTATATTTAGAAAAGGAGAGAGTACTAGTATAGCTATGCACGCGTACATCTTGTAGTACTACTTTACGTCCCAAAGTTCTCCCCTAATAAGTGCAGAGGTTAATTCGTCTCCAAGAAGAGCATATGGTCAAGGTCAAAACTCAAAAAGGAGCCACGGCGCCAACTATCAACGACATCAATTCCCTAGCTGCTTGCTATACTGTTGTCTTCATTTGAACAAGCTACTCTACTCTACCAATCGTTTGGAGTCTGCATTGCATGGGTGCATTGCATGAGTCTGATACAGAACAACTGCTGACCAAAATAAGTTCTTTGACGGTGCATGCACTACTCACTTGCCTCAAAGAATGTACTCCTACTACTCTACATGCTCTCACTGGGAGATGCACCTTTAATCAGTAGTCAAACAAGCAATCCTTGTGTGGTAATCAGTAGTCAATGGGATAGGGTCGTGGACTATTGATCTACGAGTTGGACTTGTGGAATATTAGGTTTGTGTGACAGGGGTTAGCCATATAATTAATCAGATAGCTTGTGATAAACAATGGCCTCTTACGCGCCTTCCCAACCTAACGCCACGGACAACCAAGCAAGCTGCATAGGGTGCTCCCATCTTCTTCCATGTACTGATCTGAATCCAAACTGATAAATATATGTAAGACCCTACTTAGATAGATTAACACATGCACCAGGGTGCGGGAGTACGTGTAGTCAACAATATTGACTATTATTCTGTTACAGGCTGTAAAAATAAGAAAACCGCTCTAGCTAGAGCATCGACCCTCTAAAAAATATACAGGCCTGATGTAAGGATGCGTTTTTTACTATATCTTTCTTTGTCCCAAAATAATTGTCGTTAATTTATTATAATATTTATACTAATTTAATATTAAAACCGCAACATTTATTTTAGAACGGAGGAAGTATATGTTAATTAAATGGCATTTTCTTGTAAAGTGACACGCAAATCTTGCTGCATAATTTCGTCTTACATAGCCAAATGATAGCCTTTGAAGAATCATTAGTAAACCACTTGTTCCTCACAGAACATATTTTCTACTCAAATTGCACCAACTATATCAGAACACACACACACAAAAACGCCTCCTGGTTTTGCCAAGTATGATTTCAGATTCGTACTTGCTAGCACAAGCATAACTCGTATATGTTTTCTGGCAGAAGGCAATGCGAAATTGATCAGATCATAATAAGGACAGGCGCACGAGAGAGAAACTATGATTCCAACTGGCAGCAGCAATATTTTTCAGGTTAGATACATCAGGCCACTAATTAAGCAATCAGTGATTAGCCAATAGGAGAGATAAAACAAATAGTCAGGCCACATGGCGGTGTATGCAGCATTTGCAGAGTATACAAGTAACCAATAATCCAAACCGATAGAAACAAGAACTATATCCTGTGATCATAAGCTTGACACTTCCCAAGTGGCAGCGTGAGACAACTGATTAGCATGTGTGATTGGTTTGGGTACAGCAAGAACTCGCAGGTCAGCTAGGATTTGCCATGTCCAGCTTATTGATAGAGAGGCACAACCAACGTGTGTGCTACTTGTATCACATATATTTTTTTTAGAAAAGGAGGACATACCCCCGGCCTCTCCATCTGGACGATGCATGCAACCATTTTATTAATTATTCTCAAAAACTTTACAAAACAATATATCAGTAAGCCTGAAGCCACCATCTTGACAACACATGCCTCTACTCCTATCCCCATGATGAAGGTGTGCCGAATGTCCGAGCCTAAACCAAACAAACATCACACCAAACCCTAACATCTAAAGCCGGATGCCCCAGCCCAGCCACATACTGGGACTGGGTCCAAACCGGTCCAGCACACAGGCCGTCGTCCCCGTCTTTCACCAACCCATCTTCAGATCTTGTACTAATGCAGCGACCTTGCCAGGCCTGCCATTGACGCCACTATAGTGCCAGACAGCTCCACCATCCTGCACGTATTCATCCACACGTGGCCGTCGGCGAAACTTGTATCACAGATATACAACCAAGATTATGCAGGTGCAATGACTACCAAATGAATCCTTGATATAAAAAACGATCAATGTCAACTAACAAGTGATAAATAAAAACTAACAAGTGATCGAGTCTCCGTTGAAAAAATTTCAGTAAATGATAAGGAGAGGTCATTTTTTCTTTAAAAAAAGGAATACCTTTGGCCTCTGCATCAATAGATGCATGCAGTCCTAAGGAGTGGTCAAATAGTTGGTTGTGACAGACAAGGTTGCATTCCTTTTGTAAGGTTGAGTGTGGCCCAAACTTTAGAGTTGGTGTAGGGAATCAGCCCGATGAGGCAACTAGATCAGTTTCTTGTCAGTTGTTGGAATAAAGAATGCACCGGATACATGCAACAGATGAAGGGTCACATTAAGCAAATGAATACCGGCTAGTACTACCTGTGGATGTCTGGGCATCTTAGTTTGACATATTGACATAAAGACAGGCTATGGAACCAAAGGAAAAGTTAGAAAAAATGGGCATCATGCAGACAGTTCCCCTGACTCTCTCACCATGTCTATCTATATCTTTGTACACAGTACACCAATGTCTCAGTTTCTTTTTGATATATCAATCATTGAAGCTGCAGATAATGATATATTCATTTCGTTTATAGAATCATGCTTCGTCAAAAAATATATGGCATGTGGCTGGGTTCTTGCCAGATCGAATCTTCAGTTCTTTCAATCCAGTCTTCAGTTACAATAGATGACTGAAACGGTCGCACTCTAGTAACAAGATAATTAAATTTTACTAACTTTTTTTATGGAACTGACAGGAGCACTGTCATTCATTAAGAAGAGGGAAATATGTACATGAAAGCATGTTTTTTTTATAAAGGGACATGTGGAAAACCCCGAAGGCACCCTAGATCACAAGAGAAACCGCATGCCAACTACTCGCTACTATGGTTTGTTCTTGGCCGAAATGCCAAGCTGCCTAATCTCCTCGACTGAATACATTTTACTAACAGATGACTGAAACCTGGAGTAGAATATATCCAGGTTTCACGTGGCCGGTCGAAGAATTCAAGCATAAATAGTTGTCATAACAATTTATCATGGATCAGATGCAAAACATCAGAACATCATTTTGAAGAATGACTAGCTAGCCAGAGAAGGTTGTGGCTTCTGTTGCGCCAAGCATGCCGTCCTGGCTAGGAGATAGCATTGCATGTGACGTTGTATCCTGGATGCATGCATTTTGCTTGCACATTAATTACAAAACTGTTTGATGGATTACTTGACAAAAACATGCGATCGGTTGAATTATATCAGTTTTATGAACTGCTACCGGAGTACTTCCTGAAAACAAACCCAAGCATGTCATGTTTAGGGCGTCTCTAGTGGATCCCCTAAAGTTTAATTCTCCATCCATTTTTTAAGGTACTATTTTTTTTTCATCTAACAGATCCCCAAACGTTAAACCTCCAAACCAACTCCCCATACGGAAGCCTCTCTTCATCTTCTTATTTCTTCTTTCTTCTCCTTCTATGCGGCCAACTACGGTTGCCCTGGATGATGTCCATAAGCTAGTTTAAGACCTAGGATGAGCTATCCGCAAAAGTAATTTGATAGAGAGGCTCGTCAAGTGTGACGTAGACGAAATTTGTCCTCCGCGACCATGGTTTGGGCATTTCTTCGTCTGAATGGGGATCCGTATTCATAATTATCCTAACGACGTGATGACGTGGTCGGAACAATGATTTTTTTGAAAGAGCTCTTTTATGATACCCTCCGTTAAATATTGACCGTCCATTAGTGAAATCTAATGATGACGATTGTTGCGTACTGCTGCAATTTGCCAATAGAATGGCGAGCGGTATATCTTGCACTTCTTCGTCCAGGGCGTTTTGGGAAGTAAAACAATTATGTCCAACCGTCTCGACCTATGGGGACTGGACCGCTGTGGCGATGTCGGCTGGGCCCCCAAGGTGCAGCACCTTCGAAGCGATGCCTCCCGGCGCACGCTGCTCGCCCGCGATCGGCGGCTGGCCATGCTGGGCATTCGAAACCATGGCTGCGGGCTACCCCGGCCTGCCCTCTCGGATCGCGCTGACTGTGGACGGTGGCGAGGCGACCCGAGGCTGTGCGACTGCTTGCGTGCAGGAGGCGGGAGCAGACCAGCAGCTACTGTTGTGCTGCGGCGTGCGCATGGCGGCTGTTGATGTGTCGTGGTTGGGTGTGTGCATGCAGGACGAGCTCCAGGGACTAGTTCATGGCGGACAGGTAGACGATGCTACGGTAGATGAAAACAACAGGAAAGAGGCGCGACAGCTTAGCACGGGCTCGATGGACGCGACGTGATGGCCGCGGACGCAGTCGAGACGACGAGGGAGTGCACTGGTGCCGGTGGTGGTCCTTGGCTGCGAGGAATTACTCGAGCTCGAGGCGTAGGTGTCGTGGTCCAGTGGGACATGGCGCCGGGGCTTGCCGTCTTGGTCTCTCGTCGCTATTATCCACCGTTGGCCATTCGACCACATCGGAAGGTTTCATGACAAAAAATCTATGTCTATTCTACCCTCAGAAAATCAGTGATCGGATTTTAATATACTGCTTCCTTTCCGGTTAGCAGTATAGGGTACAGTAAAAACTCTCTTTTGAAATCGTCGATGACGGCCTGTGGTCACTTCTCCATGTAGGTATTTGTCATGTAAGAGCATTTACAACAAGACTGGGTAAATCTGGTCCCCTATAAGCCCGTGGACGTGCCCAGGCACGCTCGCGGACGCATCCAAATGGTCCATCATATTTTGCTCCGTGCATTCACATATATTAGGCCAACTTCACCGCACGACCCCAAATCGTCCGGGTGTGTCCGTTTGAAGTAAAACGGACAAAATAAACGACCCACCGCGCGGGAGCATACCCATTTTTTGCCATGTCCGTGTTCGTTTCTACCCTATTTTCAGACCAAAGTTGCTCTAGATTTGGGGCCAAAGCGGACAGAAAACGTCCGCCTTCGCGTCCTCTTCGTCTACCTGTGTCCGCGTGTGGCCCACATGTCACCCTCTCTCCCCATCTTCTCTCCCGTGACCACCACGCGTGGCGTGGCGGGGCGCGGCGAGGCACAACCGCGAGGCGCGGCGGCGGGGCGTGGGAGCGGCGGGGCCTGCCGGATCTGACCAAATGGGGTAGCAGCGTTGGGTGGAAGGACTTTGTCCGGCCTCTGTCCGGCGTCCGCTGTCCGTTTTTACCCCAAACGGACAAAATCCGGACGAAACCGGACGTCCGTTTGGGGTCGCGCGGTGGAGTTGGCCTTACATCCGGACTCTCAAATCCATAAAAAGCCATGCACGTAGGTCATCTGATAATAAACGTCATACGTAAAATAAATGTTGGTACCGAACATAAAAAAGGTTTACATCCATTCTAGTATGATGGTGGCCTCTTTTGTGTGACCTTCGTACATTCCTCGCAAACCTTTGGGACACCTTTTTCATTATTAATGCATGCAACCGATTGATCCGAGCATTCTTGGAAACCCTCTGGCGTGTGCTCTCTCCCATCCTGACCATCTCACCAACGACATCACCCGTAGTACCAAGTGCAAGCATCCTCATAGCAGCAACGCACTTTTGTTTGGCAGAGAAAGAGAGTTTACCGCGACAATCCTTTGTGAGCTTGAATTAGTCATCGTGTGCCTCCACTGCCTCCACAATGCGCAAAATCAATAGTTTTTGCATGCGAAACGACAACGAAAAAATGTATCAGACGGGAAAGTTGAATCCGGATCAAAGTAATCCTTCTGCAGTTGCTTTGTTCCGGATACCCTATCCCGATTGATGACTCTTCTCCCTTTGATTGAGCCTTTGAAACTGAGAATGCGTTTCACTTCCTGGTCCATTTCCTCTTGCATGTTCATGAGCATCATCATGTCCACTTCCTCATCCAAATCCGGTGAATTGAAGAGCTCATCTTGAATCAGTTGACCAAGCTCTGTTTGTCCACACTCCTCGCCGGACGAAGCATTGGAATCCACCATTTCTCCTGAAAATTTGACCAACAAATTCGGCCAGAGATTATGTTAAACATATCCAACACAAGGAAGAACTAGAGAGTTGTCGGACATACCACAGTGTCTTCTGGGCCTGCGCCGACGTCCTGCGTGGAGAGGTCGAGAGAGATTATCCCTTTTACCGAGTGGCTGGGGTGGCAGAGGCTACTAGGCAACAGAGCGCACGCGGTGGCGGAGCTGCGGGACGGACGTCGCTAGGAGGAAGAAGAAAGGAAAACAGGAAATGGATCCCGCGGTTCTGCGAGTGGATCTGGTGCAATTTACGGTAGGGTCGGGTTGTCGGGTCCGACGTGGCGGGCGTGCCTGAGCGCACCCGGGCTCCCCCATATCCGCCCCATATTTTGGCTAGAAATGGGAGATCCCGATCAGCCTTCACGTTTGAGGACGGTTTCAAAGGCCCGTATGGATCCATTTTTTGTGACCGGGTAGTGACCGAGCAGCCTGCCCGGACGTTTGGAGAGGATTTGAAGGGTCCGACTGTAGATGCTCAAAGTGATTTTTTCGCGTGTAGGTGCTCTTGCGCCGCGTGGTGTAGCTTTTTTGTCATGCCCATGGACCAGAGGGAGTACCGCTGCCAGAGCAAGGATGCCAGGGAGGAGCGCCGTTGTGTCTGGAAATGTCCCAAAAGAGATAAAATAAAGAAAAAAGTTAACCAAAATCTTGCCGGAGACATTGGGGAAGGAGCCACTCGTGCGGGGTGGTCAGGCTGGTTGTAATGGATAGTATCATATACTAGTATCATACATATGATACTAGTGTATGATACCACATCCGTAATGCATAGTATCATATGTTAGTATCATAAGATAGATCATTTATTGCCATGCAAGACACATAGTAGCACATCATTTAATATGATACGGTATCATAATATGATACTCAACCATCTCTTTCTTCATTTAATTCTATGTCACCTTATCAAAATTGCTTAGTTGACATGCATGATACAACCTAAGATACTCCCATTACGGGCAGCCTAAGGCATGTGTCAATGGAGATTTTTTAACGCGGGTTTATAGACGTTTTGCTGATGTGTCACACTAGTTAATGGTGAGAGAGAGTAGGGTTGTATCTTAGCTAAGATACAACATTTGCACGTCACTATAGGTAAAAATAGTTAAAACCCAATCACATCTATGCATGAGCACCAAATCATTAGATTTAGAGAGAATCTCTAAGAAACAATGCATTGAGCTAGTATTTTCCTAAGTTATTAATGCTTCTATAATAATGTGCTAAAAAACGATGCGTTGACACATGCCTAAGGTGTCGAGGGGCGATGTGCACAACGGCCAAAGTTGCCGCAAGTCATCATCATACTTTTACTAAGAAGTGCCCATCCTAAAGCAAAATAATAGACTACAGGAGGAAACATAAACTAAATATTTCCGGATCTGCCCGTAGGGGTTTATGATTCCCTAAACTAAAAAACCTTCTCCCTTAATATAGTTTTTAGGAGATCTTTTCAGGCATGCCATTATGCTTGTATATGCTCAAACGCCCCAAACTTCCCCTGCAATCTTCGATAGACTAGCTCCTCAGAAAGATATGCAATAGCATGGCGTTTCGGAGCTCCAGTGCATCCGCACCTGAGTGAATAGTAAATTCAAAAGAATATCAATAGAAGTCTAAATTTCTGAATTTTTACATATGAAACATAAGAGCTTCATTTTGTTTATTTTTGCCGAGCTACTCGAATACCATCTAAGTGCGAGAAACTGCAAGCACCTAGAAGAGCCTCGCATCCTTGTTGTGTACTCCCTCTGTTTCTAAATATAAGTCTTTCTAGGAGTTTCACTAATGCAGTACATACGGATGTATATAGACATATTTTAGGGTATAGATTCACTCATTTTGCTTCGTATGTAGACACCTAGTGAAATATTTTAAAAGACTTATATTTAAGTACGAAGAGAGTAAATTGTTTATATGTTTCTAAATTTGTTTTGTATTTTACTTGAATTTACTATCGGGAGAGCATGTGGGCAGGAACATAGATTTCGGCTGGTACTTCGCTCCTTGCCTTCTTCCACACGATTCTTCCAAGTTCAGTTGTCCTGGTCTACTACGTGCTGAACAAGTCTAGGGGCCTTGTGAAACCCTATTCGTTTTGTCAATGCAATGGTCAGGACAATAATTTACTCCCAAGATCCTTGCTCCTTTGATCAGAGAGTAGAGGCGACTTTTAACTATTCTCGGATGACGAACGTAACTTGATGCTACAACTAGGAGTAGCAGCTAGTTCGGTGTTGTTTAAGAGGGTGTTTGAATTCAAGAGACTAAAACTAGTCTGACTAAAACTAGTCTTTTTAAGAGGGTAAAGTTCCAAGCATCCCTGATTAAAGAGAGGCTAAAACTAGTCTTGAGGTTAAAATCTTTTAGTCAGAGGTATCCCTACTAAAATGTGCATTAGTCATCTCTCTGCTCATTTAACTCCTCATGCAAGTTTTAGATTGGAGGGTTTGAAGGATAATAAATGCTTATTAACTTGATTTTAGTCTCTTTAGTACTTGGATCCAAGCATGGGTGAGGCTAGCAAGTTTTAGTCTTATTACTTTTAGTCATGGGACTAAAACGTATCAAGCATCCTCTAACTGTGTGCGAGTCCAAGCGAAGACGACAACCGCATAGAGACAACCAATGCATGTGCCTAGCTAGTTCCATGCACGCACGCACCGTGTTTTTCTTCTTCTTGCGAGTGCAAGGATCAACACTCGGTCACGCATGCATATGTAAGTAATTCCCACTGTCTGATGAAGCTAGCTAATTATTCATGTGTATGTGATCAATCTAAGCCTCGAAAGCAGCTGGCTCGGTAGCTGTTTAATCTGTCATCTTTGACGAAAGGATTAGCTACTGAGTGTACTAAGAGCATCTCCAACAGTTGTCTCTATGTTTAATCGTTGGTAATTTGATATAAGTGTTCATGTCAGTAGCCAACATCATATCATGCGGTTCTTTAATTAAGCATATGTTAATCATATGTTAAATAAGCAAGCGGATTCATTAAATGTTGAAAAATGATCATGCTTGTCGCGTAGCTTGTGCGTGAACCGTTTGTTGAGGATAATACAATTTCATTATCTCGCTTGTTTTATTACGTGTCATGTCATTAAAACTGTCTATGTTGTAATTTATCAAAGATGATCATACGACCGTTGGTGATGCCCTAAATACAAGTACAATATAATAATATAGACATGTTGTAGACCTTAAATCATATATTTATGATAAGTTGAAAGAATGAGAAGAGAAGAGAGAGGAGAAGCGGACAACAAACTAACCGCCGGCTGTAATATGTGCTTCTACACACTTTGTGAGTGAAGATGATGGGTTTTGTATCAATAAAGTAATACTTCAAAAATCTACCTATTGTACTTGTCGACTATAAGATTTATTATAGATGACATGTCAACAACATATTGTTAACAGTTGGTTGTACTATTAACCATGCTAACCACTAGTAGAAAACAGGGCTTTAGTCCTGGCCAAGTCAAAGCATTAGTCCCGGTCGACATATGAACTGGGACTAATGCATGCATCAGTCCCGGTTCGAGCGGTCAGGACGTCTGTCGGGCCTTGGCGGGCACCAGTCCCGGTTCTTCTGGGACCTTTAGTCCCAGTTCCTGCCACGAACAGGGACTAAAGGGTGTGCCTCCTGGCGCAACCCCTTTAGTCCCGGTTTGTGTGTGGAAACGGAACTAAATGTCTATCTCCACTCCCGGTTCTAGACACCAACCTGGAAGAAAAGAATGCCAATATATATCCCTGCCCGTTCACTCCTCTATATTTTGGTTGGCGACGTGTGGGGGTTGTGTGCTACTTTGTTCTCACCTCCTGTGCACATGAGTTGTTCGATGAAATGCCCGAGCTACACTTAAGCCTTCTCTCCTCTCCAAGCTCCATTTTCCCCAAGATTTGTCTAGGTTTGACGGTGCACCAACTATCCAACTGTTCTAAAAAGGTTAGCAACTTTATCCTCATCTCTCACTATTAGTTTAGCTCATTTCAAATGCTCTAGAAGTAGTGTGGTTTGTAGGTTTTTAGTGGAGGAGTGTATGTGTTAGTTTATTTTATTTAGATGCATAATTTGAGCTCAAATTAAATTTTTAGTTCGCACATGTGTAGGGTGTCGTACCATCCCCGTGCCCGTCGTCCTCACCCCCGTCCATTGCCTGTGCCGATCTCGTCGCTTGCACCACCGTGGTGAGCCTCCTCTTTTTTTAGATAAAAATTCTAACTTGTATGATTTATATAGCTACTTGTATAATTTTCTTAATTTTATTATTGTTTGTTATTACATAGTGCCATGGTTTTGGTATCCGCCACTGTCGGCTCTCGTCCGGTCTATGATTTAGATGTGGTATATTATCTTTTACAACTATTTATTTTATTTAGTGTTTATGAAAATTATGTCGACCAACTTGACATAAATGTATTTATCTAGGAGGTATGTGAACTGGAAATTCCAACCAACCCTCTTGTCGAGAGGTTAAATCTAGTTGAAAAAGAAAACAATTATTTGAAAGAAAAAATAAAGAGAGTTGAAGAAGAGAAGATGAAATAGGAGTTTCATGTTGCCGATGTCGTTGATGTCTGCTGTGTATCCCTTGCAACGGCGCCAGAAATAGTCGTGTCGACGGCACCAAGAATCCTTCAGCTGCGGCTGCGCCTTAAGGGACTTCCTAAGCAAGTATGCAAAGGATTTTCCCCGTGACCTTGGAGCCTTGCGTTGGTGTTCCCTCGAAGCGGAAAGGGTGATGTAGCACAGCGGTGGTAAGTATTTCCCTCAGTTTGAAAACCAAGGTATCAATCCGGCGGAGGAGTATCTCAAGATCCCGCACAAACACAAAAGCTTGCTCCCAACTCTATGAAGGGGTTGTCAATCCCTTATAGATTGTTTGCCAAGTGAGAACTGAAATCAACAAAGTAACAAAGCAAAGTAAAAGCGGAGGTGTAAACGATGGATGTGAATAGACCGGGGGGCCGTAGTGTTTACTAGTGGCTTCTCTCATGATAGCAAGTAGACGGTGGGTGAACAAATTACTGTCGAGCAATTGATAGAACCACGCAAAGTCGTGACGATATCTATGCAATGATTATATCTATAGGCATCACGTCTAAAACAAGTAGACCGATACTTTTTGCATCTACTACTATTACTCCACACGTCGACCGCTATCCAACATGCATCTAGTGTATTAAGTCCATAAGAACAGAGTAACGCCTTAAGCAAGATGACATGATGTAGAGGGATAATCTCAAACCAATGATAAAACCCCATCTTTTTACCCTTGATGGCAACTACTTGATGTGTGCCTTGCTGCCCCTACTGTCACTGGGAAAGGTCACCACATGGTAGAACCCAAAACCAAGCACTTCTCCCATTGCAAGAATCATAGACCTAGTTGGCCAAACAAAACCCAAGACTCGAAGAGACTTACAAGGATATCAAATCATGCATATAAAAATCAGCAAAGACTCAAATATATATCATAGATAATCTGATCACAAATCCACAATTCATCGGATCTCGACAAACACACCACCAAAGAAGATTACATCAGATAGATCTCCATGGAGATCATGGAGAACTTTGTATTGAAGATCCAAGAGAGAGAAGAAGCCATCTAGCTACTAACTACGGACCCGTAGGTATGAAGTGAACTACTCATGAGTCATTGGAGGGGCTATGTGTTGGAAATATGCCCTAGAGGCAATAATAAAATGGTTATTATCATATTTCCTTGTTCATGATAATCGTCTATCGTTCATGCTATAATTGTATTAACAGGAAACAGTAATACATGTGTGAATGAATAGATCACAATGTGTCCCTAGCAAGCCTCTAGTTAGCTAGCTCGTTAGTCAATAGATGATCATGGTTTCCTGATCATGGACATTGGATGTCATTGATAACGGGATCACATCATTGGGAGAATGATGTGGTGGACAAGACCCAATCCTAAGCCTAGCACTAGATCGTATTGTTCGTATGCTAATGCTTTTCTAATGTCAAGTATCTTTTCCTTCGACCGTGAGATTGTGCAACTCCCGGATACCGTAGGAGTGCTTTGGGTGTATCAAACGTCACAACGTAACTGGGTGACTATAAAGGTGCACTACGGGTACCTCCGAAAGTGCCTGTTGGGTTGGCACGAATCGAGATCGGGATTTGTCACTCCGTGTGACGGAGAGGTATCTCTGGGCCCACTCGGTAGAACATCATCATGAGCTCAATGTGACTAAGGAGTTAGTCACACGATGACGTGCTACGGAACGAGTAAAGAGACTTACCGGTAACGAGATTGAACAAGGTATAGGTATACCGACGATCGAATCTCGGGCAAGTTCTATACCGACAGACAAAGGGAATCGTATACGGGATTGATTGAATCCTTGACATCGTGGTTCATCCGATGAGATCATCGTGGAGCTAGTGGGAGCCACCATGGGTATCCAGACCCCGCTGATGGTTATTGGCCAGAGAGGTGTCTCGGTCATGTCTGCCTGTCTCCCGAACCCGTAGGGTCTACACACTTAAGGTTCGATGACGCTAGGGTTATAGGGAATTGTTATACGAGATTACCGAAAGTTGTTCGGAGTCCCGGATGAGATCCAGGACGTCACGAGGAGCTCCGGAATGGTCCGGAGGTAAAGATTGATATATAGGACGGATGGTTTCGGACACCGGAAGTGTTTCGGGCATCACCGGTAACGTACCGGGACCACCGGGACCACCGGAGGTGGTCCCGGGGGACCACCGAAGGGGGGCTGCGACCCCAAGAGGTAAGATGGGCTAATTGGGGGTGGGAACCAGCCCCTAGTTGGGCTGGTGCGCCTCCCCAATCAGCCCATGGCGCAGGGGAAAGGAAAAGAGGGGGGGGGACCCTAACTTAGGTGGGCCTTAGGCCCACTAGAGGGGTGCGCCACCCCTCCCCCTTGCCCTGGCCGCCACCCCTCTCCCATCTAAGGGCTGCCGCACCCCTTAGGGGTGGGAACCCTAAGGGCTGCGCCCCCTCCCCCTCCCCCTATATATAGATGAGGTTCGGGGCTGTTTGAGACACGGTTTAATCTCTCTCTCTCACAGCCCTGCCCTCTCCCTCCTCCTCTCTGCCGGTGCTTGGCGAAGCCTTGCCGGGAGACCTCGTCTCTCCACCAACACCACGCTGTCGTGTTTCTGGTCTTCTTCCCCAACCTCTCCCTCCTCCTTGCTGGATCAAGGTGCGGGAGACGTCACCGGGCTGCACGTGTGTTGAACGCGGAGGTGCCGTTGTTCGGCACTAGATCGGAATCGCTGCGAGTACGACTCCATCAACCGCGTTCTAGCAACGCTTCCGCTTAGCGGTCTTCAAAGGTATGAAGATGCTCTTACCCCTCTCTCGTTGCTGGTCTCTCCATAGGAAGATCTGAACATGCGTAGGAATTTTTTTGAATTTATGCTACGTTACCCAACAGTGGCATCCGAGCCAGGTTTTCTATGCGTAGATTCTATGCACGAGTAGAACACAAAAGTTGTGGGCGATGGTTTGTCAATTTGCTTGCCGTTACTAGTCTTATTCTTTTCGGCGGTATTGTGGGATGAAGCGGCCCGGACCGACCTTACACGTACTCTTACGTGAGACTGGTTCCACCGACAAACATGCACATCGTGCATAAAGGTGGCTAGCGGGTGTCTGTCTCTCCTACTCTAGTCGGATTGGATTTGATGAAAAGGGTCCTTATGAAGGGTAAATAGCTTTGGCATATCATCGTTGTGGCTGTCACGTAGGTAAGAAGGCGTTCTTGCTAGAAACCCAAATCAGCCACGTAAAACTTGCAACAACAATTAGAGGACGTCTAACTTGTTTTTGCAGGGTTTGACATGTGATGTGATATGGCCAAAGTTGTGATGTTGCATGTATGATGTATGAGATGATCATGTTATTGTAATAGGTTTCAGGACTTGCATGTCGATGAGTATGACAACCGGCAGGAGCCATAGGAGTTGTCTTAATTTATTGTATGAGATGCAACGCCATGTGCTTGCTACTTTTACTTCATTGCTAACGGTTAGCCATAGTAGTAGTGATAGTAGTAGTTGGCGTGACGACTTCACGAAGACACGATGATGGAGATCATGATGATGGAGATCATGGTGTCACACCGGTGACGATGATGATCATGCGATGCCTGAAGATGGAGATCGAATGAGCAAAGATGATAATGGCCATATCATGTCACTATATGATTGCATTGTGATGTTTATCATGTTTTACATCTTATTGCTTAAAACGACGGCAGCATAATAAGATGATCCCTCCTAAAATTTCGAGAAAGTATTCCCCTAAGTGTGCACCGTTGCGAAGGTTCGTTGTCTCGAAGCACCACGTGATGATCGGGTGTGATAGATTCTAACGTTCGCATACAACGGGTGTAAGCCAGATTTACACACGCAAAACACTTAGGTTGACTCGACGAGCTTAGCATGTACAGACATGACCTCGAATACAAGAGACCGAAAGGTCGAACATGAGTCGTATGGTTGAATACGATCAACATGAAGTTGCTCACCATGGTGACTAGTCCGTCTCACGTGATGATCGGACACGGGTTAGTCAACATGGATCATGTATCACTTAGATGACTAGAGGGATGTCGATTTAAGTGGGAGTTCATACTTAATTTGATTAAATGAACCTAATTGTCATGAACTTAGTCTAAAAGTTGTCTTTATAAATATTGTAGATGTCCAACGTCAACCTCAACTTCAACGCATTCCTAGAGAAAAAACAAGCTGAAAGATGATGGTAGCAACTATGCGGACTGGGTTCGCAACCTGAAGCTCATCCTTGAAGCAGCTAAAAAGGCTTATGTCCTTAATGCGCCGCTAGGTGACCCTCCCGCTCCCGCAGCAGCGCAGGACGTTCTAAACGTCTGGCAAGCGCGAAGTGATGACTACTCTCTGGTCAGGTGTGGCATGTTATACAGTTTAGAAACGGGGCTCCAAAGATGTTTTGAGCAACACGGGGCATATGAGATGTTCCAAGAGCTGAAGCTAGTATTTCAAGCTCATGCCCGTGTCGAGAGATATGAAGTCTCCGACAAGTTCTTCAGCTGTAAGATGGAGGAGAACAGTTCTGTCAGTGAGCACATACTCAAAATGTCTGGGTTACACGGTCGTCTGACTTCACTTGGAGTCGAACTTCCGGATGATGCTATCATTGACAGAATCCTCCAGTCTCTCCCACCAAGCTACAAAGGCTTTGTGCTTAACTACAACATGCAAGGGATGGAGAAAAACCATTCCCGAGTTGTACTCGATGCTCAAGTCTGCAGAAGTAGAAATCAAGAAGGAGCATCAAGTGTTGATGGTCAACAAGACCACTAGTTTCAAGAAAGGCAAGGGTAAGAAGAACTTCAAGAAAGACGGCAAAGCTGTTGCTGCGCCCGGTAAGCCAGATGCCGGGAAGAAGAAAAAGAACGGACCCAAGCCTGAGACTGAGTGCTTCTACTGCAAGGGAAAAGGTCACTGGAAGCGGAACTGCCCCAAATACTTAGCGGACAAGAAGGCCGGCAACGTTAAAGGTATATGTGATATACATGTTATTGATGTGTACCTTACCAGCGCTCGTAGTAGATCCTGGGTATTTGATACCGGTGCTGTTGCTCACATTTGCAACTCAAAGCAGGAACTGCGGAATAAGCGGAGACTGGCCAAGGACGAGGTGACGATGCGCGTCGGGAATGGTTCAAAGGTCGATGTGATCGCCGTCGGCACGCTACCTCTACATCTACCGTCGGGATTAGTTTTAAACCTTAATAATTGTTATTTAGTACCAGCTTTAAGCATGAACATTGTATCAGGGTCTTGCTTAATGCAAGACGGCTACTCATTTAAGTCAGAGAATAATGGTTGTTCTATTTATATGAGTGATATGTTTTACGGTCATGCTCCGCTGGTGAATGGTTTATTCTTGATGAATCTCGATCGTGATGTTACACATATTCATAGTGTGAGTACCAAAAGATGCAAAGTTGATAATGATAGTCCCACATACTTGTGGCACTGCCGCCTTGGTCATATCGGCGTTAAGCGCATGAAAAAGCTCCATACTGATGGACTGCTAGAGTCTCTTGACTTTGAATCATTTGACACATGCGAACCGTGCCTCATGGGCAAGATGACTAAGACTCCATTCTCAGGAATAATGGAGAGAGCCACCGACTTATTGGAAATAATACATACTGATGTGTGTGGTCCAATGAACGTTGAAGCTCACGGTGGTTATCGTTATGTTCTCACTCTCACCGATGATTTGAGTAGGTATGGATATATCTACTTGATGAAGCACAAATCTGAGACGTTTGAAAAGTTCAAGGAATTTCAGAGTGAGGTTGAGAATCAACGTGACAGAAAGATTAAATGTCTACGATCTGATCGTGGAGGAGAATATTTGAGTCACGAATTTGGCACACACCTAAGAAAGTGTGGAATCGTTTCACAACTAACGCCGCCTGGCACACCGCAACGCAACGGAGTGTCTGAACGTCGTAATCGCACCTTATTAGATATGGTACGATCTATGATGTCTCTCACCGACTTACCGCTATCATTTTGGGGATATGCATTAGAAACTGCAGCATTCACTTTAAATAGGGCACCGTCTAAATCCGTTGAGACGACACCGTATGAACTATGGTTTGGCAAGAAACCTAAGTTGTCGTTTCTTAAAGTTTGGGGTTGCGATGCTTATGTGAAGAAACTTCAACCAGAAAAGCTCGAACCCAAAGCGGAGAAATGCGTATTCATAGGATACCCTAAGGAAACTATTGGGTATACCTTCTATCTTAGATCCGAAGGTAAAACCTTTGTTGCCAAGAACGGATCCTTTATAGATAAAGAGTTTCTCTCGAAAGAAGTAAGTGGGAGGAAGGTAGAACTTGATGAGGTAATTACACCCCCTCTCGAACAGGAAAGTAGCGCAGCGCAAGAAGTTGTTCCTGTGGTGCCTACACCGACTGAAGAGGAAGTTAATGATGATGATCATGAAGCTTCGGATCAAGTTACTACTGAACCACGAAGGTCCACAAGGGTACGCTCCGCACCAGAGTGGTACGGCAACCCAGTGATGGAAATCATGTTGTTAGACAACGGTGAACCTTCGAACTATGAAGAAGCGATGGCGGGCCCGGATTCCAACAAATGGCTTGAGGCCATGAAATCCGAGATAGGATCCATGTATGAGAACAAAGTATGGACTTTGGTGGACTTGCCCGATGAACGGCGAGCCATAGAAAATAAATGGATCTTCAAGAAGAAGACTGATGCAAACGGTAATGTAACCGTTTACAAAGCTCGACTTGTCGCAAAGGGTTTTCGACAAATTCAAGGAGTTGACTACGAAGAGACTTTCTCTCCCGTAGCGAAGCTGAAATCAGTCCGAATCATGTTAGCAATTGCCGCCTTTTATGATTATGAAATTTGGCAAATGGATGTCAAAACAGCGTTCCTTAACGGGAATCTTAAGGAAGAGTTGTATATGATGCAACCAGAAGGTTTTGTCGATCCTAAAGGTGCTAACAAAGTATGCAAGCTCCAGCGCTCCATCTATGGGCTGGTGCAAGCATCTCGGAGTTGGAACATTCGCTTTAATGAGGTGATTAAGGCGTTTGGGTTCATACAGGTTTACGGAGAAGCCTGTCTGTACAAGAAAGTGAGTGGGAGCTCTGTAGCTTTCCTCGTACTATATGTGGATGACATATTATTGATGGGGAATGATATAGAGATGCTGGAGAGCATAAAGGCCTATTTGAACAAGAGTTTTTCAATGAAGGACCTTGGAGAAGCTGCATACATATTAGGCATCAAGATCTATAGAGATAGATCCGGACGCCTCATAGGTCTTTCGCAAAGTACATACCTTGACAAGATATTGAAGAAGTTCAATATGGAAAACTCAAAGAAAGGGTTCTTGCCAGTTTTACAAGGTATGAGATTGAGTAAGACTCAGTCGCCGACCACGGCAGCAGATAGAGAGAAGATGAGTTCTGTTCCCTACGCTTCAGCCGTAGGCTCTCTAATGTATGCTATGCTGTGTACCAGACCTGATATAAACCTTGCGATAAGCTTGGTAGGGAGGTACCAAAGTAATCCCGATGCGGAACACTGGACAGCGGTCAAGAATATCCTTAAGTACCTGAAAAGGACTAAGGAAATGTTTCTCGTTTATGGAGGTGACGAAGAGCTCGTCGTAAAGGGTTACGTCGATGCTAGCTTCGACACAGATCCGGATGACTCTAAGTCACAAACCGGATACGTATATGTGTTGATTGGTGGGGCAGTGAGCTGGTGCAGCAGCAAGCAAGAAGTCGTGGCAGCATCTACATGTGAAGCGGAGTACATAGCTGCTTCAGAAGCGGCTCATGAAGGAATTTGGATGAAGGAGCTCATCACCTACCTTGGAGTGGTTCCAAGCACGTCGGGTCCTATGACACTCTTCTGTGATAACACTGGAGCCATTGCCATAGCCAAAGAGCCCAGGTTTCACCGGAAGACGAAGCACATCAAGCGCCGCTACAACTCCATCCAGGACCATGTCCAAACTGGAGTGATAGATATTTGTAAAGTACACACGGATCTGAATATTGCAGACCCGTTGACTAAACCTCTTCCACGAGCAAAACATGATCAGCACCATAATGCTATGGGTGTTCGATACATCACAATGTAACTAGATTATTGTCTCTAGTGCAAGTGGGAGACTGTTGGAAATATGCCCTAGAGGCAATAATAAAATGGTTATTATCATATTTCCTTGTTCATGATAATCGTCTATCGTTCATGCTATAATTGTATTAACAGGAAACAGTAATACATGTGTGAATGAATAGATCACAATGTGTCCCTAGCAAGCCTCTAGTTAGCTAGCTCGGTAGTCAATAGATGATCATGGTTTCCTGATCATGGACATTGGATGTCATTGATAACGGGATCACATCATTGGGAGAATGATGTGGTGGACAAGACCCAATCCTAAGCCTAGCACTAGATCGTATTGTTCGTATGCTAATGCTTTTATAATGTCAAGTATCTTTTCCTTCGACCGTGAGATTGTGCAACTCCCGGATACCGTAGGAGTGCTTTGGGTGTATCAAACGTCACAACGTAACTGGGTGACTATAAAGGTGCACTACGGGTACCTCTGAAAGTGCCTGTTGGGTTGGCACGAATCGAGATCGGGATTTGTCACTCCGTGTGACGGAGAGGTATCTCTGGGCCCACTCGGTAGAACATCATCATGAGCTCAATGTGACTAAGGATTTAGTCACACGATGACGTGCTACGGAACGAGTAAAGAGACTTACCGGTAACGAGATTGAACAAGGTATAGGTATACCGACGATCGAATCTCGGGCAAGTTCTATACCGACAGACAAAGGGAGTCGTATACGGGATTGATTGAATCCTTGACATCGTGGTTCATCCGATGAGATCATCGTGGAGCTAGTGGGAGCCACCATGGGTATCCAGACCCCGCTGATGGTTATTGGCCAGAGAGGTGTCTCGGTCATGTCTGCCTGTCTCCCGAACCCGTAGGGTCTACACACTTAAGGTTCGATGACGCTAGGGTTATAGGGAATTGTTATACGAGATTACCGAAAGTTGTTCGGAGTCCCGGATGAGATCCAGGACGTCACGAAGAGCTCCGGAATGGTCCGGAGGTAAAGATTGATATATAGGACGGATGGTTTCGGACACCGGAAGTGTTTCGGGCATCACCGGTAACGTACCGGGACCACCGGGACCACCGGAGGTGGTCCCGGGGGACCACCGAAGGGGGGCTGCGACCCCAAGAGGTAAGATGGGCTAATTGGGGGTGGGAACCAGCCCCTAGTTGGGCTGGTGCGCCTCCCCAATCAGCCCATGGCGCAGGGGAAAGGAAAAGAGGGGGGGGGGGAACCCTAACTTAGGTGGGCCTTAGGCCCACTAGAGGGGTGCGCCACCCCTCCCCCTTGCCCTGGCCGCCACCCCTCTCCCATCTAAGGGCTTCCGCACCCCTTAGGGGTGGGAACCCTAAGGGCTGCGCCCCCTCCCCCTCCCCCTATATATAGATGAGGTTCGGGGCTGTTTGAGACACGGTTTAATCTCTCTCTCTCACAGCCCTGCCCTCTCCCTCCTCCTCTCTGCCGGTGCTTGGCGAAGCCTTGCCGGGAGACCTCGTCTCTCCACCAACACCACGCCGTCGTGTTGCTGGTCTTCTTCCCCAACCTCTCCCTCCTCCTTGCTGGATCAAGGTGCGGGAGACGTCACCGGGCTGCACGTGTGTTGAACGCGGAGGTGCCGTTGTTCGGCACTAGATCGGAATCGCTGCGAGTACGACTCCATCAACCGCGTTCTAGCAACGCTTCCGCTTAGCGATCTTCAAAGGTATGAAGATGCTCTTACCCCTCTCTCGTTGCTGGTCTCTCCATAGGAAGATCTGAACATGCGTAGGAAATTTTTTGAATTTATGCTACGTTACCCAACACTATGATGATGATGAAGAAGCCCTCCAACTCCAAAGTCCCCTCCGGCACGGCGTCGGGAAGGGTCTCCAGATGAGATCTCGTGGAAACGGAAGCTTGCGGCGGCGGAAAAGTATTTTCGAGGCTCCCCTGATTTTTTGCGGAATATTTGGGAATTTATATAGGCCAAAGACCTAGGTCAGGGGGCGGCCAGGGAGGCCACAAGACTGCCCACCGCCGCCTCCCCCTAGTGGCGGAGTGGGGGCTTGTGGGCTCCCTGGAGCCCACCTGGCTTGGCCCAAAAGCCCCTGGTCTTCTTTCGTTCGGAAAAAAATCATTTCGGGGTTTTTCTTCCGTTTGGACTCCGTTCCAAAATCAGATCTGAAAAGAGTCAAAAACACGGAAAAACAGGAATTGGCACTTGGCTCTGAATTAATAAGTTAGTCCCAAAAAAGATATAAAAGGTACATAAAACAACCAAAGAAGACAAGATAACATCGTGAAACCATAAAAAATTATAGATGGTGTGGAATGTGGTGGAGGTTGTAAGACAAAAAAGGTGAAGATAGTCACATTAACTAGGCATATCAATGAGCTGTGGAGATGCTCATCAATAGATATCAATGTGAATGAGTAGGGATTTCCATACAAATGATGCACTAGAGCTACGAGTATGCGAAAGCTCTGAAAGAAAACTAGTGGGTGTGCATCCAACTTGCTTGCTCACGAAGACCTAAGGCCATTTTGAGGAAGCCTACCATTGGAATATACAAGCCAAGTTATATAATGAAAATTTCCCACTAGCTATATGGTGGTGACAAAGTGAGAGACTCTCAATCATGAAGATCATGGTGCTTAATATGGACAAGTGTGGAAAAAGTGGTAGCATTGTCCCTTCTGATCTCTTTTTCTCTCATTTTTTTTTGTTTTGGTGGGCTCTTTGGCCTCTTTTTTTTTTGGGCTTCTTTGGCCTCTTTTTATTTCCTCACATGGGACAATGCTCCATTAATGATGATCATCACACTTTTAACTCAAAACTTAGAGTAACGATGACTCTATATGGAATGCCTTCGGTAGTGTACCGTGGCAATGATCTAGCATGGCATAGACATCAATGGAAACATCATGCTAGCTATCTTACGATCATGCAATGGCAATGTAGACGTGGTGGCACATGTCATGGTGGTAGTTGCATGGCAATATATCTCAGAATGACTTTGAAAAAGCCATAGTAGGTAGGTATGGTGGCTGTTTTGAGGGAGGATAATGGTGGGTTTTGTGCACCGACGAAAGTTGCACGGCACTAAGAAGATAGTGATGGTGGAAGGTGAAAGTGCATCTAAACCATGGACTCAACATTAGTCATGAAGAACTCATATACTTTTTGCAGAAGTTTTATTAGTAATCGAAACAAAGCATTGAACACATACTCCTAGGGGAAGGGTTAGTAGGTATAAACCATCGCGCGATCCCGATCGCCATGCAAAGGATGACAAT
This sequence comes from Hordeum vulgare subsp. vulgare, assembly GCF_904849725.1. Lineage (NCBI taxonomy): Eukaryota > Viridiplantae > Streptophyta > Magnoliopsida > Poales > Poaceae > Hordeum > Hordeum vulgare. The sequence continues at coordinate 598,797,590 of NC_058521.1, read as the reverse complement.
CAATATACTAATCATGCTCAGATTTCATCACATAGCGGTTCACCATACGTGCATGCTACGGGAATCACTAACTTCAAGACAAGTATTTCTATATCCACAACACCTTACTAGCATGACTTCAATATTACCATAACCACAACTCAAAACTAATTGAGATGAATCAAACATCTCTAACTATTCAATGCACATGAAGGTGGAAGTTTTCGTATCCCTTTGGATAACTACCCCTTTTGAGACTACTTTCAAAGCATAGATCAACTACCAATACATGCACCGCTGCGCTCTAAAATATATAAGTGAAGCACATAGAGCAAAAGTATCTAGCTCAAAAGATATAGGTGAAGCACATGTGAGCTGAATTGTCTACCAAAAGATATAAGTCAAGCTCGACAAAATCACGGTGTGTGCATGTCTCTCTCTCTAGGTGTGCAGCAAGGATGATTGTGACACAACAAAAATAAAAGACTCCTACGATACAAGACGCTCCAAGCAAAAACACATAACATGTGGTGAATAAAAATATAGCCCCAAGTAACGTTACCGATGGATTGAAGACGAGAGAGGGGATGCCTTCCCGGGGCATCCCCAAGCTTAGGCTTTTATGGCATCTTTGAATCTCTTGGGGTGACTTGGGCATCCCCAATCTTGAGGTCTTGCCACTCTTTATCTCTTTGTCCATAAGAACTTCACCCAAAACTTGAAAACTTCACAACACGAAACTTAAACAGAAACTCGTGATAACATTAGTACAAGAAAGCAAACCACCACTTCCTTAGGTACTGTAGCAAACTTAAATTCTACTTGTGCTGATGTTAGGTTACTGTAATTTCAATCTTCCATGGCTAATACCCTCCGATACTATCCATAGTTTCATCAAAATAAGCAACCAACACAGCAAAAACAGAATCTGATAATACCATACCAGTCTGTAGCAATATGTATATTTCGTATACCTCTCGTACTTCACAAATTCTGAAACATTACGATAGTTTGAAGAATTTTTGTAGCAATCAGCAGCAAAACGAATCAACTCAAAAGCTCTTACAGAAAAAAATGAAAATTCTTCTCGTGAGCAGAAAGTTTCTGTCTTTTCCAGCATGACCAAACGATCATCCCTAAGACTAATCATAACGGTTTGGCTTGGCACAAACGCAAAAAGAAACACAAAAAACACAATCATAACAGAATTATGAAAGTGTGGACAACACAAAACAGAAAGAAAAGGGATAGATTCGTTGGGTTGCCTCCCAACAAGCGCTTTTGTTTAACACCCTTAGCTAGGCGAAAGTGATGGAATCACGTATAGTCATCTTTGGTGCTCAAACCATAGGTAACCCTCATCATAGATTCATAAGGCAATCTTATTTTCTTTCTAGGAAAGTGCTCCATGCCCTTCTTTAAAGGAAATTGAAATCTAATATACCCTTCCTTCATATCGATGATAGCACCAATAGTCCTTAGGAAAGGTCTACCAAGAATAATGGGACATGAAGGATTGCAATCTATGTCGAGTACAATGATATCCACAGGTACATAGTTCTTATTTGCAACGATAAGGACATCATCGATCCTCCCCATGGGTTTCTTGACAGTAGAATCCGCAAGATGCAAATTAAGAGAACACTCTTCAATCTCATGAAAACCAAGAATATCACATAAAGACTTTGGAATCGCGGAAACACTAGCACCCAAATCACACAAAGCATTGCACTCATAGTTTATTTTGATAGTAGGTTCCCACTCATCATGAAGTTTTCTAGGTATAGAGACTTCTAGTTCAAGCTTCTCTGCAAGAGATTTCATCATAGCATCTACGATATGCGCGGTAAAGGCTTTGCTTCGGCTATAAGCATGTGGAGAGTTTGCAATGGATTGCATCAAATAAATGCATTCAAACAAGGAGCAATTATCATAATCAAATTCCTTGAAATCCAAAGTGGGAGTTTCATTACTACCCAAAATTTTGACTTCTTCTTCTCCACTCTCCACACCTTTATCATCAAGATAGGTGGACTCGGAATCATTGGGGCGTTTTTTAACCAAAGTGGATTCATATCCAGCCCCTCCATAAGTAGGTTTGACATGCGAAAACAAAGATTCAAGAGGAGACACACCAAGCACTTTAAGATCTTCGTGATTTGCATCACTAGAACACACCCTTTTAAACCATTTATGTCTAGCGCGAATTTGGGCGGTTCTTTCTTTGCTCTCATTCATGGAGATACGCATAGCTTTCAAAGTTTCATCCAAGTTGATCTTGGGAGGAGCGCATCTAACTTTCAAAGCATCAATATCACAAGACATCCTATCAATGCTCTTAGCCAAATCGTCTATTTTGAGTAGTTTTTCCTTTATGGACGCATTGAAAATCTTTTGAGAGTTGATGAACTATTTGATATTACTCTCTAGATCAGAGGGTAATTTTTTGTGATTTCCATAAGTGTTGCCGTAGGAATTGCCATAATTGTTAGAGGAGTTACTAGGAAAAGGCCTAGGAACATAGTTTCCTCTAAAAGCATTGTTGTTGCCAAAATTGTTCCTACCAATAAAATTCACGTCCAAACTAGCGTTGCTGTTGGGGAACGTCGCATGGGAAACAAAAAATTTCCTACGCGCACGAAGACCTATCATGGTGATGTCCATCTACGAGAGAGGATGAGTGATCTACGTACCCTTGTAGATCGTACAGCAGAAGCGTTAGAGAACGCGGTTGATGTAGTGGAACGTCCTCACGTCCCTCGATCCGCCCCGCGAACAATCCCGCGATCAGTCCCACGATCTAGTACCAAACGGACGGCACCTCCGCGTTCAGCACACGTACAGCTCGACGATGATCTTGGCCTTCTTGATCCAGCAAGAGAGACGGAGAGGTAGAAGAGTTCTCCGGCAGCGTGACGGCGCTCCGGAGGTTGGTGATGATCTTGTCTCAGCAGGGCTCCGCCCGAGCTCCGCAGAAACACGATCTAGAGGAAAAACTATGGAGGTATGTGGTCGGGCAGCCGTGAGAAAGTCGTCTCAAATCAGCCCTAAAACCTCCGTATATATAGGTGGGAGGGAGGGGAGGAGGCAGCCTCAAAAACTAAAGGTTTGGCCGAAATTGGAGGTGGAGGAGTCCTACTCCAATCCTACTTGGAGTAGGATTCCACCTTCCCACTTGGAAACTCTTTCCACCTTGTGTTTTTTCCTTCTCAAACCTTATGGGCCTTAGTGGGAACTTATTCCAGCCCACTAGGGGCTGGTTTATCTCTTCCCATAGCCCATGAGACCCCTTGGGGCGTGACACCCCTCCCGATGGTCCCCGGCACCCCTCCCGGCACTCCCGGTACACTACCGATGAGCCCGAAACTTTTCCGGTAATGCACGAAAACCTTCCGGTAACCAAATGAGGTCATCCTATATATCAATCTTCGTTTCCGGACCATTCCGGAAACCCTCGTGACGTCCGTGATCTCATCCGGGACTCCGAACAACATTCGGTAACCAACCATATAACTCAAATACGCATAAAACAACATCGAACCTTAAGTGTGCAGACCCTGCGGGTTCAAGAACTATGTAGACATGACCCGAGAGACTCCTCGGTCAATATCCAATAGCGGGACCTGGATGCCCATATTGGATCCTACATATTCTACGAAGATCTTATCGTTTGAACCTCAGTGCCAAGGATTCATATAATCCCGTATGTCATTCCCTTTGTCCTTCGGTATGTTACTTGCCCGAGATTCGATCGTTAGTATCCGCATACCTATTTCAATCTCGTTTACCGGCAAGTCTCTTTACTCGTTCCGTAATACAAGATCCCGCAACTTACATTAAGTTACATTGCTTGCAAGGCTTGTGTGTGATGTTGTATTACCGAGTGGGCCCCGAGATACCTCTCCGTCACACGGAGTGACAAATCCCAGTCTTGATCCATACTAACTCAACTAACACCTTCGGAGATACCTGTAGAGCATCTTTATAGTCACCCAGTTACGTTGCGACGTTTGATACACACAAAGCATTCCTCCGGTGTGAGTGAGTTATATGATCTCATGGTCATAGGAATAAATACTTGACACGCAGAAAACAGTAGCAACAAAATGACACGATCAACATGCTACGTCTATTAGTTTGGGTCTAGTCCATCACATGATTCTCCTAATGATGTGATACCGTTATCAAGTGACAACACTTGCCTATGGCCAGGAAACCTTGACCATCTTTGATCAACGAGCTAGTCAACTAGAGGCTTACTAGGGACAGTGTTTTGTCTATGTATCCACACAAGTATCGTGTTTCCAACTAATACAATTATAGCATGGATAATAAACGATTATCATGAACTAAGAAATATAATAATAACTAATTTATTATTGCCTCTAGGGCATATTTCCAACAGTCTCCCACTTGCACTAGAGTCAATAATCTAGTTCACATCACCATGTGATTCCAACGAATCCAACACCCGTATAGTTATGGGGTCTGATCACGTCTTGCTCGTGAGAGAGGTTTTTAGTCAACGGCTCTGAAACTTTCAGATCCGTGCGTTCTTTACAAATCTTTATGTCATCTTATAGATGCTGCTACTACGTGCTATTCGGAAATGCTCCAAATATCTACTCTACTGTATGAATCTGTTTCACTACCCATAGTTATTCAGATTAGTGTCAAAGCTTGCATCAACGTAACCCTTTACGACGAACTCTTTAACCACCTCCATAATCGAGAAAAATTCCTCAGTCCATTTGTTACCAAGGATAAATTTTGACCGCTGCTAGTGATTCAATCATGGATCACTCTCTGTACCTCTCAACAGACTTTGAGTCAAGGCACACATCAGGTGCGGTACACAGCATGGCATACTTTAGATTCTACGGCTAAGGCATAGAAGACGACCTTCGTCTATTCTCTTTATTCTGCCGTGGTCGGGTTTTGAGTCTTACTCAAATTCACACCTTACAACGCAACCAAGAACTCCTTCTTTGTTGATCTATTTTGAACTCCTTCAAAACTTGTCAAGGCATGCATCTTGTTGAAACTTCCATTAAGCGCTTTCGATCTATCTCCATAGATCTTTGATGCTCAACGTTCAAGTAGCTCAATCCAGGTATTCCTTTGAAAACTCCTTTCAAACAACCTTGTATGCTTTACAGAAATTCTACATTACTTCTGATCCACAATATGTCAACCACATATACTTATCAGAAATTCTATAGTGCTCCCACTCACTTCTTTGGAAATACAAGTTTCTCATAAACCTTGTACAAACCCAAAATCCTTGATCATCTCATCAAAGTGTATATTCCAACTCCGAGATGCTTGCACCAGTCCATTTAAGGATCGCTAGAGCTTGCATACTTGCTAGTATCTTTAGGATCGACAAAACCTCATGGTTGTATCTCATACAATGTTTGCTCAAGGAAACCGTCGAGGAAACAATGTTTTGACATCCTACATGCAATATTTCATAAATAATGCAGCAACTACTAACATAATTCTAACAGACTTTTAGCATCGCTACGAGTGAGAAAGTCTCATCATAGTCAACTGTTTGATCTTGTCAGAAACATCTTTGCGACAAGTCGAGCTTTTCTTAATAGTGACTTATCACCATCGTCGTCTGTCTTCCTTACAAAGATCCATCTTTACTCAATAGTCTTACTACCATCAAGTAGTTCCTCCAAAGTCTACACTTTGTTTTATATATGGATCCTCTCTCGGATTTCATGGCTTCCAGCCATTTGTCAGAATCTGGGCCCACCATTGCTTTCTCCATAACTCGTAGGTTCACTGTTGCTCAACAGCATGACCTCCAAGACAGGGTTACCGTACCACTCTGTAGTAGTACGCGACCTTGTCAACCTACGAGGCTTGTAGTAACTTGATCCGATGCTCGATGATCACCATCATCAGCTTTCACTTCAATTGGTGTAGGCGCCACAGGAACAACTTCCTGCGTCCTGCTACACACTGGTCGAAGTGATGGTTCAATAACCTCATCAAGTTCTACTACCCTCCCACTCAATTCTTTTGAGAGAAACCTTTCCTCGAGAAAGGATCCGTTTCTAGAAACAAACACTTTGCTTTCGGATCTGAGATAGGAGATGTACCCAACTGTTTTGGATATCCTATGAAGATGCATTTATCCGCTTTGGGTTCGAGCTTATCAGATTGAAACTTTTTCACATAAGTGTCGAAACCCCAAACTTTCAAGAAACGACAGTTTAGATTTCTCTAAACCTCAGTCTATACTGTGTCATCTCAACGGAAATACGTGGTGCCCTATTTAAAGTGAATGCGGTTCTCTCTAATGCTTAACCCATAAACGATAGTGGTAATTTGATAAGAGACATCATAGTATGCACCATACCAAATAGTGCGTGGCTATGACGTTCAGACACATCATCACACTATGATGTTCCAAGTGGCATGAACCGCGAAACAATTTCCACATTGTCTTAACTGCGTACCAAAACTCGTAACTCAGATATTCATTTCCATGATCATATCGTAGACAGTTTATCCTCTTGTTACGACGAACTTCACTCTGAAACGGAATTGAACTTTTCAACATTTCAGACTTGTGATTCATTAAGTAAATACTCCTGTATCTACTCAAATCGTCAGTGAAGTAAGAACATAATGATATCCACTGCGTGCCTCAGCACCCATTGGACTGCATACATCAAAATGTATCACTTCCAACAAGTTACTATCTTATTTCATCTCAATGAAAACAAGGCCTTGCTCATGTGGTATGATTTGCATGTCACTAGTGATTCAAAATCAGGTGAGTACAAAGGTCCATCAGCATGGAGCCTCTTTATGCAATTTATACTAACATGACTCAAGCGGCAGTGCCACAAGTAAGTGGTACTATCATCATTAACTCGTATCTTTTTGGCACCAATATTATGAACATGTGTAACACTACGATCGAGATTCAATAAACCATTGAAGGTGATTATTCAAGAAAATAGAGTAACCATTATTCTCTTTAAATGAATGATCGTATTGCAATAAACACGATCCAATCATGTTCATGTTTAACGCAAGCACCAAATAACAATTATTTAGGTTTAACACCAATCCCGATGGTAGAGGGAGCGTGCGACGTTTGATCATATCAACCTTGGAAACACTTCCAACACGTATCGTCACCTCGCCTTTAGCTAGTCTCCGTTTATGCCGTAGCTTTCATTTCGTGTTACTAATCACTTAGCAACCGAACCGGTATCCAATACCCTCATGCTACTAGGAGTACTAGTAAAGTACACATCAACATCATGTATATCTAATATACTTCTCTCGACTTTTGCCAGCCTTCTTATCCACCAAGTATCTAGAGTTGCTCCGCCTCAGTGACTGTTCCCCTTATTACAGAAGCACTTAGTCTCGGGTTTGGGTTTAATCTTGGGTCTCTTCATTAGTGCAGCAACTGTTTTGCCGTTTCACAAAGTATCCCTTCTAGCCCTTGCCTTTCTTGAAACTTAGTGGTTTTACTAACCATCAACTATTGATGCTCCTTCTTGATTTCTACTTTCGCAGTGTCAAACATCGCGAATCACTCAAAAGATCATAGTATCTCTTGATATGTTATAGTTCATCACGAAGCTCTCATAGCTTGGTGGCAGTGACTTTGGAGAACCATCACTATCTCATCTGGAAGATTAACTCCCACTTGATTCAAGCGATTGTCGTACTCAGACAATCTGAGCACACGCTCAACGATTGAGCTTTTCTCCTTTACTTTGTGGACAAAGAATCTTGTTTGGAGGTCTCGAACCTCTTAACAAGGGCACAAGCATGAAATCACAATTTCATCTCTTCGGAACATCACTTATGTTCCGTGACGTTTTACAACGTTTTCGGCGCCTTGCTTCTAAGCCATCAAGTATCTTGCACTGAACTATCGTGTAGTCATCAGTAACGTGTATGTCGGATGTTCATAGCATCCACAGACGACGCTCGAGGTGCAGCACACCGAGTGGTGCATTAAGGACATAAGCCTTCTGCGTAGCAACGAGGACAATCCTCGGTTTTACAGACTCAGTCTACAAAGGTTGCTACTATCAATTTTCAACTAAATTTTCTCTAGGAACATGTAAAAACAGTAGAGCTATAGCGCAAGCTACATTGTAATTCGCAAAGACCATTAGACTATGTTCATGACAATTAGTTCAATTAATCATATTACTTAAGAACTCCTACTCAAAAAGTACATCTCTCTAGTCATTTGAGTGGTACACGATCCAAATCCGCTATCTCAAGTCCGATCATCACGTGAGTCGAGAATAGTTTCAGTGGTAAGCATCCCTATGCTAATCATATCAACTATACGATTCATGCTCGACCTTTCGGTCTCATGTGTTCCGAGGCCATGTCTGCACATGCTAGGCTCGTCAAGCTTAACCCGAGTGTTCCGCGTGTGCAACTGTTTTGCACCCGTTGTATGTGAACGTTGAGTCTATCACACCCGATCATCACGTGGTGTCTCGAAACGAAGAACTGTCGCAACGGTGCACAGTCGGGGAGAACACAATTTCGTCTTGAAATTTTAGTGAGAGATCACCTCATAATGCTACCGTCGTTCTAAGCAAAATAAGGTGCATAAAAGGATTAACATCACATGCAATTCATAAGTGACATGATATGGCCATCATCACGTGCTTCTTGATCTCCATCACCAAAGCACCGGCACGATCTTCTTGTCACCGGTGCCACACCATGATCATCCATCAACGTGTTGCCATCGGGGTTGTCGTGCTACTTATGCTATTACTACTAAAGCTACATCCTAGCAAAATAGTAAACGCATCTGCAAGCACATATGTTAGTATAAAGACAACCCTATGGCTCCTGCCGGTTGCCGTACCATCGACGTGCAAGTCGATATTTCTATTACAACATGATCATCTCATACATCCAATATATCACATCACATCATTGGCCATATCACATCACAATCATACCCTGCAAAAACAAGTTAGACGTCCTCTAATTTTGTTGTTGCATGTTTTACGTGGTGACCAAGGGTATCTAGTAGGATCGCATCTTACTTACGCAAACACCACAACGGAGATATATGAATTGCTATTTAACCTCATCCAAGGACCTCCTCGGTCAAATCCGATTCAACTAAAGTTGGAGAAACCGTCACTTGCCAGTCATCTTTGAGCAAAGGGGGTTACTCGTAATGATGAAACCAGTCTCTCGTAAGCGTACGAGTAATGTCGGTCCAAGCCACTTCAATCCAACAATACCGCGGAATCAAGAAAAGACTAAGGAGGGCAGCAAAACGCACATCACCGCCCACAAAACCTTTTGTGTTCTACTCGAGAAGACATCTACGCATGAACCTAGCTCATGATGCCACTGTTGGGGAACGTCGCATGGGAAACAAAAATTTGCCTACGCGCACGAAGACCTATCATGGTGATGTCCATCTACGAGAGGGGATGAGTGATCTACGTACCCTTGTAGATCGTACAGCAGAAGCGTTAGAGAACGCGGTTGATGTAGTGGAACGTCCTCACGTCCCTCGATCCGCCCCGCGAACAATCCCGCGATCAGTCCCACGATCTAGTACCGAACGGACGGCACCTCCGCGTTCAGCACACGTACAGCTCGACAATGATCTCGGCCTTCTTGATCCAGCAAGAGAGACGGAGAGGTAGAAGAGTTCTCCGGCAGCGTGACGGCGCTCCGGAGGTTGGTGATGATCTTGTCTCAGCAGGGCTCCGCCCGAGCTCCGCAGAAACACGATCTAGAGGAAAAACTATGGAGGTATGTGGTCGGGCAGCCGTGAGAAAGTCGTCTCAAATCAGCCCTAAAACCTCCGTATATATAGGTGGGAGGGAGGGGAGGAGGCAGCCTCAAAACCTAAAGGTTTGGCCGAAATTGGAGGTGGAGGAGTCCTACTCCAATCCTACTTGGAGTAGGATTCCACCTTCCCACTTGGAAACTCTTTCCACCTTGTGTTTTTTCCTTCTCAAACCTTATGGGCCTTAGTGGGAACTTATTCCAGCCCACTAGGGGCTGGTTTATCTCTTCCCATAGCCCATGAGACCCCTTGGGGCGTGACACCCCTCCCGATGGTCCCCGGCACCCCTCCCGGCACTCCCGGTACACTACCGATGAGCCCGAAACTTTTCCGGTAATGCACGAAAACCTTCCGGTAACCAAATGAGGTCATCCTATATATCAATCTTCGTTTCCGGACCATTCCGGAAACCCTCGTGACGTCCGTGATCTCATCCGGGACTCCGAACAACATTCGGTAACCAACCATATAACTCAAATACGCATAAAACAACATCGAACCTTAAGTGTGCAGACCCTGCGGGTTCGAGAACTATGTAGACATGACCCGAGAGACTCCTCGGTCAATATCCAATAGCGGGACCTGGATGCCCATATTGGATCCTACATATTCTACGAAGATCTTATCGTTTGAACCTCAGTGCCAAGGATTCATATAATCCCGTATGTCATTCCCTTTGTCCTTCGGTATGTTACTTGCCCGAGATTCGATCGTTAGTATCCGCATACCTATTTCAATCTCGTTTACCGGCAAGTCTCTTTACTCGTTCCGTAATACAAGATCCCGCAACTTACATTAAGTTACATTGCTTGCAAGGCTTGTGTGTGATGTTGTATTACCGAGTGGGCCCCGAGATACCTCTCCGTCACACGGAGTGACAAATCCCAGTCTTGATCCATACTAACTCAACTAACACCTTCGGAGATACCTGTAGAGCATCTTTATAGTCACCCAGTTACGTTGCGACGTTTGATACACACAAAGCATTCCTCCGGTGTGAGTGAGTTATATGATCTCATGGTCATAGGAATAAATACTTGACACGCAGAAAACAGTAGCAACAAAATGACACGATCAACATGCTACGTCTATTAGTTTGGGTCTAGTCCATCACATGATTCTCCTAATGATGTGATCCCGTTATCAAGTGACAACACTTGCCTATGGCCAGGAAACCTTGACCATCTTTGATCAACGAGCTAGTCAACTAGAGGCTTACTAGGGACAGTGTTTTGTCTATGTATCCACACAAGTATTGTGTTTCCAACTAATACAATTATAGCATGGATAATAAACGATTATCATGAACTAAGAAATATAATAATAACTAATTTATTATTGCCTCTAGGGCATATTTCCAACAGTTGCTACTCTCAATCAAAGAGGATAGTGGCATGTCATTAGGATCTACGGTAGCATTTCTACTAGCAACCAAATTCATCAACTCGTCCATCTTAGCACTAAGCGAGTTAATTTCTTCTATAGCATGCATCTTTTTGCTAGCAGGCGACCTTTCAGTGTGCCACTGAGAGTAGTTGGTCATGATATTGTCTAGGAGTTTTGTAGCGTATCCTAACGTGATTTCCATGAACGTTCCACCTGAGGCGGAGTCCAAGATATTGCGAGAAGCGAAATTCAAGCCAGCGTAAAAGATTTGTATAATCATCCACAAACTCAAGCCATGAGCGGGACAATTTATAATCATAAGCTTCATCCTCTCCCAAGATTGTGCAACGTGTTCATGATCAAGTTGCTTGAAATTCATGATATCGTTACGTAAGGAGATGATCTTAGCCGGCGGAAAATACTTGATATGTAAGCATCTTTGCACTTATCCCAAGAATCGATACTATTTTTAGGCAAAGAAAAAACCAAGTTTTATGCGATCTTGCAACGAGAAAGGAAAAAGTTTCAACTTAATCATGTTATTATCCACATCTCTTTTCTTTTGCATATCACAAAGCTCAATGAATGTATTGAGATGGGATGCGTCATCTTCACTAAGAAGGCCAGAGAATTGCTCTTTCATAACAAGATTCAGCAGAGCTGCGTTGATTTCATACGATTCCGCACTAGTGGCGGGAGCAATCGGAGTACTAATAAAATCATTATTATTAGTGCTCGAGAAGTCGCAAAGTTTGGTGTTTTCAGACATGATGTCTTCAACAAAAAAACAAGCACACAAGCAAGCAAGAAAACCGACAAAGGCAAAAGAAAACGGCAAAGGCGAAAGGCGAATGAAAACGGCAAATGTGAAGTGGGGGAGAGGAAAACGAGAGGCAACTGGCAACAAAAGTAAATGCAAGAGAAGAGTTTGTGAGACCTACTTGGATAGATCTTGATTTCTCCTCCCCGGCAACGGCGCCATAAATACTTATGATGTCTGCTGTGTATCCCTTGCAACGGCACCAGAAATAGTCGTGTTGACGGCACCAGGAATCCTTCAGCTGCGGCTACGCCTTAAGGGACTTCCTAGGCAAGTATGCAAAGGATTTCCCCCGTGGCCTTGGAGCCTTGCGTTGGTGTTCCCTCGAAGCGGAAAGGGTGATGTAGCACAGCGGTGGTAAGTATTTTCCTCAGTTTGAGAACCAAGGTATCAATCCGGCGGAAGAGTATCTCAAGATCCTGCACAAACACAAAAGTTTGCTCCCAACGCTATGAAGGGGTTGTCAACCCCTTATAGATTGTTCGCCAAGTGAGATCTGAAAGCAACGAAAGCATATAGTCTGGCTATGCTCTATCATCATTGCACAACGAATTTAAATCATGCACAACCCCGGTATTGGCCAAGTAATTGTTTCACATCTTTACTTTCTCAAACCTTTTCAACTCTCACGCAATACATGAGCGTGAGCCATGGTTATAGCACTATAGATGGTGTGGAATGTGGTGGAGGTTGTAAGACAAAAAAGGATAAGATAGTCACATTAACTAGGCATATCAATGAGCCGTGGAGATGCTCATCAATAGATATCAATGTGAATGAGTAGGTATTGCCATACAAATGATGCACTAGAGCTACGAGTATGTGAAAGCTCTTAAGCGTGAGCCATGGTTATAGCACTATAGATGGTGTGGAATGTGGTGGAGGTTGTAAGACAAAAAAGGAGAAGATAGTCACATTAACTAGGCATATCAATGAGCTGTGGAGATGCTCATCGATAGATATCAATGTGAATGAGTAGGGATTGCCATACAAATGATACACTAGAGCTACGAGTATGTGAAAGCTCTTAAAGAAAACTAGTCGGTGTGCATCCAACTTGCTTGCTCACGAAGACCTAAGGCCATTTTGAGGAAGCCTATCATTGGAATATACAAGCCAAGTTATATAATGAAAATTTCCCACTTGCTATGTGGTGGTGACAAAACGAGAGACTCTCAATCATGAAGATCATCGTGCTTAATATGCACAAGTGTGGAAAAAGTGGTAGCATTGTCCCTTCTCTCTTTTTCTTTCATTTTTTTTATTTTGGTGGGCTCTTTGGCCTCTTTTTTTTGTGGGCTTCTTTGGCCTTAATATGTTAAAAAATGAATTCCCTTTGGAATAGATGAGTTTTCGTTCAAAACACTCATATTTCGAAAGAGATTGTCCTGTTTGTACACAAAGTGCATCCAATATTTTCCATAACCCTCTCAACTTATTAGCACATACTATGTGGTTGAAATTATGATATCATGTCAAGTTTCAACCTTTTCAGAGTTCATTTGTAGTGCTTTTCAATTTAAGGTTCATTTGGCTCAAAAAATGAATAAATGAAGGATAATAAATTAGTTTAACAAAAAGAATTAGGTTAAACTAATTACTTAACCGAAAATAAAATATAACATAATTAGGTTAACAAAAAGTATTTTATAATATTCTTCATTTGTAGTGATTTTCAATTTCAGGGTCATTTAGCTCAAAAAACTCATTAAAATAATCAACTAAAAATATTTTATAAAACTCTAATATCAAAAATAATCAACTAAAAAGAATCAATTAAAATATTTTGTTATGATCAACTAAAAAATTATAATATCCTTCACTAGCAAAAAGAATCAAGTAAAAAGCTTTTATTTGATCAACTGAGGTATGTAGTTGTAGAGAAAAGTGAAGACACAAATCTTATGAGTATATACTCAGCTAAAAAAATCTGTACGTACAGTGCTACAATTTTGTTAGTATATTTTATGCAACAATAGTTTGAAATCTCTTTATTACTTGATATGATGAATGGACAGTTGATGACGCATATTAAATAATCAAATTTGGTTGTTTGCATAAAATGCACGCCATGCAAACATCTATGGATGTTATTTATTGAGACAATTAAAACGCATCATAGCCATGCAAACAAGTATGGAAAGTTTTTTTTTTCTTTGTTAATGGATCAAATCCAATAACTCATGATGAACAAAATCAGGATGCAAACGGACGACATCTAGTCAAGGTGCCTCGGCACCTGTGCTAACTAGATGCATTAATTATTTTGTATGTGCATATATTAATGCTTCTTTCTTCTTTTAGCCCTCTGGATCGAGCCAAACTTCTGTAAGGAGACGAGGCCCGAAGAAAATGTTGGGCCAGGATGAACAGTTCACGATCGAAGAAGTCGCTCCAGATGGCCAACCGATTGGTCCCAAGAGGAGCAAAGACAAATTTATATATCGGTGCAGAGTTATTATTAGGGACATCGTCTCGATCAGCATCCAAGAATGGAACATGAGGAAGGACGATGAAGTTTCTTATGTTGACGATAGTCAAAAAATGAGCTTTGCAACTCGGTGATGACAAATTTCAGCCTACTGCGAGAGGATGATCCAAATAACCCAGTTATACAACGACAAGTCAAGGCGTTCGCTCTTAATAAGATGGCAAAACTATTCAAGAACTAGAAGAAAAGATTGAACGAGTTTGTCGAGAAAAACCAGACTCCAGAATTCACCGGTCAATATGGGAAGATAAAAGGTCACTAGCCCGCATTTGCGGCGTACAGGAAATCGAAGGAAGCTAAGCAAAGGTCACAGGTAAATAAGGAAAATGTTGCAAAGAAGAAGTATCACCATGTTGGAGGGTCGGGTGGCTACGAGGTTGCCCGGACTACGTGGGACAAAGCTGAGAACGACTTGCTTGATAAAGGGGTCCAACCAGGGACATTGCACTGGCCCGATCGGTCAAGGACTTGATTCTTCGGGCATGGGGGAGCTTTGAACCCAGAAACAGGGAAGTGTGTTTTCACGAAAGCTCAACTGGAAACACCCATCTTAAAGACTATCGAAGCAATCAAGGACGCGCAGGAAGGGAGGTTCCATCCTGACACAGAGAAGGACGAGGTGTCAAAGGCCCTCGGGAATCCTGAACACCCTGGACGAACACGAGGCACATCAGGCTCCATTCCGTGGAAGTATGGGTTTCCGGCTAGCACTGATTATAGAAGCCAAGGGAGAAAGAAGAAAGAGGAAGCAAACCAGATGCATAGGATGGAAGAAAGATTATCGCAGTATGAGAAGAAACTAGAGGCATATACTAGTCAACGAGCTTCTTAGCATCACGAAGTGCCTTCATTCGATACTGCCCATGAAGCTACCCCGCCATCTCAGCGAAAAAGCAGCGTGGCTTCCACTGAGATCATTCAGCCTGATATAATGGCTCCTCGCTACCCCCTGGATGGTATCACAAAGAGGGAACATTGCGAGATACTTGCGAAATGCCAAAACCTAACATTGAAGGTGGTGGTCGGCTATGCCTTACCTCGTAGACATGATGGAACTTTCCATTTCAATCCGATTCCAGATGGCTTTGTTGTTGTCGGGGTGGATGAAGTGATGAGTGGATCTGAGGGGCTCGAGCTTGAAAAACCTACAGGTGAAGGGGAGATTCATCTGGAAAATGCCTAAAGGACTACGTGTGTATGTAGAAAGGGATACATCCTGCATCCAAACTAGACGCCACCTCAACACTCAGGCGGAGGAGGCCCATCGGCTCTCTATGCAACGATAGCAGACTCAGCCGGAGGAGGCCCCTCAACTATATCCGTCGCGTCAGCAGACTCAGGCGGTGGAGACCCCTCGACTGTCTCAGCCGTTTCACCAGACTCAGCCAAAGGAGACCCCTCAACAGAATCCTCCTCTATGTGAGCTGTCCCCGCCGCGTCAGTGGACTTCGCCTCCTCCGCCGCGTCAGCGGACTCCACATCCTCCGTCGTGTCAGCCCACTCCGCCTCATCAACAATGACGGAAGAGACCCGCCGTCGCTCCGGCGGCTAGCCGTACAACAACAAAGAAATACACAACACTCCCAAGAGTCAAAAACGCTCCTCCCAAGTGACCCTACGACATGACTAAGGAGGAAAACGCGGAAATCGTGGATGCCCAAGTTAAGGACCATTTTGCACCAAAACGTCCACCTCCAAAGGAGAAAACTGATTTGGTAAAAGCGAAGCGCTGTCTGGATGCCATTAAGCGACCACCACCGCGTCCGGTGCTATCACACTATGAGCGAACCATTGAAAAGACATATGTTCAAGCGAAGCAGTCGAGAAGCTTAAGTACGAGTGGTGCAAGAAGTGGGAAAACAATTTCCGAGCTTGGCGAACAGGAGAAGCAATCGTGCCCCACTCTCAAGGTGTTTACCGATGTCGCTAATATTTATCCGGGGGTAGTGGCCGCTAATCCTGGTTTCACTCTTGGTGTTTTCTTAAGCGATGATGTATAGTTCGAAACTGCTGAGGTAGTAGCCCTTAGATACGAGCACGGGAAGCCTCTTGTCAAACGTGAGCAGTTGACAAAACTATCAACATGATACAAAGGTTACATGACTGGTACTTGAAAACCTGCAAGGATGGGACCAAGAGTATGTACGTGGGAATTAAAGATGAGCACTAGGGGTGAATGGAATAAGGAGCTGCGATTTTCCTTCTCCAAAGTAAGTAGTAATAGCTAGTTCCGTGCATCTCTCATTTATTCTAGTTTCAATACCATCATCATGCTTGATTATTATTTTGAATGAACTCTATTCTCGTAAAGTACTACTCGAGGTAGGAATCCGGGAATAATTAATGTGCATACTACGTTTGCGAGTGGATTTACGATACGACCTTTGAGAAGGCCAGATCTTTTAAAGTGTTGGAAATATGCCCTAGAGGCAATAATAAATTAGTTATTATTATATTTCTTAGTTCATGATAATCGTTTATTATCCATGCTATAATTGTATTGATTGGAAACACAATACTTGTGTGGATACATAGACAAAACACTGTCCCTATTAAGCCTCTAGTTGACTAGCTCTTTGATCAAAGATGGCCAAGGTTTCCTGGCCATGGGTAAGTGTTGTCACTTGATAACGGGATCACATCATTAGGAGAATCATGTGATGGACTAGACCCAAACTAATAGACGTAGCATGTTGATCGTGTCATTTTATTGCTACTGTTTTCTGAGTGTCAAGTATTTGTTCCTATGACCATGAGATCATATAACTCACTAACACCGGAGGAATACTTTGTGTGTATCAAACGTCGCAACGTAACTGGGTGACTATAAAGATGCTCTACAGGTATCTCCGAAGGTGTTCGTTGAGTTAGTATGGATCGAGACTGGGATTTGTCACTCCGTGTGACGGAGAGGTATCTCAGGGCCCACTCGGTAATGCAACATCACACACAAGCCTTGCAAGCAATGTGACTTAGTGTAAGTTACGAGATCTTGTATTACGGAACGAGTAAAGAGACTTGCCGGTAAACGAGATTGAAATAGGTATGCGGATACTGACGATCGAATCTCGGGCAAGTAACATACCGAAGGACAAAGGGAATGACATACGGGATTATATGAATCCTTGGCACTGAGGTTCGAACGATAAGATCTTCGTAGAATATGTAGGATCCAATATGGGCATCCAGGTCCCGCTATTGGATATTGACCGAGGAGTCCCTCGGGTCATGTCTACATAGTTCTCGAACCCGCAGGGTCTGCACACTTAAGGTTCGACGTTGTTTTATGCGTATTTGAGTTATATGGTTGGTTACCGAATGTTGTTCGGAGTCCCGGATGAGATCACGGACGTCACGAGGGTTTCCGGAATGGTCCGGAAACGAAGATTGATATATAGGATGACCTCATTTGATTACCGGAAGGTTTTCGGAGTTATCGGGAATGTACCGGGAATGACGAATGGGTTCCGGGAGTTCACCGGGGGGGGGGGGGCAACCCACCCCGGGGAAGCCCATAGGCATTGGGGGTGGCGCACCAGCCCTTAGTGGGCTGGTGGGACAGCCCAAGAGAGCCCTATGCGCCATAGGAAGAAAAATGAAAGAGAAAAGGAAAAAAAAAAGGAGGTGGGAAAAGGGGGAAGGACTCCTCCTTCCAAACCTAGTTGGACTCGGTTTGGAAGGGGAGGATTCCCCCCTTAGGTTCGGCCGACCCCCTTGGGAGTCCTTGGACCCCAAGGAAAGGCTCCCCCCTCCTCCCCCTATAAATACGGAGGTTTTAGGGCTGATTTGACACAACTTTGTCACGGCAGCCCGACCACATATCTCCACGGCAGCCTGATTTGTTTCCCATGCGACGTTCCCCAACAGTGGCATCATGAGCTAGGTTCATGCGTAGATTTCTTCTCGAGTAGAACACAAAAGTTTTTGTGGGCGGTGATGTGCGTTTTGCTGCCCTCCTTAGTCTTTTCTTGATTCCGCGGTATTGTTGGATCGAAGCGGCTCGGACCGACATTACACGTACGCTTATGAGAGACTGGTTTCATCGCTACGAGTAACTCCGTTGCTCAAAGATGACTGGCGGGTGTCAGTTTCTCCAACTTTAGTTGAATCGGATTTGACCGAGGAGGTCCTTGAATGAGGTTAAATAGCAACTCATATATCTCCGTTGTGGTGTTTGCGTAAGTAAGATGCGATCCTACTAGATACCCATGGTCACCACGTAAAACATGCAACAACAAAATTAGAGGACGTCTAACTTGTTTTTGCAGGGTATGCTTGTGATGTGATATGGCCAACGATGTGATGTGATATATTGGATGTAAGAGATGATCATGTTGTAATAGATAATATCGACTTGCACGTCGATGGTACGGCAACCGGCAGGAGCCATAGGGTTGTCTTTATACTAACGTTTGTGCTTGCAGATGCGTTTACTATTTTGCTAGGATGTAGCTTTAGTAGTAATAGCATGAGTAGCATGACAACCCCGATGGCGACACGTTGATGGAGATCATGGTGTGGCGCCGGTGACAACAAGATCGTGCCGGTGCTTTGGTGATGGAGATCAAGGAGCACGTGATGATGGCCATATCATGTCACTTATGAATTGCATGTGATGTTAATCCTTTTTGCACCTTACCTTGCTTAGAACGACGGTAGCATTATGAGGTGATCTCTCACTAAATTTCAAGATGAAATTGTGTTCTCCCCGACTGTGCACCGTTGCGACAGTTCTTCGTTTTGAGACACCACGTGATGATCGGGTGTGATAGACTCAACGTTCACATACAACGGGTGCAAAACAGTTGCACACGCAGAACACTCGGGTTAAGCTTGACGAGCCTAGCATGTGCAGACATGGCCTCGGAACACATGAGACCGAAAGGTCGAGCATGAATCGTATAGTTGATATGATTAGCATAGAGATGCTTACCACTGAAACTATTCTCGACTCACGTGATGATCGGACTTGAGATAGTGGATTTGGATCATGCACCACTCAAATGACTAGAGAGATGTACTTTTTGAGTGGGAGTTCTTAAGTAATATGATTAATTGAACTAATTGTCATGAACATAGTCTAATGGTCTTTGCGAATTACGATGTAGCTTGCGCTATAGCTCTACTATTTTTTATATGTTCCTAGAGAAAATTTAGTTGAAAGTTGATAGTAGCAAACTTTCCACACTAAGTCTGTAAAACCGAGGATTGTCCTCGTTGCTACGCAGAAGGCTTATGTCCTTAATGCACCACTCGGTGTGCTGCACCTTGAGCGTCGTCTGTGGATGCTTTGAACATCCGACATACACGTTTCTGATGACTACACGATAGTTCAGTGCAAAATACTTAATGGCTTAGAAGCAAGGCATCGAAAACGTTTTAAAACGTCACGGAACATAAGTGATGTTCTAAAGAGATGAAATTGTGATTTCATGCTTGTTCCCTTGTTAAGAGGTACGAGACCTCCAACAATATTCTTTGTCCACAAAGTAAAGGAGAAAAGCTCAATCGTTGAGCGTGTGCTCAGATTGTCTGAGTACGACAATCACTTGAATCAAGTGGGAGTTAATCTTCCAGATAAGATAGTGATGGTTCTCCAAAGTCACTGCCACCAAGCTGTGAGAGCTTCGTGATGAACTATAACATATCAAGGATAGATACAATGATCCTTGAGCGATTCGCGATGTTTGACACTGCGAAAGTAGAAATCAAGAAGGAGCATCAATAGTTGATGGTTTGTAAAACCACTAAGTTTCAAGAAAGGCAAGGGCTAGAAGGGATACTTCGTGAAACGGCAAAACAGTTGCTGCACTAATGAAGAGACCCAAGATTAAACCCAAACCCGAGACTAAGTGCTTCTGTAATGAGGGGAACAGTCACTTAGGCGGAGCAACTCTAGATACTTGGTAGATAAGAAGGCTGGCAAAAGTCGAAATAAGTATATTTGATATACATGATGTTGATGTGTACTTTACTAGTACTCCTAGTAGCATGAGGGTATTGGATACCGGTTCGGTTGCTAAGTGATTAGTAACACGAAATGAAAGCTACGACATAAATGGAGACTAGCTAAAGGCGAGGTGACGATACGTGTTGGAAGTGTTTCCAAGGTTGATATGATCAAACGTCGCACGCTCCCTCTACCATCGGGATTGGTGTTAAACATAGATAATTGTTATTTGGTGCTTGCGTTAAGCATGAACATGATTGGATCGTGTTTATTGCAATAGATTATTCATTTAAAGAGAATAATGATTACTCTATTTTCTTGAATAATCACCTTCAATGGTTTATTGAATCTCGATCGTAGTGTTACACATGTTCATGATATTGGTGCCAAAAGATACGAGGTAATGATGATAGTACCACTTACTTGTGGCACTGCCGCTTGAGTCATGTTGGTATAAATTGCATGAAGAGGCTACATGCTGATGGATCTTCATACTCACTTGATTTTGAATCACTAGTGACATGCAAATCATACCACATGAGCAAGGCCTTGTTTTCATTGAGATGAAATAAGATAGTAACTTGTTGGAAGTGATACATTTTGATGTATGCAGTCCAATGGGTGCTGAGGCACGCAGTGGATATCATTATGTTCATACTTCAATGACGATTTGAGTAGATACTAGAGTATTTACTTAATGAATCATAAGTCTGAAATATTGAAAAGTTCAATTCTGTTTCGGAGTGAAGTTCGTCGTAACAAGAGGATAAACTGTCTACGATATGATCATAGAAATGAATATCTAAGTTACGAGTTTTGGTACGCAGTTAAGATAATGTGGAAATTGTTTCGCAGTTCATACCACCTGGACCATCATAGTGTGATGATGTGTCTGAACGTCATAGCCACGCACTATTTGGTATGGTGCGTGCTATGATGTCTCTTATCGAATTACCACTATCGTTTATGGGTTATGCATTAGAGACAACCGCATTCACTAAATAGGGCACCCGTATTTCCGTTGAGATGACATAGTATAGACTGAGGTTTAGAGAAATCTAAACTGTCGTTTCTTGAAAGTTTGGGGCTTCGACACTTATGTGGAAAAGTTTCAGTCTGATAAGCTCGAACCCAAAGCGGATAAATGCATCTTCATAGGATATCCAAAACAGTTGGGTACATCTCCTATCTCAGATCCGAAAGCAAAGTGTTTGTTTCTAGAAACGAATCCTTTCTCGAGGAAAGGTTTCTCTCGAAAGAATTGAGTGGGAGGGTAGTAGAACTTGATGAGGTTACTGAACCATCACTTCAACTAGTGTGTAGCAGGGCGCAGGAAGTTGTTCCTGTGGCGCCTACACCAATTGAAGTGGAAGCTGATGATGGTGATCATCAAGCATCGGATCAAGTTACTACAAGCCTCGTAGGTTGACAAGGTCGCGTACTACTGCAGAGTGCTACGGTAACCCTGTCTTGGAGGTCATGTT
Organism: Hordeum vulgare subsp. vulgare; assembly: GCF_904849725.1. Taxonomy (NCBI): domain Eukaryota; kingdom Viridiplantae; phylum Streptophyta; class Magnoliopsida; order Poales; family Poaceae; genus Hordeum; species Hordeum vulgare. The sequence continues at coordinate 598,775,651 of NC_058521.1, read as the reverse complement.
GTTGAGCAACAGTGAACCTACGAGTTATGGAGAAAGCAATGGTGGGCCCGGATTCCGACAAATGGCTGGAGGCCATGAAATCCGAGAGAGGATCCATGTATGAAAACAAAGTGTAGACTTTGGAAGAACTACTTGATGGTCATAGGACTATTGAGTAAAGATGGATCTTTTAAAAGAAGACAGACGATGATGGTGATAAGTCACTATTAAGAAAAGCTCGACTAGTCGCAAAGATGTTTTCGACAAGATCAAACAGTTGACTATGATGAGACTTTCTCACTCGTAGCGATGCTAAAGGTCTGTTAGAATTATGTTAGTTGTTGATGCATTATTTATGAAATATTGCACGTAGGATGTCAAAACATTGTTTCCTCGACGATTTCCTTGAGCAAAACATTGTATGTGATACAACGAGAAGGTTTTGTTGATCCTAAAGATACTAGCAAGTATGCAAGCTCCAGCGATCCTTTAATGGACTGGTGCAAGCATCTCGGAGTTGGAATATACACTTTGATGAGATGATCAAAGATTTTGGGTTTGTACAAGGTTTATGAGAAACTTGTATTTCCAAAGAAGTGAGGGGGAGCACTATAGAATTTCTGATAAGTGTATTGGTAGACATATTGTTGATCAGAAGTAATGTAGAATTTCTGTAAAGCATATAAGGTTGTTTGAAAGGAGTTTTCAAAGGAATACCTGGATTGCGCTACTTGAACGTTGAGCATCAAAGATCTATGGAGATAGATCAAAAGCGCTTAATGGAAGTTTCAATAAGATGCATGCCTTGACAAGTTTTTGAAGGAGTTCAAAATAGATCAGCAAAGAAGGAGTTCTTGGTTGCGTTGTAAGGTGTGAATTTGAGTAAGACTCAAAAACCCGACCACGGCAGAATAAAGAGAATAGACGAAGGTCGTCTTCTATGCCTTAGCCGTAGAATCTAAAGTATGCCATGTTGTGTACCGCACATGATGTGTGCCTTGACTCAAAGTCTGTTGAGCGGTACAGAGAGAGATCCATGATTGAATCACTAGCAGCGGTCAAAGTTATCCTTCGTAACTAAAATAGACTAAGGAATTTTTCTCGATTATGGAGGTGGTTAAAGAGTTCATCGTAAGGGTTACGTCGATGCAAGCTTTGACACTAATCCGAATAACTATGAGTAGTGCAACGGATTCATATAGTAGAGTAGATATTTGGAGCATTTCCGAATAGCACGTACTAGCAGCATCTATAAGGTGACATAAAGATTTATAAAGAACGCACGGATCTGAAAGTTTCAGAACCGTTGACTAAAACCTCTCTCACGAGCAAGACGTGATCAGACCCCATAACTATATGGGTGTTGGATTCGTTGGAATCACATGGTGATGTGAACTAGATTATTGACTCTAGTGCAAGTGGGAGACTGTTGCAAATATGCCCTAGAGGCAATAATAAATTAGTTATTATTATATTTCTTAGTTCATGATAATCGTTTATTATCCATGCTATAATTGTATTGATTGGAAACACAATACTTGTGTGGATACATAGACAAAACACTGTTCCTAGTAAGCCTCTAGTTGACTAGCTCTTTGATCAAAGATGGCCAAGGTTTCCTGGCCATGGGCAAGTGTTGTCACTTGATAACGGGATCACATCATTAGGAGAATCATGTGATGGACTAGACCCAAACTAATAGACGTAGCATGTTGATCGTGTCATTTTATTGCTACTGTTTTCTGCGTGTCAAGTATTTGTTCCTATGACCATGAGATCATATAACTCACTAACACCGGAGGAATACTTTGTGTGTATCAAACGTCGCAACGTAACTGGGTGACTATAAAGATGCTCTACAGGTATCTCCGAAGGTGTTCGTTGAGTTAGTATGGATCGAGACTGGGATTTGTCACTCCGTGTGACGGAAAGGTATCTCAGGGCCCACTCGGTAATACAACATCACACACAAGCCTTGCAAGCAATGTGACTTAGTGTAAGTTACGGGATCTTGTATTACGGAACGAGTAAAGAGACTTGCTGGTAAACCAGATTGAAATAGGTATGCGGATATTGACGATCGAATCTCGGGTAAGTAACATACCGAAGGACAAAGGGAATGACATACGGGATTATATGAATCCTTGGCACTGAGGTTCAAACGATAAGATCTTCGTAGAATATGTAGGATCCAATATGGGCATCCAGGTCCCGCTATTGGATATTGACCGAGGAGTCCCTCGGGTCATGTCTACGTAGTTCTCGAACCCGCGGGGTCTGCACACTTAAGGTTCGACGTTGTTTTATGCGTATTTGAGTTATATGGTTGGTTACCGAATGTTGTTCGGAGTCCCGGATGAGATCATGGACGTCACGAGGGTTTCCGGAATGGTCCGGAAACGAAGATTGATATGTAGGATGACTTCATTTCATTACCGGAAGGTTTTCGGAGTTACCGGGAATGTACCGGGAATGACGAATGGGTTCCGGGAGTTCACCGGGGGGGGGGGCAACCCACCCCGGGGAAGCCCATAGGCATTGGGGGTGGCGCATCAGCCCTTAGTGGGCTGGTGGGACAGCCCAAGAGAGCCCTATGCGCCATAGGAAGAAAAATGAAAGAGAAAAGGAAAAAAAAAGAGGAGGTGGGAAAAGGGGGAAGGACTCCTCCTTCCAAACCTAGTTGGACTCGGTTTGGAAGGGGAGGGTTCCCCCCTTAGGTTCGGCCGACCCCCTTGGGAGTCCTTGGACCCCAAGGCAAGGCTCCCCCTCCTCCCCCTATATATACGAAGGTTTTAGGGCTGATTTGACACAACTTTGCCACGGCAGCCCGACCACATATCTCCATGGTTTTACCTCTAGATCGCGTTTCTGCGGAGCTCGGGCGGAGCCCTGCCGAGACAAGATCATCACCAACCTCCGGAGCGCCGTCACGCTGCCAGAGAACTCTTCTACCTCTCCGTCTCTTTTGCTGGATCAAGAAGGCCGAGATCATCGTCGAGCTGTACGTGTGCTGAACGCGGAGGTGCCGTCCGTTCGGCACTAGACCGTGGGACTGATCGCGGGACGGTACGCGGGGCAGATTGAGGGACGTGAGGACGTTCCACTACATCAACCGCGTTCACTAACGCTTCTGCTGTACGGTCTACAAGGGTACGTAGATCACACATCCCCTCTCGTAGATGGACATCACCATGATAGGTCTTCGTGCGCGTAGGAAAATTTTTGTTTCCCATGCGATGTTCCCCAACATAAAGAACTTGAAGTACATAAACAATATTCATATTTTTATTTTATTAGCATCAATTGTGTTTAGTTTCATTCATAAATATATATTGATCCCCTTTATTAGATTAGATCATGCGGATGCGGGAAGACTTCCTACCAACTGATCACATACGAGCAATTTAAGAGGAATTGGCGGGATTCTTTGTTGAGCATGTTATACCTACAGACGGAGAATATCATCAGAATTTCCTTATCAATGTTGGTAGATAGATATTAGCTAGTTAGGGATTGGAAGATAATTTATATATTGTATATATGCATGATCGTGTGTTATATGTAGTAGCGTCGAGTTGTTCGACCAAGCACCGAAAAAGATAGGTCACTTTTCTCTATGTATATCCATGACGATGTTGCGTAATTAATGGTCCCTTCATTGCTATATGTAGTAGCTAGCGTTGAGTTGAATGAACAACATAAAATAAAAATAAAACCCTAGTGTAAAATAATTGAAGGGTAAATACAAAAAGAAAAAGGTGAAATACAATATGAAACACCTAAACCCCTCCTTTAAAAAAACCAACGTAGCGACTAAAAGTTCTCCTACCCTCGCGCCCCACAACGGCCACGTGGAGCATTGTTAGTCTTGGTTCGAAACACAACCGGGGCTAAAAATTTCGACCTTTTGTCCTAATTGTTTAGTCCCAGTTGCAGAATCGGAACTAAAGGTTCTCTGAAACCAAGACTAAAGCCATGTTTTATGCTAGTGAACTACTCCCTTCGTCACGGTTTAGAAGGCACAGTTAAACTTGTGTGCGTTTTCAAAATAGACAAGGTTTAAGGCGTTAAAGCAATTTCTTTCATTAATTTGTACTAGTACTATTCATGCATGTGCCCTCCTAATTTGCTGCTCATGCATTAGTACTAGTATTTTCTCAATTGATTAGGCACATTAGCATATACACCTACTACATCTCGCAACCAATCGATGACTATCTTGGTCTAAGGGATTTTTCAAGCGTGCTTTCTAAACCGTGAGGGAGGGAGTAGTTCTTCTAGAAGACTACCACACACCTGATTTCATATTTGCCGCTTTTGTTTTCTAGGAGAGTATAACTCGGCGCGCGCACATCTCGTAGTAATTAAGTGTGAAAGTTCTCCTAAAAAAGTGCACAATAGGTCAATTAGAGTATCTTCAACGGCCCCTCAAAAAATGCTCTGTGCATTAAATGATTTGTTTTTTCAGCGCCGGATAGCTCTAACAAAGACTGTAAAATTATGCCCGCGCTGTAAAGTTTTAGACACGCGTTGAAAAACACTGTCGCGCGCTCCACAGTTTTGCACTGCGTGCTTCTCAAACGTGCGTTTTTCAGCATCTCCTAAAGCAATATTGGTCCCCGTATAATAAAAATGCTATAGTGGCTAAAACTTTTATTAGACGCGAATCTTTTACGCGGCATCTTTAACAGCAGCCCAAAAAGTACTCCACACGTTAAACGATTTGCTTTTTAGCGTCGGACAACTCGAACAGAGGGCGTAAAATTGTGCGTGTGCTGAAAAATTTTGGGCACACGTTAAAAACGTTGTCGCGTGCACTATATTTGAGGCACCGGCTTACGCGTGCTTCATAATTTACACTGCGTGTTTTTCGAGCGTGCGTTTTTGTGCATCTACTGAAATAACATTGGTCCCCGTACCATGAAAATGTTACAATGGCACGCTAATTTTTTTATTAAGGGTAAATCTTTTACACGGTTGTTGGTGATGCTTTTTAGTCTCCAAGAAAAGCATATATATGGTCAAAAAGGAAGAAGTACGAACCATCAACGACGTCAATCCATCGCCTACTCTACCGTAGGATGGAGTTTGCATGGCCATGGGTGCTGCGTAGTACTGTTTATATGTCTGGGCAATGGAAGCGCGTGCATGGCAGTTGGTACTACGTCCAGTGCATCAGTGCATCAGTGCATGAGCTGATGAGCAGAGGGCGACGACGGGCCAGGTGGTGAAGTGACGCAACGCATCACACGCACAGATCCGTAGACAGCGCAAAGTTGGCCAACAGTGGAACCCATCGTTGGTTCGACGAGCGGGCAAACGATCGACAAGCTGTCCGTGTCGTGTCGACATGCAATGTTGCCGGCCCTGTGCATGCGCGGCACCACCCATGCATGCAGCGTGCATGGCATATATAGCACACGGCGCGGCATCGGCGAGTAGGTCCGCCGTGTAGGAAACGGATAAGATGGACCGATGGAACCTCTCATGCAGCATGAGTCATGCTAGTCTCCCTCGTCATTCTTTGCCCCGCTTCCCGAGATAGGTACGACCACCGAGGCACACACGGAGGCGACGTCACCAGAGTCTGGGTCGCCTCGCTGTGCATCATCCTGTTTGAATACTCTAACCTGGTTAAAGTTAGACTTAAATTCTAAACCTTGAACTAACCTGAATTAACCCTAACTCAAAGGTCTTGTTTAGATCCATGAGTTAGAGTTAGAGTTGGTTAGATTGGACCAATCTAATCCCAAAACATCGAAACAGGAAGGGTTAGAGTTGGTTATCTAACCCACCCAAAAAAACTAACCCATCCAAGAGGTGCTTATTTGGGTTAGAGTTGGATTGAGCCCACAAAAAGTTACTTTTCTCTCTACCTCCACCACACCAAATCCTTGATAAATGAGTCAAATGATTGAAAAAGGTGCATTTATTAACAATCTAATCCTTTCATCTAAACACGTTTTTGGTTAGAGTTAATTTAGGGTTAGTTCAGAGTTAGAATCTAACTCTAACCTCTAACCGAGTTAGAGTATCTAAACAGGGCCAAAAAGATGTTTGGATGAAAGGGTTAGATGGATAATAAATACTCTTTCTTAATCATTTGGCTACTTTAAACCACTCTCTTTCACTGGACCCACCTACCCTAACCCGAAAAAGCACCTCTTGAATGGGTTAGAGTTGTTGGGTGGGTTAGATACATCTAACCAACTCTAACCCACCTGTTTGGATCTTTGAAGAATAGATGGCTTAAATCTAACCCACTCTAACTCCAACCCTAGGATCCAACCCTAGGGTTAGATAGACAATAAATAGACTTGATAGACACTGCTGCCACACATGCATCAAGAGCTAGCGTACACGCATGCACGGTCGCAACTAAACGTAGGCCCTGATTGGATACTCTAGCTTAGCTAGTGGCTAGAGTTAGTTTCTAGCTCATGACTAACCCTAAAATAACTCTAGCCGAATAGGTGTTTGGATGAAAGAGTTAGATTGATAATAGATGCATTTTATGAAAAGAGAAAAGTGATTTTTTAATGAGTCCCATGAGAACTAGCTCCAATTAGCATCTCTTGGCTGGTGGGACAGAGAGAGAAAAATATTTTTTAATAAACCTCATGAAAACTAGCTCCAATTAGCATCTCTTGGCTGGTGGGACAGAGAGAGAAAAATATTTTTTAATAAACCTCATGAAAACTAGCTCCAATTAGCATCTTTTGGGTGGATAGTTTTTTTAAATGGGTTAGATGCAACTAGCTTCAATCTAACCCTTATGTTTGAATACTTTAAAGCTAATTAAACTCAAACTAGCTCAAACTAACCCTAGCCCATGGATCCAAACAGGACCATAAGCTCTGGTGGTGATGGGATATTGCCACGTGGTAAAACTGAACGGAAATCATGTCTAGTTCATGCATACGATGCCACACAACTATCATAGTATAGCTAAGTCAGTTAGTTAGTACCAAAGCATGTGGCGTGCGGGGTCATTTTTCGGTCACTAATTAAGACGGCAACAAGGGAGCATGGCATTAATTTGCGCTGTGTGTGGTCGTTGGACGTTTGTGTTGCGCCCGAAACGGGCAAGAATCAGGCCCAATCCATGTGCTAACCTTGACACCTAAACTCCCTTCTTCCTCTTCCATCCCGCTCACTTCATGTATGCGTCCTTTCTCTATCATCATTTTTCTTCTTCGTAGCAGTCCGATGGATCGCTGGCCGCAGCTTTGATTATGTCAGCGTAGCATCGATTATGTCAGGGGTACGCAGGGGTGCAGCAGGCCATAGTTATTCTCCTCCTCTGATCAAGTGATCATTCACAGGTTGGTCTAAGCAGCGCAGATCGACGTGTTTTTTGGCAGACCCTGCCGGTCTGTCCCGCATCTTTGGGCCTTTGATCATTTCACACGCGAAATAGCTGGCTTTTAACAATCCAGGCCACTGTGCAGTCTGCCGGTGCACTGCGCCTTTGTTTTTGAGTCAATTCCGGTTTTTACCCCCTATTTTAATATTTTTTGACACAAATTACCCTATTTAGCGAGATCTCATTTGTTTTACCCAATTTATCAAAAGTGTTGCCATAATTTACCTTGTTTAATATTTTGTGAGCATTCCGACCGACATGTCCAATTGTGTTGTTCCAGTTTATCATGTTTAATATTTTTTGAGTTGATGGTATTCTCCTATTATTTATAAAACAGATTATTCTCCTATTATTTGCAACCGATCATGGAAATAAAATGAGAAAATTGTGTTATGGCAACTATTTTGCCTATCTGTTTTCATGGGTCATGATTTTAAATCATCTCCTGATTCATGGATCATGTTGTCCGATTGTCTCTCTTTTGTCAAACAGACTATTATGCTTCACACTACTGTCAAAACTGATTAATATAGGCTACAAATAACTTTGGATTCACATGTTCAAAATAGGTTGAACAATGCTTCCCATTTATAGATAGCACCAGACCTTACAGTAAAGCAGAATAACATCACATATACAAATGGCTTCATTAATTCACAACTACACAAGCTATAAAATACACCAAACAATTGCAGTGGCAATGGCAAGCTGCACAGAACGTTGTGCATTGAACCCAACGCGGGCGACCTTCATCAGGGTCCAGCCCGGTCAAGAGAAGCCACGCGGACCAGTTCAACAGGAGAAAAATAATCGGGATAAACCGTCAATGTGGCATGCGAGTAGGACCTACAATTCTAACATGTTACATGTTGGTCTAAATGCTCACAAAATTTTAAACATGATAAATTGTGGCATAACTTTTACTAAATGGGGTAAAACGGATGGAATCTTGCTAAATGGAGCAATTAGTGTCAAGAATGTCAAAATAGGAGGTAAAAACCAGAATTTACTCTTTGTTTTTCAAAAGAAGGCGTACGAGGATTTGCCAGAACCCATAGAAGGCGCAATATCATGTAAAGTACTACGTGCGCGATCTGCATCCACCCTGAGCAAAGCTCATGCAATGCAATGCACCATGCGTGCCGGCGTCTCGTCACATCCATCACACGAGCACTGGCTACGCGGCGATCATGTCAAGTACACGTACCTTCGTCCATACAAGTACTAGTACTGTGGGAGTGGCTGGCAGCATGTCACGGGCGTGCTGAGCAGCGTGCGCGTACGTATGTGTATGCCCCGATGCCATCGAGACAGACATTAATTGGTTAGCCAGACACGAGTACGCGGATTCCATGCGCGTACGTACGTGTATGCCCGATGCCATCGGGACAAACATTAACAGGTCAGCCAGACACGAGTACGCGGATTCCATGCGCGTACGAGTGGAGCACGAATCTCGAGCGCGGCTGCTGCTGCCGCCGCGCAGCGCCCATCCTATCCTACCTAGGCCATATAGTTCTACTGTGCACACCATGCAAAAGCTACATGCAGCTAGTCGCATAGTTGGATCTGCAGTAACGTAGGAGTACTTTGCACTGTACAACAGCATGCGTTTTGATCGACGGATCGCCCGGCTGCTAGATTGATCTTGCCTTTACTGCACCACAGTTACGGGTCAGGTTGACCTCCGTCCATGGCCGATCGCAAGAGCAGGAGCTAGCTAGCTCCAATCGATGTTAATGGCGATCCATCGATCGATCGAGCGCATGTTTCCATGCATGCGCCACTGCAGCGCAGCGGCAGCGCGGGACATGCGAAGGCCTCGATTTGGAGTAAAGACTAACATAGTTGCTTTTCTCTTATACATGTTAACTCTAGACACGTTGAATACATGTATTTGATGCTGTTTGATAGTGATGTATGTGTTGAGACATGTTAAGCTAAGAATCTGTTTGATAACTTGCATTTGTTTAAACATGTCGGTCGATACTGTAGCAGCTTTTATTTTCAAATAAGTTAAAAAAACATTTAAAAAATGTGAACTTTTTTTTGAAACGAGAGAAGAAAATATATTTGTTTAAATTTGAACATTTTTGAAATTCCGAAGGTTTCTTTGAAAGTTAGAACTTTTTAGATTTTTTTAAAATATTGCAAATCTAGATATTTTTTAAAAAATCAAAATATCGAAAAAAATCCAAAAATTTTATGAAAATTTGAGAAAAATGAAAGTTTGTACATTTTTTGAAAAATTCCAAAAAATTTGAAAATCAGGACATTTTTTGAAAAATTTAACAAATTTTAAAAATTGAGGTTTTTTGAATATTTGAACAAATTTTGATAAGCTGGATAATTTTTGGTATCTTGAACATTTTGAAAAATTAAATTATTTTTTAGAAATTTTGAACATTTTTTAAACACATTGTTGTTCGTTTTGGTCATGCATGCTCACCAGTGAACGCGTGTTGGAGTGTTCATTCTTGGTACATGTTAAAATGGTATTTTGTCTGAGCTCATGCACACTAAAGAGGCCATGTGTAAGCTACCAAACAATCAAAAGTGAGCCGAGAAGGAAACTGTAAGTCCATGCATTCATCATGCATTCTACCAAACACACATTACGCTGCGCTAAGCTCGCTGCTCCACGACCTTTTTGCTCGATGCATGGATCGCCGGTTGTGCCGTTTAAATTAAATTCAACCGGGTTCACCTATCGGGAATTCAAACTTATATATGTTCCTCAAAACAATAATAATTCAAATGTACATATAGATTACCTATATGTATATATGTATACCAGCCATTTAAATTATATATATCCTGCCCCATTCACATGATTTATAGGCGCGGCATTGGTGAGGTAGACCTAACATAACCATCTTCCACATGCACATCCACGCACGTATTTGTTGTAGGTCTTGCCAATTGCCTTGACTTTGTGTTGTGTCTCATAAACCCGAGGTTTCCCAAACATTTAGATCACCCCAGGAATAAAAATTATTGAGTAATAGCATAGGAAACTAGTCAGAATATACTAAATCTGCGAGTTTTGGCAACATTCCCGTAATCGAACACCGGCGTTCCTCAAACATTCGGATAGCCTCAGGAGTCAAAATCAATGAATAATAGCATAAAAAACTGGCCAGAATGGACAAAATCTGCGAGTTTTGATGAGGTCCCAATAACCGGATTCCGGAGTTCAACGAACGTCCGTATCGTCCCATCACCCAAATTCAGCGAGTAATAACACAGAAAACTGGCCATAATATGCCAATTCTGCAAGTTTTCCTGACGTCCCCATAAATGGACCCCGGGGTACCCCAAACATTCAGATCATGCAAGGACCCAAAATTGGTGAGTAATTGCATAGAAAACTGGCCACAATGGACACAACATGTGAGTTTTGGCAAGGTCCCCATAACTGGACCGCAGAGTTCCCCGAAAATTTGTATCGCTCCGGAACCCAAAATAAGTGAGTAATAACAAAGAAGACTAGCGAGAATATGCCAGATCTGCAAATTTTGATGACGTACCCGTGACTGGACTCTGGGATTCCCCAAACGTTCTGATCGGCCACGACCCAAAATCTGTGAATAAAAAACCGGCCAGAATGGACCAAATATGCGAGTTTTGATGAGATCACCGTAGCCGGACACGGGGGTTCTCCAAACTTTCAGATCGCCGCATGACCCAAAATCGATGAGTAATAACATAGAAAACTCGCGAGAATGGACGAATTTTGTGAGTTTTCAGGACATCCCAAAAAACGGACCACGGAGTTCCCCAAATGTTTCTATCGCCCTAGGATCCAAAATCAGTGAGTAATAGCATACAAAACTGACCAGAATATGCCCAATCTGCGAGTTTTGAAGACGTCCCCGTAATTGGAACCCAAGGTTTCCCAAACATTCAGATCACCCGAGTTATGGCGACGTCCCCGTAACAGGACACTGTGGTTCCTCAGGACACAAAATCAATGACTAATAGCATAGAAAACTAGCTAGAATGGACCAAATCTGCGAGCTTTGACGAGGTTGCCGTAACCGGATCCCGGAGTTCGCCAAACATCCATATCGTCCCATCACCCAAAATCATTGAGTAATAGCATAGAAAAGTGACCATAACATGACATTTTTGCTAGTTGTCATGGCGTCCCCATAACTGGACCCCAGGTTCCCCAAACGTTAAGATCGTCCAAGGACTCAAAATCAGTGAGTAATTGCATAGAAAACTGACCACAATGGACATGATATGTGAGTTTTGACGAGGTTCCCGTAACCAGACCCCAGAGTTCTCCAAATGTTTGTATCGCTTCGGGACCCAAAATCAGTGAGTAATAGCATAGAAAAATGAGCAAAGTGGTCCAAATCTGCGAGCTTTGATGAGGTCATCGTAACCGGATACCAAATTCCCCAAATGTTCGTATCGCTCCGGGACCCAATATAGGTGAGTAATAGCATAGAAGACTAGCGAGAATATGCTGGATCTACAAATTTTGATGGCGTACCCGTAACTAGACTCTCGGGTTCCCCAAACATTCATTCCGCCGAGGACCCAAAATCTGTGCATAGAAACCTTGCCAGAATGGACCAAATATGCGAGTTTTGACGAGATCCCTGTAGCCGGACCCCAGGGTTCTCAAACTTTCAGGTCGCCGCAGGACCAAAATCGGTGAGTAATAACATAGAAAACTCGTGAGAATGGACCAAATATGCGAGTTTTCACGACATCCCCAAAAACGGACCCCGGAGTTCCCCAAGTTTTCTATCGCCCCGGGACCCAAAATTAGTAAGTATTAGCATAGAAAACTGGCCAGAATATGCCAAATTTGCGAGTTTTGCCGACGTCCCCGTAACCGGAACCCGAGGTTTCACAAACATTCAGATTGCCCCAGGACCCAAAATCAGTGAGTAATAGCATAGAAAACTCGCGAGAAAATGCCAAATCTGCGAGTTTTGGCGACGTCCCCGTAACCAGACGCCGGGGTTCCTCAAATGTTCGGATCGCTCCAGGATTGAAAATCAGTGAGTAAGAGCATAGAAAACTAGCTAGAATGGACCAAACCTGCGAGTTTTGACGAGGTCCCCGTAGCCGAATCCCAGTGTTACCTAAATGTCCATATCGTCTCATGAACCAAAATGAGTGACTAATAACACACAAAACTTGCCATAATATGCCAATTCTGCGAGTTTTCATGACGTCCCCATAACTGGACCCTAGGGTTCCCCAAACGTTCAGATCGTCCCAGGACCCAAAATCGACGAGTTATTGCATAGAAAACTGGACAGAATGGACACAATTTGTGAGTTTTGAAGAGGTCTCCGTAACTGGACCCTAGAGTTCTCTGAATGTTTGTTTCACCTCGGGACCCAAAATCAGTGAGTAATAGCATAGAAAACTGACCAGAATGAACAAAATCTGCGAGCTTTCACGAGGTCATCGTAACCGGATACCGGAGTTCCCCGAACGTTCGTATCACTCAGGGACCCAAAATAAGTGAGTAATAGCATAGAAGACTAGCGAAAATATGCCAGATCTGCAAGTTTTGATGATGTCCCAGTTACTGGACTCTAGTGTTCCCCAAACATTCAAATCGTCCTAGGACCCAAAATGTGTGCATAGAAAATTGGTCAGAATGGACCAAATCTACGAGTTTTGATGAGGTCCTCGTAACCGGACCCCGGGGTTCTCCAAACTTACAGATCGCCGCATGAACCAAAGTCGGTGATTAATAACGTAGAAAACTTGTGAGAATTGAACAAATCTACGAGTTTTCACGATGTCCCCATAAACGGACCCCAAGAGTTCCCCGAATGTTTCTATCGCCCCAAGACCCAAAATAAGTGAGTAATAGCATAGAAAACTGGAAAAAATATGCCAAATCTGCAAGTTTTGAAGGCGTCCCTGTAATCGGACACCGGGGTTCCTCAAACGTTCAGATCGCCCCATGACTCAAAATTAGTAAGTAATAGCATAGAAAACTTGCTAGAATGGACCAAATCTACGAGTTTTGATGAGATCCCCGTAACCGGATGCCGGAGTTCCCCAAACGCCCGTATCGTCCCATGACCCAAAATCAGTGAGTAATAGAAAACTGGCTATAATATGCTAATTCTCCGAGTTTTCATGACGTATACATAACTGGACCCCGGGGTTCCCCAATTGTTTAGATTGCCCGAGTACCTAAAATTGGTGAGTAATTGCATAGAAAACTAGCCAGAATGGACACAATATCTGAGTTTTGACGAGGTACCTGTAATCGGACCCTAGAGTTCTCTGAATGTTTGTATCGCCCTGGGACCCACAATCAATGAGTAATAGCATAGAAAACTAACCACAATGAACTAAATCTGCGAGCTTTGACGAGGTCATCATAACCGGATACCAGAGTTCTCCGAACGCTCGTATCGCCCCGGGACACAAAATTAGTGAGTAATAGCATAGAAGACTAGCGGGAATATGCCAGATGTGCAAATTTTTATGACGTCCCCGTAACTGGACTCTGGGGTTCCCCAAACGTTCAGATCACCCGAGGACCCAAAACCTGTGCATAGAAAACTAGCCAGAATGGACCAAATATGCGAGTTTTGACCAGGTCCCCATAGCTGGACCCCGGGGTTCTCCAAACATTCAGATCACCGCAGGACCCAAAATCAATGAGTAATAACATAGAAAACTCGCGAGAATGGACCAAATATGTGAGTTTTCACGACGTCCTCAAAAATGGACCCCGGAGTTCCCCGAATGTTTCTATCGCCCTAGGACTCAAAATTAGTGATTAATATCATAGAAAACTGGATAGAATATGCCAAATATGCGAGTTTTGATGACGTCCCAGTAACCGGAAGCCAAGGTTCCCCAAACGTTCATATTGCCCCAGGACCAAAAATCAGTGAGTAATAGCATAGAAAACTGGCCAGAATATGCCAAATCTACGAGTTTTGGTGACGTCCCCGCAGCCGGACACTAGGGTTCCTTAAACGTTCGGATCGCCCCAGGACTCAAAATCAGTGAGTAGTAGAATAAAAAACTGGCTAGAATGGACCAAATATGCGAGTTTTGACGAGGTCCCCGTAGCCGGATGCCGGTGTTCTCCAAACTTTCAGATCGCCGCAGGACCCAAAATCGGTGAGTTATAACATAGAAAACTCTCGAGAATTGACCAATTCTGCTAGTTTTCACGATGTCCGTAGAAACGGAGCCCAGAGTTCCTCGAAAGTTTCTATTGCCCCAGAATTCAAAATTAGTGAGTAATAACATAGGAAACTGCCGAAAATATGCCAAATCTGCGAGTTTTGAGGACGTCCCCATAACCGGAACCCGAGGTTCCTCAAATGTTCAAATCGCCCCACGACCCAAAATCAGTGAGTAACAACATAGAAAACTGGGCAAAATATGGCAAATCTGCGAGTTTTTGCGACGTCCCCTTAACCGGACACCGGGGTTCCTCAAACGTTCGGATCGCCCCAGGACTCAAAATCAGTGAGTAATAGCATAGAAAACTAGCTAGAATGGACCAAATTTGCGAGTTTGGACGAGGTCCCTCTGACCGGATCCCGGAATTCCCCAAACGTCCGTATCGTCCCATGACCCAAAATCAGTGAGTAATAGCATAGAAAACTGGCCATAATATGCCAATTCGACGAGTTTTCATGATGTCCGTGTTGGAAATATGCCCTAGAGGCAATACAAAATTGGTTATTATTATATTTCCTTGTTCATGATAATCGTTTTTAGCCATGCTAGAATTGTATTGATTGGAAACTTAAATACATGTGTGGATACATAGACAACACAGTCCCTAGTGAATCTCTAGTTGACTAGCTCATTGATCAAACATGGTCAAGGTTTCCTGGCCTAGACAAGTGCTGTCACTTGATAACGGGATCATATCATTAGGGGACTGATGTGATGGACAAGACCGAAACTATGAACGTAGGATATGGTCGTGTCAGTTTATTACTACTGTTTTGTGCATGTCAATGTATCTATTCCTATGACCATGAGATCATGAAACTCCCGGACACCAGAGTAATACCTTATGTGTATCAAACGTTGCAACATAACTGGGTGATTATAAAGGTTCTCTACACGTATCTCCGAAGGTACATGTTGGGTTGGCGTGGATCAAGACTGAGATTTGTCACTCCGTGTGACAGAGAGGTATCTCGGGGCCCACTCGGTAATACATAATCACAATAAGCCTTGCAAGCAATGTAATTAGGGAGTTAGTCAAGGGATCTTTAATTACGGAATGAGTAAAGAGACTTGCCGGTAACGAGATTGAACTAGGTGTGGAGATACCAACGATCAAATCTCGGGCAAGTAACATACCGATGGACAAAGGGAATAGCTTATGGGATTAACTGAATCCTTGACATAGAGGTTCAACCAATAAAGATCTTCGTAGAATATGTAGGAGCCAATATGGTCATCTAGGTCCCGTTATTGGTTATTGACCGGAGAGTGTCTCGGGTCATGTCTTCATAGTTCTCGAACCCGCAGGGTCTGCACACTTAAGGTTCGGTGACGTTTCGGTATTATTGAGTTATGTGCGTTGGTAACCGAAAGTTTTTCAGAGTCCCGGATGGGATCCAGGACGTCACGAGGAGCTCCGGAATGGTACGGAGGTAAAGATTGATATATAGGAAGTCTCGTTTTGGTCACCGGAAAAGTTTTGGGCGTCACCGGTAATGTAGTGGGGGTGCCGGGAGGGTTCCGGGGGTCCACCAGGAGGGGCCCACTAACCCAAGCGCCACATGGGTCTAAGGGGAGGCGCACCGGCCCCTGGTGGGATTGCCGACCAGCCCCTAAGGAGGCCCATGCGAAATTGTAAGGGAGGATACCAAAGGGGAAGGAGTCCTCCCAAGACTCAACTTCCCTTGTGGGGAAGGAGTCCTAGTTGGGGGAGGACTCTTGCCCCTTTGCTTCGGCCAAAGCCCTCCTTGGAGGAGGGCCCCAGGCAGCTTCCCCTCCCCTTCGTCCTATATATACTAGAGGTTTTAGAGGTGAGGGCTAACCCTAATTGCCTCATGCTACCTCTACTTCATCTAGATCTGTTTCTCCTCTAGTCTAGTTCAGCATTGCTTGGCGAAGCCCTGCTGGATTAGTTCACCACCACGCCACCGTGGTGTAGAACTCATCTACCTCTCCGCCCCTCTTGCTGGATCGAGAAGGTGGTGATCGTCATGGAGCTATACGTGTGCTGAACGCGGAGGTGCCGTCCGTTTGGCACTAGATCGGGATGGATCGTGATGAGATCACGGGACGGATCGTGATGAGATCGCAGGACGGGCTATGATTTGGATTGCGAAGATGTTCCACTACATCAACCGCGTTATATACGCTTCCACTGAGTAATCTACAAGGGTACGTAGATTCACTCTCCCCTCGCATAGAGGATCATCACCATGGATAGATATTGCGTGTGCGTAGGAATTTTTTTGTTTCGCATGCAACGTTCCTAACAGTCCCCATGACTAGACCTCGGGATTCCCCAAACATTCAGATCATCCCAGGACCCAAAATCAGTGAGTAATTGCATAGAAAAATGGCTAGAATGAACACAATCTCTGAGTTTTGACGAGGTCCCCGTAACCGGACCCTAACGTTCTCCGAATGTTTGTATCGCCCGGGACCCAAAATTAGCGAGTAGTAGCATAGAAAACTGACCAGAATGAACTAAATGTCCGAGCTTTGACGAGGTCATAGTAACCGGATACGGGAGTTCCCCGAACGTTCGTATCGCTTCGGGACCCAAAATAAGTGAGTAATAGCGTAGAAGACTAGTGAGAATATGCTAGATCTACAAGTTTTGACGATGTCCCATTAACTGGATTATGGGTTCCCAAAACGTCCAGATCTCCTCACAACCCAAAATCCGTGCATAGAAAACTCGCAAGAATGTACCAAATATGCGAGTTTTGACGAGGTCCCTGTAGCCGGACTAGGGGTTCTCCAAACTTTCAGATCGCCGTAGGACCCAAAATAGGTGAGTAACAACATAGAAAAATCGCGAGAATAGACCAATTCTGTGAGTTTTCACGATGTCCCCAAAAACGGACCCCGGAGTTCCCGAATATTTCTATCGCCCCAGAACGCAAAACCAGTGAGTAATAGCATAGAAAATTGGCGAGAATATGCCAAATCTGCGAGTTTTGATGACGTACCCATAACCAGAACCCGAGGTTCCCCAAACATTCAGATCACCCCAAGACCCAAAATTAGTGCGTAATAGCACAGAAAACTCGCAAAAATATGGCAAATCTGCGAGTTTTGGCGACGTCCCCGTAACCGGACACCGGAGTTCCTCAACTGTTCGAATCGCCCCACGACTCAAAATCAGTGAGTAATAGCATAGAAAACCGGCTAGAATGGACCAAATCTGCGAGTTTTGACGAGGTCCCCGTAACCGGATCCTGGAGTGCCCCAAACGTCCGTATCGTCCGATGACCCAAAATGAGTGAGTAATAGCACACAAAACTTTCCATAATATGCAGATTCTACGAGTTTTCATGACTTCCCCAAAACTGGACCCTGAGTTCGCCAAACGGCCAGATCGTCCTAAGTCCCAAAATCAATAAGTAATTGCATAGAAAAGTGGCCAGAATGGACACAATCTGTGAGTTTGGACAAGGTCCCCCTAACCGGACCCTAGAGTTCTCCGAACCAAAAGCAGCGAGTAACAACATCTGCGAGTGTTGACGAGGTTCCGGTAACCGGATCCCGGAGTTCCCCAAACGTTCGTATCGTCCCATGACCCAAAATGAGTGAGTAATAGCACACAAAACTTTCCATAATATGCAAATTCTACGAGTTTTCATGACGTCTCCAAAACTAGACCCTCGGGTTCACCAAACGGTCAGATCGTCCCAAGGCCCAAAATCGGTAAGTAATTGCATAGAAAACTGGCAGAATAGACACAATCTGTGAGTTTTGACGAGGTCCCCGTAACCGGACCCTAGAGTTCTATGACCCAAAATCACTGAGTAACAACATAGAAAACTGGCTAGAATATGCAAAATCTGCGAATTTTGAGGATGCCCCGTAACCGGAACCCGAGGTTCGCCAAACGGTCAGATCGCCCCACGACCCAAAATCAGTGAGTAACAACATAGAAAACTGGCTAGAATATGCCAAATCTGCGAGTTTCGGCGACGTCCCCATAACCGGACACCGGGATTCCTCAAACGTTCGGATTGCCCCATGACTCAAAATCAGTGAGTAATAGCATAGAAAACTAGCTAGAATGGACCAAATCTGCTAGTTTTGAGGAGGTCCCCATAACCGGATCTCGGAGTTGCCCAAACGTCCGTATCGTCCCATGACCCAAATGAGTGAGTAAAAGCACATAAAACTAGATATAATATGCTAATTGTGCAAGTTTTCATGACGTCCCCATAACTGGATCCGGGGTTCCGCAAACGTTCACATTGTCCCAGGACCCAAAATCGGTGAGTAATTGCATAGAAAACTGACCGGAATGGACACAATCTGTGAGTTTTGAAAAGGTCCCTCTAACCGGACCCTAGAGTTCTTCGAATGCTTCGATCGCCCCGGAACCCAAAATTAGTGAGTAATAGATAGAAAACTCGCGAGAATATGCCAAATCTACGAGTTTTGACGACGCCCCGTGATACGTCTCCATCGTATCTATAATTTTTGATTGTTTCATGCCAATATTCTACAGCTGTCATATACTTTTGGCAACTTTTTATACTATTTTTGGGACTAACATATTGATCCAGTGCCCAGTGCCAGTTCCTGTTTGTTGCATGTTTTTTGTTTCGCAGAGTATCCATACCTAACAAAGTCCAAACGCAATAAAAACCTACGGGGAGTTTTTTGGAATATTTATGATTTTTGGGAAGAAGAATCAACGTGAAATGATGCCCAAGGGGGTCACAAGACCAGGAGGTGCGGCCCCCCTAGGGCGCGGCTGGCAGGCTTGTGACCAACCCCTAAGACGGTTGGGGCCCTTCTTTCGCCGCAAGAAATATAATATCCGTAAGAATATCATGTTAAAATTTCAGCCCAATCGGAGTTACGGATCTCCGGGAATTTAAGAAACGGTGAAAGCTAGAATCTGGGAGCGCACAAACAGAAGGACACAGAGAGAGAGAGAGATCCAATCTCGGAGGGGCTCTACCCCCTTCGCTGCCATGGAGACCATGGACCAGAGAGGAAACCCTTCTCCCATCTAGGGAGGAGGTCAAGGAAGAAGAAGAAGAAGAAGGGGGTCTCTCTCCCTCTCTCTCCCGGCGGTGCCGGAACGCCGCGTGGGACATCATCGTGTGACGGCGATCTACATCAACACCTCCATCATCTTCACCAACACCTCCCTCACCTCCCCCATCTATATTCAGCGATCCACTCTCCCGCAACCCGCTGTACCCTCTACTTGAACATGGTGCTTTATGCTTCATATTATTATCCAATGATGCGTTGCCATCCTATGATGTCTGAGTAGATTTTCGTTGTCCTATCGGTGATTGATGAATTGCTATGATTGGTTTAATTTGCTTGTGGTTATGTTGCTGTCCTTTGGTGCCCATCATATGAGCGCGCGCGTGGATCACACCATAGGGTTAGTAGTATGTTGAAAGGACTATGTATTGGAGGGCAAGGGTGACAGAAGCTTTAGCCTAGCATAGAAATTGATGCATACGAGATTGAAGGGGGACCAATATATCTTATTGTTATGGTTGGGTTTTACCTTAATGAACGTTAGTAGTTGCGGATCCTTGCTAATAGTTACAATCATAAGTGCATAGAATTCCAAGTAAGGGATGACATGCTAGCAGTGGCCTCTCCCACATAAAACTTGCTGTCGGTCTAGTAACGTAGTCAATTGCTTAGGGACAATTCCACAACTCCTACCACTTTTCCACACTCGTTAAACTAACGTAATTGTTTCTTTATCTAACCAGCCCCTAGTTTTTATTTACGTGTTCTTTCTTTTCTTGCAAACCTATCCTATCACACCTACAAAGTACTTCTAGTTTCATACTTTTTCTAGGTAAAATGAACGTAAAGTGTGCATAGAGTTGTATCGGTGGTCGATAGAACTTGAGGGAATATTTGTCCTACCTTTAGCTCCTCGTTGGGTTCGACACTCTTACTTATCAAGAAAGGCTACAAATGATCCCCTATACTTGTGGGTTATCAAGACCTTTTTCTGGAGCCGTTGCCGGGGAGCAAGAGCGTGGGGTGAATATTCTCGTGTGTGCTTGTTTGCTTTATCACTAAGTAGATTTATTTGCTGTTCTAAGTTGTTCTCTATCAACACGAAATACCAAAAGAAAAATTAGGTGCACTTGCTACTCATGGAGATGGGGAACCTCCTAAAACCCTCGATGCTCGTTATGTGGAAAATATTTTGCACTTTTTTATTAATCCTGAGAAAACCCCAGTAAATTATATAATGGGATACGCGTTGGATCAACGTGAATACTTTAGGGATTATCGCTTGACACAAAAGGGAAACTATTATGGGATCAAATTCATATGTTGAAATGGTATGCTTGGGAGCTATGCTTGAGATATGATATTACTTGTTGCTCTAGGATGAAGGCTCAACACCTTCCCTTTTCTTGTAAATTTAATGCTAATGAAACCTTGGCGTCTTATGCTAATGGTATATATGATTACTATGATGTGGAACAAATAGAAGAGTTTGTTGCTTTTATGGGTGCTTATGAAATTGAAGCTCTGTTTAAAAGGTGTGATGATAATGATGATGCTGCTTACTGATCTGAAAATTTGGTTATGCTTTGTTATTGTTATACTAATTATGAATATAATGCCCATATTTATCTATTTATGGAGAAATTCTACGCTGCCCAAGAAGAGACTAATATTTTGCAAGAAACTATGCAAGAAGAAAATGCTGAAACTGTGAGCTCATTAGATGAAAAAGATGACGAGGAGAGCGAAGAACAAAAGGAGGAAGAGTGGACTAGCTACTCGTGCCCACCTTCTAATGAGAGTAACTCTTCAACTCATACATTGTTTACTTTCCCTTCGAAGGATGAATGCTATGTTGATTGCTATGATCCCTTGGACTCGTTTGAAATATCCCTTTTTGATGAACTTGATGCTTGCTATCCTTGTGGCCATGATGCCAATATGAATGATGCTTATGAAGATGAACTTTCTATAGTTCCTTATGTTAAACATGAATTTGTTGCTATCGCACCCACTTATGATAGTCCTATTATCTTTTTGAACTCTCCCAACTACACTATATCGGAGAAGTTTGCTCTTATTAGGGTTTACATAGATGGGTTGCCTTCTACTATTACACATGATGATTTTGATGAATATAATATGCATGCGCTTGCTGCTCCTACTTGCAATTATTATGAGAGAGGAACTACATCTCCACCTCTCTATGTTTCCAATACGATAAAATTGCAAGAAACTGCTTATGCTATGTATTGGCCTTTACCTGATGTGCATGAATTGTCCTTTTATGACATGCCAATGCATAGGAAGAGAGTTAGACTTAGTCATTGCATGATATATGTTACCTTGTGCTCACTACTAAATTTCAAATCATTGTTAATTAAAATTGGCTTTGATATACCTTGGGATCCGGGTGGATCCATTACTTGAGCACTTTATGCCTAGCTTAATGGCTTTAAAGAAAGCGCTGCCTGGGAGACAACCTGGAAGTTTTAGAGAGTCATTTATTTCTGTTGAGTCTTTTATATAGTTTAAAAACAAAAAAATATAGAGGGGAACTTAAAACTTTTTCAAAAAAGAGAAGTGATTGAAAGGTGATGCATTGCGGAAGTGAGGGTCGACCTTGAACACTTGTGTTCATGCTCATGGAAACAATGTAGAATTTTTCATGGAAGTTCTCGAAAAAATAATTATAACCTTGTACAATTCCATTGTATTAGAAAAATAATGTGCCAAGTAAAACCTTTATGATTAGTTTGGGTGATAGTTGTTTGATCATGCTTAAAAAGACAGAAACTTTGCACTCACGAAATCATTTCTCATTTCTATACAAAGAGTGCTATTGAGTTGATTATTTTTTGAATCTGATTTATATACAAATTTCCTTAATTATCATATTTTTTCAGAATTGTTGGAGTATCAGAAGTGTGGTATAAGTTCAGATTACTACAGACTGTTCTGTTTTTGACAAATTCTGTTTTCTATGCATTGTTCTCTTATTTTGATGAATCTATGGGTAGTATCGGGGGGTATGAACCATGGTGAAGTTGTATTACAGTAGATAATGCTAATATGAACTTGGAATGAGTTCACAACAGTACTTGAAGTGGTAATTTACTTTATTATACTAACGGATCTCACGAAGGTTTTGTTGAGTTTTGTGTGATTGAAGTTTTCAAGTTTTGGGTGAGACCATGACGGATGAAGGAATAAGGAGAGGCAAGAGCCTAAGAATGGGGATGCTCGAGGCACCACAAGGTAATATTCAAGGAAGACTCAAGCGTCTAAGCTTGGGGATGCCCTGGAAGGCATCCCCTCTTTCGTGTACAATCTATCGGTAATTTTACTCAGAGCTATATTTTTATTCGTCGCATGATATGTGCAAATGCTTGGAGCGTCTTTTGTGTTTATTTTTCCTTTTTATTTTATGCACCATGATGGTATGAGATAGTCCTTGGTTGATTTATAGAATGCTCTTTGCACTTCACTTATATCTTTTGAGTATGGCTTTATAGAATGCTTCATGTGCTTCACTTATATCATTTGAAGTGACCCATAGAAAACCGCCATTTGTAGAATGCTCTTTTGCTTCACTTATATTTGTTAGAGAGGGGCATATATTTTGTAGAAAGAATTAAACTCTCATGCTTCACTTATACCTATTTAGAGAGTTAACAGGAGTAGGTTATTCACATGGTTAGTCATAAAATCCTACATAAAACTTGTAGATCATTGAATATGATATGTTTGATTCCTTGCAATAGTTTTGCGACATGAAGATGTGATATTAGAGTCATGCTAGTGAGTAATTTTTTATTCGTAGAAATACTTGTGTTAAGGTTTGTGATTCCTGTAGCATGCACGTATGGTGAACCGTTATGTGACGAAGTCGGAGCATGATTTATTTATTGATTGTCATCCTTTGTGTGGAAGTCGGGATTGCGTGATGGTTAACTCCTACCAACCCTTCCCTTAGGAGAATGCGTGTGGTACTTTGTTTAGATGACTAATAGACGATTGCAATAAGTATGTGAGTTCTTTATGACTAATGTTGAGTCCATGGATTATACGCACTCTCACCCTTCCACCATTGCCAGCCTCTCTAGTACCGCACAACTTTCGCCGGTGCTTTACACCCACCGTATACCCTTCCTCAAAACAGCCACCATACCTACCTATTATGGCATTTCCATAGCCATTCCGAGATATATTGCCATGCAACTTCCATCATTCCGTTTATTATGACACGCACCATCATTGTCATATTGCTTTGCATGATCGTAAGATTGCTAGCATGATGTTTTCATGGCTTGTCCGGTTTTTGATGTCATTGCTATGCTAGATCATTGCACATCCTGGTACACCGCCGGAGGCATTCATATAGAGTCATATTTTGTTCTAAATATCAAGTTGTAAGTAAATAAAAGTGTGATGATCATCATTATTAGAGCATTGTCCCATGTGAGAAAGTAATAAAAGAGGCCAATGAAGCCCAAATAAAAAAAAGGCCAAAGAAGCCACCAAAAAAAAGGGAACAAATATATATATATATATATATATATATATATATATATATATATATATATATATATATGAGGGAAAAGAGAGAAGGGACAATGCTACTATCCTTTACCACACTTGTGCTTCAAAATAGCACCATGATCTTCATGATAGAGAGTCTCCTATGTTGTCACTTTCATATACTAGTGGGAAATTTTCATTATAGAACTTGGCTTGTGTATTCCAATTATGGGCTTCCTCAAATTGACCTAGGTCTTCGTGAGCAAGCGAGTTGGATGCACACCCACTAGTTTGTTTTTGAACTTTCATACACTTATAGCTCTTTTGTATCTGTTGCATGGCTATCCCTACTCACTCACATTGATATCTATTGATGGGCATCTCCATAGCCCGTTGATACGCCTAGTTGATGTGAGAATATCTCCTCCTTTTTATCTTCTCCACAACCACCATATTCTATTCCACCTATAGTGCTATGTCCATGGCTCACGCTCATGTATTGCGTGAAAGTTGAAAAAGTTTGAGAACACTAAAGTATGAAACAATTGCTTGGCTAAAACCAGGGTTGTGCATGATTTAAATACGTTGTGTGGGGAAGATGGAGCATAGCCAGACTATATGATTTTGTAGGGATAACTTTCTCTGGCCATGATGTTTTGAAAAGACATGATTGCTTTGTTAGTATGCTTGAAATATTATTGTCTTTATGTCAAATGATACACTATTGCTTCGAATCACTCGTGTTTTAGTATTCATGCCATGATTAGATTATATGATCAAGATTATGCTAGGTAGCATTCCACATCAAAAATTATCTTTTTTATCATTTACCTACTCGAGGACGAGCAGAAATTAAACTTGGGGATGCTAATACGTCTACATCGTATCTATAATTTTTGATTGTTTCATGCCAATATTCTACAACTTTCATATACTTTTGGCAACTTTTTATACTATTTTTGGGACTAACATATTGATCCAGTGCCCAGTGCCAGTTCCTGTTTGTTGCATGTTTTTTGTTTTGCAGAATATCCATACCAAACAAAGTCCAAACGCAATAAAAACCTTCGGGGATTTTTTTGGAATATTTATGATTTTTGGGAAGAAGAATCAACGCGAAACGATGTCCGAGGGGGTCACAAGCCCAGGAGGCGCGACCCCCCTAGGGCACGGCTGGCAGGCTTGTGAACAATCCCTAAGGCGGTTGGGGCCCTTCTTTCGCCGCAAGAAAGATAATATCTGGAAGAAAATCGTGTTAAAATTTCAGCCCAATCGGAGTTATGAATCTCCGGGAATTTAAGAAACGGTGAAAGCCAAAATCTGGGAGCGCAGAAACAGAAGGACAGAGAGAGAGAGAGATCCAATCTTGGAGGGGCTCTGCCCCCTCCGCCGCCATGGAGACCATGGACCAGAGGGGCAACCCTTCTCCCATCTAGGGAGGAGGTCAAGGAAGAAGAAGAATAAGGGAGGCTCTCTCCCCCTCTCTCCCGGCGGTGCCGGAACGCCTCCCGGGACATCATCGTGTGACGGCGATCTACACTAACACCTCCGTCATCTTCACCAACACCTCTATCACCTTCCCCCATCTATATTCAGCGATCCACTCTCCAGCAACCCGCTGTACCCTCTACTTCAAAATGGTGCTTTATGCTTCATATTATTATTCAATGATGTGTTGCCATCCTATGATGTCTGAGTAGATTTTCGTTGTCCTATCGGTGATTGAAGAATTGCTATGATTGATTTAATTTGCTTTTGGTTATGTTGCTGTCCTTTGGTGCCCATCATATGAGCGTGCGCGTGGATCACACCATAGGGTTAGTAGTATGTTGATAGGACTACGTATTGGAGGGCAAGGGTGACAGAAGCTTCAGCCTAGCATAGAAATTGATGCATACGGGATTGAAGGGGGACCAATATATCTTATTGCTATGGTTGGGTTTTACCTTAATGAACGTTAGTAGTTGCGGATGCTTTCTAATAGTTCCAATCATAAGTGCATAGAATTCCAAGTAAGGGATGGCATGCTAGTAGTGTCCTCTCCCACATAAAAATTGCTATCGGTCTAGTAACATAGTCAATTGCTTAGGGACAATTCCACAACTCCTACCACCACTTTTCCACACTCGTTAAACTAACGTAATTGTTTCTTTATCTAACCAGCCCCTAGTTTTTATTTACGTGTTCTTTCTTTTCTTGCAAACCTATCCTATCACACCTACAAAGTGCTTCTAGTTTCATACTTGTTCTAGGTAAAGCGAACATAAAGTGTGCGTAGAGTTGTATCGATGGTCGATAGAACTTGAGGGAATATTTGTCCTACCTTTAGCTCCTCGTTGGCCTCGACACTCTTACTTATTGAGAAAGGCTACAATTGATCCCCTATACGTGTGGGTTATCACCCCGTAACCGGAACCCGAGGTTCCCCAAACTTTCAGATCGCCCGAGGACCCAAAATCAGTGAGTAAATAGCATAGAAAACTCAGGAGAATATGGAAAATCTGCGAGTTTTGTCGACGTCCCCGTAACCGGACACCGGGATTCCTCAAATGTTCGGATTGCCCCAGGACTCGAAATCAGGGAGTAATAGCATATAAAATCGGGTAGAATGGACCAAGTCTGCGAGTTTTGACGAGGTCCTCGTAACTGGATCCTGGAGTTTCCCAAACGTTTGTATCCTCCCGCGACCCAAAATCAGTGAGTAATAGCATAGAAAACTAGCTATAATATACTAATTCTGCGAGTGTTCATGACATCCCCATAACTGGATCCTCGGGTTCCCCAAACGTTCAAATCGTCCCTGGATCCAAAATTGGTGAATAATTGCATAGAAAACTCGCGAGAATGGACATGATCTCTGAGTTTTGCCGAGGTTCCTGTAACCGGATCCTAGAGTTCTCCGAATGTTTGTATCTCCCCGGGACCCAAAATGAGTGAGTAAGAGCATAGATAACTAACGAGAATAAACTAATTCTGCGAGTTTTGACGAGATCATCATAGCCGGATACCGGAGTTCCCCGAACGTTCGTATCATTCCAGGACCCAAAATTAGTGAGTAATAGCATAGAAGAGTAGTGAGAATATGCCAGATCTGCAAATTTTGATGACGTCCCCGTAACTGGACTCTGGGGTTTCCGAAATGTTCACATCGCCCGAGGACCCAAAATCAATGCGTAATAGCATGGAAATTGGCCAGAATATGCCAAATCTACGAGTTTTTGCGACGTCCCCGTAGCCGGACACCGGGGTTCCTCAAATGTTCGGATCGCCCCAGGACTCAAAATCAGTGAGTAGTAGCATCGAAAACTTGCTAGGATGGACCAAATCCGCGAGTTTTGACGTGGTCCCCGTAGCCGGACGCTGGGTTCTCCAACTTTTTAGATCACTCATACGTCCATTTTGCATCATGTTTTCATGTTGATATTTATCGCTTCTTGGGCTGTTATTTAACTTCATGATACAATACTTATGCCTTTTTTTCTCTTATTTTGCAACGTTTACATGAAGAGGGAGAATGCCGGCAACTGGAATTCTGGCCTGAAAGTGGAGAAAGTTTGAGATACCTATTCAGCACAACTCCAAACACCGTAAAAATCAACGATGATTTTTTTTCTGGATTTATAAAAAATATTGGGTCGAAGAAGTGCCAGAGGAGCGCAATCAGGGAGCCACAAGCCTCGTAGGCGCGACCACCCTCCTGGCCGCACCTAGGGGGCTTATGGGCTCCCTGCTAGCCCACTGCCCCCTCTTCTGCTATATGAAGGGTTTTGTCTTGAAAAAAAATGAGGAGGAGGTTTTTTCGTGGATTCGCCGCCGCCACGATGCGGAACTTGAGCAGAACCAATCTAGAGCTCCGGCAGGACGATCCTGCCGGGGAAATTTCCCTCCCGGAGGGGGAAATCGCCTGCCGGGGAAATTTCCCTCCCGGAGGGGGAAATCGTCGCCATCGTCATCACCAACACTCCTCTCATCGAAGGGGACTCATCACTATCAACATATTCATCAGCACCATCTCATCTCCAAATCCTAGTTCATCTCTTGTAACCAATCTCCGTCTCGCGACTCCGATTGGTACTTGTAAGGTTGCTAGTTGGATTACTTGGTGGAAGAGTTTATGTTCAGATCCTTGATGGTACTCATTACCTCTCTGGTCATGAATATGATTATGCTTTGTGAGTAGTTACTTTTGTTCCTGAGGACATGGGATAAGTCATGCTAATAGTAGTCATGTGAATTTGGTATTCGTTCGATATTTTGATGTGTTGTATGTTGTTTTTCCTCTAGTGGTGTTATGTGAACGTCGACTACATAACATTTCACCATTATTTGGGCCTAGAGGAAGGCATTGGGAAGTAGTAAGTAGATGATGGGTTTCTAGAGTGACAGAAGCTTAAACCCCAGTTTATGCGTTACTTCGTAAGGGGCTGATTTGGATCCACTAGTTTAATGCTATGGTTAGACTTTGTCTTAATTCTTATTTCGTAGTTGCGGATGCTTGAGAGAGGGGTTAATCATAAGTGGGATGCTTGTCCAAGTAAGGGCAGTACCCAAGCGCCGGTCCACCAACATAACAAACTATCAAAGTAACGAATGCAAATCATATGAACATGATGAAAACTAGCATGCCAGAAATTCCCGTGTGTCCTCGGGAGCGTTTTTCCTCCTATAAGACTTTGTACAGGCTTGTCCCTTGCTACAAAAGGGATTGGGCCACTTTGCTGCACCGTTGCTACTTTTGTTACTTGTTGCTTGCTATGAATCATCTCACCACACAATCACTTGTTACCGACAATTTCAGTGCTTGCAGATTTTACCTTGCTGAAAACCACTTGTCAAATCCTTCTGATCTTCGTTGGGTTCGACACTCTTACTTATCGAAAGGACTACGATTGATCCCCTATACTTGTGGGTCATCAAGAATCTTTTCTGGCACCGTTGTCGGGGAGTGAAGCGCCTTTGGTAAGTGGAAATTGGTAAGGAAACATTCATATAGTGTGCTGAAATTTATTGTCACTTCTCACTATGGATACTAATCCTTTGAGGGGCTTGTTCGGGGTATCTTCACCTCGGACGGAAGCACAAAGAGTTTCTCCTCAACCTGGTGCACCTACTGAAAATATTTGCTTTGAATTTCCTTCGGGTATGCTTGAGAAACTGCTGGCTAATCCTTTTACAGGAGATGGAACATCACATCCAGACTTGCATCTAATCTATGTAGATGAAGTTTGTGGTTTATTTAAGCTTGCAGGTTTGCCCGAGGATGAGGTCAAGAAGAAGGTCTTTCCTTTATCTTTTAAGGATAAGGCATTAACATGGTATAGGCTATGTGATGATACTGGATCATAGGACTACAATCGGTTGAAATTGGAATTTCATCAAAAGTTTTATCCTATGCATTTAGTACATCGTGATCGGAATTATATTTATAATTTTTGGCCTCGTGATAGGGAAAGCATCGCTCAAGCTTGGGGGAGGCTTAAATCAATGTTATATTCATGCCCCAATCATGAGCTCTCGAGAGAAATTATCATTCAGAGCTTCTATGCTCGGCTTTCTCATGATGATCGCACCATGCTTGACACTTCTTGTACCGGTTCTTTTATGAACAGAGATATTGACTTCAAATGGAATTTATTGGAGAGAATTAAACGCAACTCTGAAGATTGGGAGCTTGAAGAAGGTAAGGAGTCAGGTATGAATTTCAAGTTTGATTGCGTTAAATCCTTTGTTGAAACAAATACTTTTTGTGACTTTAGCGCTAAGTATGGACTTGACTCTGAGATAGTAGCTTTACTGTGTGAATCCTTTGTTGCTCATATTCATCTCCCCAAAGAGAAGTGGTTTAAATATCACCCTCCTTTAGAAGTTAATGTAGTTAAACCCAATCCAGTTGAAGAGAGAGTCATTGCCTATAATTATCCTATTGTTCCCAGTGCTTACATTGAGAAACCTCCATTCCCTGTTAGGATAAAGGATCATTCTAAAGCTTCAACTGTGATACGTAGAGGCTACATTAGAACACCTACACCCCCTGAGAAAATTAGAGTTGAACCTAGCATTGCTATTATCAAAGACCTCATGTCCGACAATGTTGAGGGACATAATATTCACTTATGTGAAGATGGTGCTAGAATTGCTAAACCTCACGCTAGAGACAAACATAGGCCTGTTGTTGGCACGCCTGTTGTTTCTGTTAAGATAGGAGATCATTGCTATCATGGTTTATGTGACATGGGTGCTAGTGTTAGTGCAATACCTCAATCTTTATATGATGAAATTAAAGACAAGATTGCACCTGCTGAGATAGAGCCTATTGATGTCACTATTCAGCTTGCCAATAGAGATACTATTTGCCCTGTGGGAATTGTTAGGGATGTTGAAATCTTGTGTGGTAAAACGAAGTATCCTGCTGATTTCCTCGTTCTTGCTACTGCACAAGATAGCTTTTGTCCCATCATATTTGGCAGACCCTTCCTCAATACCGTCAATGCTCATATTGATTGTGAGAAGCAAACTGTCACTGTTGGCTTTGAAGGTGTGTCACATGAGTTCAATTTCTCCAAGTTTGGTAGACAACCTCATGAAAAGGAGTTGCCCAGTAAGGATGAAACTATTGCCTTAGCTTCTATTGTCGTGCCTCCTACTGATCCCTTAATTCAATACTTGCTTGATCATGAAAATGATATGCTTATGGATGAAAGGGATGAGATAGATAGAGTTGTATTAGAACAATATCTTATGCTTAAGAATAACTTGCGTGTTGAACTGCTTGTGGATCCACCCCCACCAAAGGGTGATCCTGTGTCCGAGCTTAAACAGTTTCCTGATACTCTTAAGTATGCTTATCTTGATGAAAAAGAGATATATCATGTCATAATTAGTGCTAGCCTCTGAGAGCATGAAGAAAAGAAGTTACTAAAAACTCTAAGGAAGCACCATGCTGCTATTGGATATACTCTTGATGATCTTAAGGGCATTAGTCCCACTCTATGCCAGCACAAGATCAAAACTGATCCTGATTCCAAACCATTTGCTGATCATCAAAGGAGATTGAATCCTAAGATGAAAGAGGTAGTAAGAAAATAAATACTAAAGCTCCTGGAAGCAGGTATTATCTATCCCGTTGCCCATAGTGATTAGGTGAGTCCAGTACATTGCGTACCTAAGAAGGGAGACATTACCATTGTCCCTAATGATAAGGATGAATTGATCCCACAGAGGATTATTACTGGCTATAGGATGGTGATCGATTTTCGGAAATTGAAAAATGCCACTAGGAAAGATCATTACCCTCTGCCTTTTATCGACCAAATGCTAGAAAGACTGTCTAAACACACACACTTCTGCTTTCTAGACGGTTATTCTGATTTCTCCCAAATACGAGTTGCACAATCTGATCAGGAGAAAACCACTTTCACCTGCCCTTTTGGTACCTTTGCTTATAGACGCATGCCTTTTGGCTTATGCAATGCACCTGCCACCTTTCAAAGATGTATGATGGCTATATTCTCTGACTTTTGTGAAAAGATTGTTGAGGTGTTCATGGATGACTTCTCCGTTTACGGGTCTTCTTTTCATGATTGCCTCAACAACCTTGATCGAGTCTTACATAGATGTAAAGACACCAATATTGTCTTGAATTGGGAGAAGTGCCACTTTATGGTTAATGAAGGCATCGTCTTAGGACATAAAATTTCTGAAAGAGGTATTGAAGTCGATAAGGCTAAGGTTGATGCAATCGAGAAAATGCCATACCCCACAGATATCAAAGGTATAAGAAGTTTCCTTGGTCATGTTGGTTTCTATAGAAGGTTCATTAAAGACTTATCTAAGATTTCTAGGCCTCTTACCAATCTCTTGCAAAAGGATATTCCTTTTGTTTTTGATGATGATTGTGAGGAAGCCTTCGAAATACTTAAGAAGGCCTTGTTAACTGCACGTATTGTTCAACCACCTGATTGGAACTTACCTTTAGAGATCATGTGTGATGCTAGTGATTATGCTGTTGGTGCTGTCCTAGGGCAAAGAGTTGATAAGAAGTTGAATGTTATTCACTATGCTAGTAAAACTCTAGATAGTGCCCAAAGAAACTATGCTACTACGGAGAAGGAATTTCTAGCAGTCGTGTTTGCATGTGAAAAGTTCACGTCTTACATAGTTGACTCCAAAGTCACTATCCACACTGATCATGCTGCTATTAAGTACCCCATGGAGAAGAAGGACGCTAAACCTAGACTTATCAGATGGGTTCTCTTGCTACAAGAGTTTGATTTGCACGTTGTCAACAGAAAGGGTGCTGATAACCCCGTAGCACATAACCTGTCTAGGTTGGAGAACGTTCTTGATGACCCACAACCTATTGATGATAGCTTTCCCGACGAGAAATAGAATGTCATCAATGCTTCACGTAGTGCACCGTGGTATGTTGATTATGCAAACTATATCGTTGCCAAATATATACCACCTAGTTTCACGTACCATGATCGTGATATTATGCAAACTATAACCCCGTAGTTTCACATAGTGCACCGTGGTATGCTGATTATGCAATTCTTCTTTGACTTGAGACATTACTTTTGGGATGATCCTCACCTTTATAATGAAGGAGTAGATGGTGTTATTAGACGTTCTGTACCTGAACATGAACAGGGGCAGATCCTACACAAGTGTCACTTCGAGGCCTACGGAGGACACTGATAACCCACAAGTGTAGGGGGTCGCAACAGTTTTTGAGGGTAGAGTATTCAAATGAAATTTATTAATTCGACACAAAGGGAAGCGAAAGAATATTCTCAAGTATTAGCAGCTGAGTTTGTCAATTTTAACCACACCTGAAAGATTAGTGTCCGCAAGCAAAGTATCAGTAGCAAAGTGGTATGATAGCAACGATGTCAGAAAAAGATCTGTTGACGGCAGACTATTCCTAACTTGTTGTATCAATGGCGCCAGTAAATAGCACGCGGACGGGGGACTATTATTCCCCAGCAACGGCTCCAGAAAAGTCTTGCAACAAGTAGCAGCAAAGTAACAATAGTAGTGACAGCAGTAGCAAGGAACAACAGTAGTGACAGCAGTAGCAGCAGCAGTAGTAACAACAGAGTAACAACAGTAGCGACAATCGTAGCAGCAAAGTAACATAGCAAGGACCAGTAGTAAAAGACTCGTAGGCAGTGGATAGGTGATGGATGATTATGCCGGATGTGATTCATCATGTAACAGGTATAACACGGAGAGATATGTAACTAGCTCCCGTTCGTCAATTTAATGTAGGCATGTATTCTGTATGTAGTCATACGTGCTTAGAGAAAAGAACTTGCATGCAATCTATTGTCCATCCCTCCCGTGGCAGCGGGGTCCTAATGGAAACTATGGGATATTAAGGTTCTCCTTTTAATAGAGAACCGGACCAACGAATTAACACTTGGTGAATACATTAACTCCTCATACTATGGTCATCTCCGGGAGTGGTTCCGGCTATTGTTACTCCGGGGTTGCCAGGTCATAACACATAGTAGGTGACTACAACTTGCAAGATAGGATCTAAAACACACATATATTGGCGACAACGTAATAGGTTCAGATCTGAAATCATGGCACTCGGGCCCTAGTGACAAGCATTAGCATGGCAAAGTAGTAGCAACATCAATCTAGAACATAGTGGATACTAGGGATCAATCCCCGTCTAAACTAACTCGATTACATGATAGATTTCATCCAACTCATCACCGTCCAGCAAGCCTACGATGAGATTACTCACGAATGGTGAAGATCATCATGGAATTGTCGATGGAGGAAGGTTGATGATGACGATGGCGACGATTTCCCCTCTACGGAGCCCGGAACGGACTCTAGATGTGCCCTTCATATGAAGAACAGGAGGTGGCGGCGCCTCCGTATCATAAACGTGATGAACCCTTCTCTCTAATTTTTTTTCCGGGCAAGACGGAATAAATAGAGCTGAGTTTGGGGGCGGTGGAGCCACGTGAGCCCCACAAGCCCTCACGACGCGGCCTGGGGGGGGGGGGGGGGGTGGCCGCGGCCCAGGGGCTTGTGGCCCACTGGCACACCTCCTCCGGTGAATCTTTGCGCATGTATTTTTCCTTAATTCCAGAAAAAGTCTTCGTAAATTTTCAGGTCATTCCGAGAACTTTTATTTCTGCACAAAAACAACACCATGGTAATTCTGCTGAAAACAACGTTAGTCCGGGTTAGTTCCATTCAAATCATGCAAATTAGAGTCCAAAACAAGGGCAAAAGAGTTCAAAAAAGTAGATACGACGGAGACGTATCAACTCCCCAAGCTTAAAGCCTTGCTTGTCCTCAAGCAATTCAGTTGACAAACTGAAAGAGACAAAAGAAAAACTTTGACGAACTCTGTTTGATCTTGTTGTTGCAACTATGTCTAAGTCACAACCAGAATTTCAGCAAGATCACGAGCAAACCACATAAGCAAATGACATCTAGGTCTCACAGTAAACTCATATCAATGGCATAATCAACTAGCGAGTAAATAATAGTAAGCCTCAAATGTCAACACTTCAATCAAAACAACATGAAGCAGTACAAACAGATGGTATCTCACTTGCTCTTTTTGAGATTGCAAAACATAAATGCAGAGCACCTTCAAAGACCAAGGGCTGACTAAACATTGTAAGTCATGGCAAAGAAGATCCTGTCACAGTCATACTCAACACAGTTAAAAGCAAAGCATAAAAATGACAGAGGTGCTCTCTAATTGGTGCTTTTATAAGAGGAGGATGACTCAACAGGAACATAAATACACAGGCCCTTCGCAGAGGGAAGCATTGATTTGCAGAGGTGCCAGAGCTCAAGCTTTTAAAACAGAGATAATAATTTTGGGTGGCATGCTTTCATTCTCAACGCAATGACTAAGAGTTCTCAACATCTTCCACACTACACATGCTATAGGCGGTTCCCAAACAGAAAAGTAAAGTTTTGACTCCCCCACCACCAATCAATCACACTCCACGGCTAGTCGAATCCTCGGGTACCGTCCATACCAACATCAATCCCGGGGGAGTTTTGTTTGCAATTATCTTTTCGATTTGAGCATGGAACTGGGAATTCCAATTACCGGCCCCTTTCTCCTGAATGATAGTGAATAAACACGCATCAAGGATAACACGCCTAGCATGGAAGATACCAATAGCCCCCTGTCACCACATGAGCGGTTCGGGCATGCAAAACAAATTATTTCTTGAAGATTTAGAGAGTGGCACATGCAAATTTACTTGGAACGGTAGGTAGATACCGCACATAGGTAGGTATGGTGGACACAAATGGAACAACTTTGGGTTTATGGGAGTGGATGCACAAGCAGTATTCCCGCTTAGTACAAGTGAAGGCTAGCAAAAGACTGGGAAGCGACCAACTAGAGAGCGACAACAGTCATCAAAATGCATTGAGATTAACTAACATTGAGTCCAAGCATGAGCAGGACATAAATCACCATGAACATGAAAATCATAGAGGCTATGTTGATTTTGTTTCAACTACATGCGTGAACATGCGCCAAGTCAAGCCACTTGAATCATTCAAAGGAGGATACCATCCTATCATACTAAATCATAGTCATCTCAACATTCATGTGGGCATCCAAGACAAACCATTATAAGCTCCTAGCTAAGTAAGCATGGCATAAGCAACTATGATCTCTAAGTTGTCACTGCAAACATGTTTCTCTCACAACAAAGCTGATTCAGGCATGATGAGCTAGTCATATTTACAAAAACAAAATAGATCGAGTGCATACCAGCTTTTCCAGGCTCAATCACTTCATCATATATCGTCATTATTACCTTTCACTTGCACGACCGAATGATGTGAACAATAGTAAGCGTGGTCGTGCATTGGACTAAAGCTGGAATCTGCAGGGAGACACAAAGGAGAAGACAAAGTAATATGGCTCTTTGAAAGCTAAACAGGTATGCATGCGAGAGCCACTAAACATTGTAACTAGTATCTTCTTCCTTGACCTAAAGAAAAAGAAAACTATTTACCCGGGAAAGCTCCCAACAAGAAAAAGCAGAAAAAGAAAATATTTTTGGGTTTTCTCAAACTAGACAGACACACGAAAAGAAAACGAGAAAAAGAAAATAAACTAGCATGGATGATATAGTGGCAAAGTGTGAACACCGGCTAACAAAGTGAAAGCATAAGCAAGAATGTAAAGTCGGTGAGAAAACATACTCCCCAAGCGTAGGATTTTGGCCTAAGTTGGTCTACTCCCAAGGATGGTCCTAGCGAAACCCAAAATCATAATGGGGGTTATACAGGAGCGCGGAGCGCTACAGCCACTGCCTGAATAGCTGCCTCACGGAGACGAGCAGCCTTTGCCTCCCTCTCATACTCCTCTGCCTCTCCTCTGGTTATGTAATATCTCCGTTTTACCTGAAAGTCGAAGAAGGCAGGAGCAGGAAGGGTAATATGTAAAACACGTTGCCGGTTAAATATCAAACAGTATAGGAGGGATTCATCATCCCTCTCAAGGAACTCGTAGCGTGTCAAAGCGACGCGGTCAAGGAAAGCTGTATGGAGCAGGGGATCTCCTTCGCGGATGGGTACTCCAAGAAAATTTGCTATGCGGGTAGCATAGATCCCACCAAAGAAATCCCCTTCATTAGCATTCTTATTCAGCCTCCTTGCTATTATAGCTCCTATGTTGAAGCTTTTGTCACCCATCACCGCGCTCTTAAGGATACTAAGGTCGGGTGTGCAGAGGTGAGAATGCTCAATCTTGCCATTAATGCATCTGCCTATGAAGAGGACAAAGTAATGCAAGGCAGGAAAATGAATAGTCCCCATGGTAGCTTGCGTAATGTGTGTAGTTTCTCCAACAGTAATACTAGAGAAAAAAATCTCTAACCGAAGATTTAGGAGGATCATTGAGGCTACCCCAGATAGGTATTTTGCAAATTCTATTGAAATCCTCTAAATCCATGGTATACGATTTGTCATAGAGATCAGACAGTACCGATGTCTCACGGCGAGCTGAAAATTTGAATCTACGAACAAAAGAGGCAGTGAGAGCAACATACTGTTCACATTTATCGGAGATGAATTCTTTGAGTCCGACGTTGTGAACAAGTGCATCAAACTCATCTTTGAAACCTGCCTCAATCATAACTTCGTCAGAAGGCCATTCACATGGTTGTACCTGCGCGTACCTTGGTTGGTAAGGACCAGGCTCCCGAATCGCAAGACGGGGACCTCTCTTGCTTGAGGAACCACCATGAAAGTTTCTCCTGAAAATCTTCCTTTTCTGAAATTTTTAGTGATTCTAAGGAAAGGTGAACAAGGCTCAACGAAACTCGTAGCAACTACTCCCACAAGTGCCTAGAGGCCATATTACGCATCAAAACTACTTGGGACCAGCTAAAATCAGCATGCAAAGCTCAAGAACATGGTCACCAAGGCAACAAAAATACGCGGAGTATAAGGCACTAGAGCAAAAACTAATTGGACCAATGGAGGAGTCACTTACCAAGGAGTAATTTCTCCAAAACAGTTCAGAGAATGGTGATTTGAGCAAAGATATTGAAAATCCCAGCAAGAGGAGCAAGAACACGGCTTTGAGTGGCGAAACGATTTTTTTCTGGAGGTAGGAGAACCAGATGAGAGCAAGAATGAGTGAAGGGGGTGCCTATGGGCCCCACAAGCCTAGGTGGCGCGGCCAGGGGGTGCCCGCGCCCCAAGGGCTTGTGGCCCACTCGTGCAGCCCCTAGACAAACTCTTTGTCTCAGAATTTTTCAAAAGTTCCAGAAAAAATCATACTTCATTTTCAGGACGTTCGGAGAACTTTTATTTTCGGGGTACTTTTCTATTGGTCGCTAAAACAGAAAATAGGGAAAACTAATCTAAATCTATCATTTTTCTCCTAAGCAACCTAAGGTGAAAGCTTGGAACAGAGGTTTGTGACTCCTCGATTCATCCATCTCATGGTCATCGAAAGAAATCCGTCAGTGACTTGATCAAGTCTCTTTGACAAACTTTTTAGAATCGCAAAAAGAGAACGGAGAATTCTCGAATAGTCACTAGGTCACCTCAATGGGGATGTGTATTTCCCCAACAAGCAAATCATACTTCATCTTGACATGAGGAATAGGGCATTCAAAGCTCCCAATAAGAATCGATGAAGTTTTTTCGATAGCATTGATGCAATGTACTCAATATTGTCTCTTCGGAAGTGCACCGTATGCTCATTACCGTTGACATGGAAAGTGACATTGCGTTTGTTGCAACCTATAACAGCCCCTGCAGTGTTTAAAAAGGGTCTTCCGACGATGACTTCCATGGCATCGTCCTCAGGAATATCCAAGATAACAAAGTCTGTTAAGATAGTGACATTAGCAACCACAAGAGGCACATCCTCGCAAATGCCGATAGGGAAAGCAGTTGATTTGTCGGCCATTTGCAGAGAGATTTCAGTGTGTGTCAACTTATCGAGTTCAAGTCTACGATAAAGAGAGAGAGAGGCATAACAATAACACCGGCTCCAAGGTCGCATAAAGCAGTTCTAATGCAGTTACCTTTAATGGAGCAAGGTATAGTGGGCACACCGGGATCACCTAGTTTTTTAGGAGTTCCACCCTTGAAGGTATAGTTAGCAAGCATGGTGGAAATCTCAACCTCAGGTATCCTCCTCTTATTAGTCACAATATCTTTCATGTACTTAGCATACAGAGACATTTTGAGCATATCTGTCAAACACATTTGCAGAAAGATAGGTCTGATCATTTCAACAAATCGCTCAAAATCCTCATAATCCTTTTTCTTGGATGGTTTGGGAGGAAAGGGCAGGTTTTTTGAACCCATGGTTCCCTTTCCTTACCATGCTTCCTAGCAGCGAAGTCATTCTTATCATATCATCTATTCTTAGGCTGTGGATTATCAAGATCAACAGGTTCAATCTCCACATCCTTATCATTCCTAGGTTGAGCATCAACATGAACATCACTATTGATATCATCATTAGGCTCATGTTCATCACCAGATTGTGTTTCAGCATCAGAGACAGAGGCATCGTTTGGACTCTTAGGGGTAGCAGCAATAGGGTTGCTAGCGTGCAGGTTCCTATCATCTTTCTTCTTCTTTCTAGGATGACTAGGTGCATCAGTGCTAACTCCTTGAGAATCTTGTTCAACTTTCTTCGGATGAACCTCAGGATACAAAGGTTCGAGGGTCATTCTACCGCCTCTAGTAACGACTCTGACGGAATTGTCATTCAACTCGTTGAGCAAGTCATTCTGAGCTTTAAGTACTTGTTCTACTTGAGTAGTAACCATAGAGGCATGTTTACTCAGGAGCTTAAGATCATTGACATTTCTGTCCACACAAGCACTTAAATGACTAAGCATACGAGCATTATGTTCCAATTGTCTGCTAACATAATCATTGAAACTCTGTTGTTTGGCAACAAAGTTATCAAATTCATCCATGCATAAGCTAGCAGGTTTATCAAAAGGAATATCACTCTCATCAGACCTACGCAGAGAATTTACTTCTACTACCTGTATCGGGTTATTGAGACCATGGATCTCTTCGATAGGTGGTAGATTTTTGACATCTTCAGATTTAATGCCTTTCTCTCGCATAAATTTCTTGGCTTCTTGCATATCTTCAGGACCGAGGAATAGAATACCTCTTTTCTTTGGAGTTGGCTTAGGAGGTGGTTCGGGAATAGTCCAAGCATTCTCATTGCACAAGATGTTATTCCATAGAATCTCAGCTTGTTCTACAGTTCGTTCCCTAAAAACACAACCGGCACAACTATCAAAGTCCATTATAGAAGATATCAAATATTTCATTCTTCTCAAGAGGGTGATCAGGCAAAGCATTCAGTAGCTGGATGAGCCTACCCCAAGCTTGTGGGAGACTCTCTTCCTCAGCTTGAGCAAAGTTGTATATTTCCTGCAAGGCAGCTTGCTTCTTATGGGCAGGGAAATATTTTTCAGAGAAGTAGTAGACCATATCCTGGGGGCTACGCACACAACCAGGAGCAAGAGAAATGAACCAGGTCTTAGCATCATCCTTTAGCGAGAAAGGAAACAGCTTGAGGATATAGTAGTGGCATATCTTTTCCTCACTATTGAATAGGGTGGCTATATCGTGCAGTTTGGTAAGATGGGCTACAACCATTTCAGACTCATAACCGTGACAAGGATCAGATTCGACCAGAGTGATTAACGCAGGGTCGACAGAGAATTCATAATCCTTATCGGTCACAAAGATAGGTGAAGTAGCAGAGAATTCATAATCCTTATCGGTCACAGAGAATTCATCCTAGCGTTCAAAGATTTTTCTTTCCACTTGCGCAGTAATTTCTCAACATCATAGCTATCCTTACACGCAAGAAAGTCCTCAGCTATCTCTCCCTCCATAACATAACATTCAGGCATAACAGACAATTCAGGCATAGTAGCAGGTTCTACTTCAATAGTATCAGCAGTTTCAGAAGTATCATCACGTCTAGCAGCAACTCTAGCAAGTTGTGCATCAAGGAATGCACCTAGTGGCAAAGCAGTATCAGGCATAGCATCATCAGGCATAGTATCAAGCATAGCATCATCAGGCATAGTATCAAGCATACCATCATCAGGCATAGTATCAAGCATAGCATCATCAGGCAAAGTAGTATCAAGCATAGGCGACATATCAAGATTTCTAGCAGGAGGCGATGTCGCAAACTTACTCAAAACTGAAGGTGAATCAAGTGCAGAGCTAGATGGCAGTTCCCTACCTCTCCTCGTAGTGTAAGGCAAGATTTTAGTTCTTGGATCTTTCGGATTCCTCATAGTGACGAGCAGACGAAAATCCCAAGTGACTCAGAGAATATAGCTGTGCTTCCCCGGCAACGACGCCAGAAAATAGTCTTGATAACCCACAAGTGTAGGGGATCGCAACAGTTTTCGAGGGTAGAGTATTCAACCCAAATTTATTGATTCGACACAAAGGGAAGCGAAAGAATATTCTCAAGTATTAGTAGCTGAGTTTGTCAATTTCAACCACACCTGAAAGATTAGTGTATGCAAGCAAAGTATCAGTAGCAAAGTGGTATGATAACAACGGTGTCAGAAAAAGATCTGTTGACGGCAGAATATTCCTAACTTGTTGTATCAATGGCACCAGTAAATAGCACATGGATGGGGGACTATTCTTCCCCACAACGGCTCCAGAAAAGTCTTGCAACAAGTAGCAGCAAAGTAACAGCAGTAGTGACAGCAGTAGCAAGGAACAACAGTAGTGACAGCAGGAGCAGCAGTAGTAACAGCAGAGTAACAGCAGTAGCGACATCCGTAGCAGCAAAGTAACATAGCAAGGACCAGTAGTAAAAGACTCGTAGGCAGTGGATTGGTGATGGATGAGTATGCCGGATGTGATTCATCATGTAACGGCTATAACACGGAGAGATATGTAACTAGCTCCCGTTCGTCAATCTAATGTAGGCATGTATTCCGTATGTAGTCATACGTGCTTAGGGAAAAGAACCTGCATGACATCTATTGTCCATCCCTCCCGTGGCAGCGAGGTCCTAATGGAAACTACGGGATATTAAGGTTCTCCTTTTAATAAAGAACCGGACCAACACATTAACACTTGGTGAATACATGAACTCCTCACACTATGGTCATCTCCCGGAGTGGTTCCGACTATTGTCACTTCGGGATTGCCGGGTCATAACACATAGTAGGTGACTACAACTTGCAAGATAGGATCTAAAACACACATATATTGGCAACAACATAATAGGTTCAGATCTGAAATCATGGCACTCGGGCCCTAGTGACAAGCATTAAGCATGGCAAAGTAGTAGCAACATCAATCTAGAACATAGTGGATACTAGGGATCTATCCCCGTCGAAACTAACTCGATTACATGATAGATCTGATCCAACTCATCACCGTCCAGCAAGCCTACAATGAGATTACTCACGAATGGTGAAGAGCATCATGGAATTGTCGATGGAGGAAGGTTGATGATGACGATGGCGATGATTTCCCCTCTCCGGAGCCTGGAACGGACTCCAAATCTGCCCTCCAGATGAAGAACAGGAGGTGGCGGCGCCTCCGTATCGTAAAACGCGATGAATCCTTCTCTCTAATTTTTTTCCGGGCAATACGGTATAAATAAAGCTGAGTTTGGGGGTGGTGGAGCCATGTGGGCCCCACAAGCCCTCACGACGTGGCCTGGGGGGGGGGGGGGTGGCCGCGGCCCAGGGGCTTGTGGCCCACTGGCACACCTCCTCCGGTGAATCTTTGCGCAGGTATTTTTCTTTATTTCCAGAAAAAGTCTTATTAAATTTTCAGGTCATTTCGAGAACTTTTATTTCTGCACAAAAACAACACCATGGCAATTCTGCTGAAAACACCATTAGTCCCGGTTAGTTCCATTCAAATCATGCAAATTAGAGTCCAAAACAAGGGCAAAAGAGTTCGGAAAAGTAGATACGACGGAGACGTATCAGACACCATGCGGGAGATAGAACTGCACACAAGGTATTGCAATCAGGTTTCTATTGTCCCACTCTCTTCAAGGATGCCCGTAAGTTTGTCTTGTCTTGTGACGAATGTCAAAGAATAGGTAATATCGGTAAACGTCAGGAAATGCCTATGAACTATTCACTTGTCATTGAACCATTTGATGTATGGGGCTTTGATTATATGGGACCTTTTCCAAAATCCAATGGGTATACTCATATCCTAGTTGCTGTTGATTACGTCACTAAGTGGGTAGAAGCTATCCCCACTAGTAGTGCTGATCATAACACTTCTATCAGGATGCTTAAAGAAGTTATTTTCCCTAAATTTGGAGTCCCCAGATATCTAATGACCGACGGAGGTTCACATTTCATTCATGGTGCTTTCCGTAAAATGCTTGCTAAGTACGATGTCAACCATAGAATTGCATCTCCCTATCACCCTCAGTCCAGTGGTCAAGTAGAGCTAAGCAATAGAGAGATTAAACTAATTCTGCAAAAGACTGTCAACACTTCTAGAAATAATTGGTCTAAGAAGCTCGATGATGCACTGTGGCCTTATAGAACTGCCTATAAGAATCCCATGGGCAAGTCTCCGTACAAAATGGTGTATGGTAAAGCATGTCATCTACCTCTTGAGCTAGAGCATTAAGCTTATTGGACAATCAAAGAGTTCAACTTTGATTTCAAACTTTCTGGTGGGAAGAGGTTATTTTACATTAGCTCGCTTGATGAATGGAGAACTCAGGCATATGAGAATGCCAAGTTTTTCAAAGAGAGGGTTAAGAGGTGGCCTGATAAAAGGATACAAAAGCGTGAGTTCAATGTAGGTGATTATGTCTTGCTATATAATTCTCTGTTCAGATTTTTTGCAGGCAAGCTTCTCTCTAAATGGGAAATCCCTATATTGTTGAGGAAGTATATCGTTACGGTGCTATCAAGATCAACAACATGGAAGGTAATTGTCCGAGAGTGGTAAATGGGCACATAATCTAGCATTATATCTCAGGTACTCCCATAAATGTTGAAAGCAATATCATCAATACCATAAATCCGGAAGAATACCTAAGGGATATTTATCACCCTGTTTGAGACTCCGAAAACGAAGAGGTATGTGATTCGGTAAGAAAACAGACTCCAAAACTTTTCCAGTAGGAATTTTTCTCCGTTTTGGAATATTTGAAAAAATACAAAAATTGGAAGTAGTCCGGAAAGCGCGCGAGGAGGCGACAAGCCTGACAGGCGCGGGCCCACCC
Source organism: Hordeum vulgare subsp. vulgare (assembly GCF_904849725.1). Classification (NCBI taxonomy): domain Eukaryota; kingdom Viridiplantae; phylum Streptophyta; class Magnoliopsida; order Poales; family Poaceae; genus Hordeum; species Hordeum vulgare. The sequence continues at coordinate 598,731,849 of NC_058521.1, read as the reverse complement.
CCTGGCCGTGCCTAGGGGGCTTGTGGCCACCTCGTATGCTTCCCGGACTCCGTTTTCGTGCGGAGTACTCCTTCTTGTCTGAAAAAAAAATCATTATATGTTCTCCCGAAAGGTCTGACCCTCGTATCACGCAGATTTGCCCTGTTTTCGTTTCGAGCCTGTTTTCTGTCACAGATTTAGAGCAAGATGTCGTCTCATGAATCTATGGGGGAGAATAATCTCCCTCAAGTTTATGGAGAAGCAAGTGCTGATCTGAAAAGGATGGAGGTCATTGAGGCTAGGGAAAGGCTACCTAAGGAAACCAAGGGCAAAACTAAGGAGAAGAATCAGGCATGGGACGAAGTGCAATCTGTGCTCAACAAGGGAGAAGTTGAAGAAGTAAATTTCCTCCAACCCTACCTCCACCTACTGTCTCCATCCTTGATTGAACTCTTGAGGTTTTGTGGAACAACTCGTGCTCGCAATACTTATCTCACTCGGGAAGTTGTTTTGCTGGAGAAACATATCACAGATCTCCAAGGTATAAATCAAAGATTCATGGCCTTCTTGGAATCAAAGATTGCAACAACTCCACCACCATCACCTCCAAAGGAAGACATCTAAGCATGGGTATGGGCAATCCCCTTGGCTTGTGCCAAGCTTGTGGGAGTTGCCCCGGTATCGTATCACCATCACATCTTTTGCCTTTACCTTTTTTAGTTTTCCTTTTCAGTTTTTTCTTTCTCTAAGTAGATGAAAAGTCTTAGTGGTTTAGTCTTGAGTTTTGCTTTGTGTCACCCCCGATGTATTCGAGCTCGTGAGCCATATAATAAATAGTGTATTAGTTGAAGGGCTTTGCCTCTTGCCATGATCAAAAGAGTGAGAAAAGAACAAAAGCATGAAAGATCATGTAATGACCTTATGGGAAGTGATGGCTTCACATATAAAAAGAATGATGATTGAAACTTGTTGAGGGTAGACAAACGTAGACCTTGGTCATTGTTGCAATTAATAGGAAGTGATAAAGAAGGAGAGGTTCACATATAAATACATCATCTTTGACACCATCTATGATTGTCAACACTCACTAAACTATTGCGTGCTTAGAAATAGATGTTGGACAAGGAAGACAACATAATGAATTGTGTTTGCTTGGTTCCGAACAATGTTATATGATTAGAGATCCCTTATCATTTGACGATTTCTTCCACCTCATATTAGCCAAAACACCCGCACCAAGTAGAGATACTACTTGTGCATCCATAAACCTTCAACACAGTTTTGCCATGAGTGTCCACCATACCTACCTATGGATTGAATAAGATCCCTCAAGTAAATTGTCATTGGTGCAAGCAATAAAAATTGCTCTCTAATATGTATGATCTATTAGTGTGTGGAAAATAAGCTTTGTAAGAACCTGTGATGAGGAAGACATAAAAGCGACAGACTACATAATAAAGTTCTTTATCATAGGAGTCAATATAAAGTGACGTTCGTCTGCACTAAGAGGACACGCATCCAAACCTGAAAAGCGCATGACAACCTCTGCTTCCCTGTGCGAAGGGCCAATCTTGTACCTTTACTTTTTGCCCTTGAAAGAGTCATGGTGATCTTCACCAATTGCTTGTTTTGCCTTTATCTTGGCTAACGTCATATGCTTGGGAAAGATCTATATTCATATGTCAACTTGGAGGTAAGCATTCATGAATTATTATTGTTGACATTACCCTTGAGGTAAGCAGTTGGGAGGCAAAACTATAAGCCCCTATCTTTCTTTGTGTCCAGCTGAAACTTTGATCTGAGGAGTACCACGTGAGTTGTAGCAATTATAGAGAACGAAAGGATGATTGAGTATGTGGATTTGCTTTACAAGCTCTTATTTGACTCTTTCTGATGTCGTGATAAATTGCAATTGCTTCAATGACTAAAGGCTATCGGTTGTTACTTCTCGGTAAGGTTCTTGATCCATGCTTTACTTTGTGAAGGAATTATTACTTTAGCATGAGAGATTATATGTTGGTATTGTTGTTCTGATCATGATCATGATGCCTGCATGTTCATATCTTGTTTTGTCGACACCTCTCTCCCTAAACATGTGGACATATTTATTGAGCTAGGCTTTCACTTGAGGACAAGCGAGGTCTAAGCTTGGGGGAGTTGATACGTCCATTTTGCATCATGCTTTCATGTTGATATTTATCGCTTCTTGGGCTGTTATTTCACTTCACGGTACAATACTTATGCCTTTTCTCTCTTATTTTGCAAGGTTTACATGAAGAGGGAGAATGCCGACAGCTGGAATTTGGGCCTGAAAGTGGAGCAAGTTTGAGATACGTATTCTGCGCAACTCCAAACGCCGTAAAAGTCGACGATGATTTTTTCTGGATTTAAAAAAAATAGTGGGCCGAAGAAGTGCCAGAGGGGGGCGTGCAGGTGGCCACAAGCCTACACGGCGCTGCTACCCCCAGGCCGCGCCATGAGGGCTTGTGGGCACCCTGCAGGCCCACTTGCCCCCCTCTTTTGCTATATGAAGGGTTTCGTCCAGGAAAAAAATCAAGGAGGAGGTTTTTCGTGGATTCGCCGCCGCCACGAGGCGGAACTTGATCAGCATTACCAATCTAGAGCTCCGGCAGGACGATCCTGCCGGGGAAACTTCCCTCCTGGAGGGGGAAATCATCGCCATCGTCATCACTAACACTCCTCTCATCGGAGGGGACTCTTCACCATCAACATCTTCATCAGCACCATCTCATCTCCAAACCCTAGTTCATCACTTGTAACCAATATCCGTCTCGCGACTCCGATTGGTACTTGTAAGGTTGCTAGTAGTGTTGATTACTCTTTGTAGTTGATGCTAGTTGGATTATTTGGTGGAAGATTTTATGTTTAGATCCTTGATGCTACTCATTATCTCTCTGGTCATTAATATGATTATGCTTTGTGAGTAGTTACTTTTGTTCCTGAGGACGGTACCCGAACGAATACCAAATTCACATGACTACTATTAGCATGACTTATCTCGTGTCCTCAGCAACAAAAGTAACTACTCACAAAGCATAATCATATTCATGACCAGAGAGGTAATGAGTAGCATCAAGGATCTGAACATAAAATCTTCCACCAAATAATCAAACTAGCATCAACTACAAAGAGTAATCAACACTACTAGCAACCTTACAAGTACCAATCGGAGTCGCGAGACGGAGATTGGTTACAAGTGATGAACTAGGGTTTGGAGATGAGATGGTGCTGATGAAGATGTTGATGGTGATGAGTCCCCTCCGATGGGAGGAGTGTTGGTGATGACGATGGCGACGATTTCCCCCTCCGGGAGGGAAGTTTCCTTGGCAGGATAGTCCTGCCGGAGCTCTAGATTGGTTCTGCTCAAGTTCCGTCTCGTGGCGGCGGCGAATCCACGAAAAAGCTCCTCCTTGATTTTTTTTCCTGGACGAAACCCTTCATATAGAAAATGAGGGGGGCAAGTGGTCCTGCAGGGTGCCCACAAGCCCTCATGGCGCGACCTGGGGGGTAGCCGCGCCGTGTAGGCTTGTGGCCACCTGCATGCCCCCTCTGGCACTTCTCCGGCCTAGTATTTTTGATAAATCGGGAAAAAAATCCTCGTTGATTTTTACGGCGTTTGGAGTTGCGCAGAATAGGTATCTCAAACTTGCTCCACTTTCAGGCCAGAATTCCAGTTGCCGGTATTCTCCCTCTTCATGTAAACCTTGCAAAATAAGAGAGAAAAGGCATAAGAATTGTACCGTGAAGTGAAATAACAGCCCAAGAAGTGATAAATATCAACATGAAAACATGATGCAAAATGGACGTATCAACTCCCCAAGCCTAGACCTCGCTTGTCCTCAAGCGAAAGCCTAGCTCAATAAATATGTCCACATGTTCGGAGGCAAGCAAACACAATTCATTATGTTGTCTTCCTTGTCCAACATCTACTTCTAGGCATGCAATAGTTTAGTGAGTTTTCACAATCATAGATGGTGTCAGAGATGATATATTTATATGTGAACCTCTCCTTCTTTATCACTTCCTATTAATTGCAACCATGACAAGGTCTACGTTTGCCTACCCTCAACAAGTTTCAATCCTCATTCTTTTTATATGTGAAGCCATCACTTCTCATAAGAGATCATTAGATGATCTTTCATGCTTTTGTTCTATTCTCACTCTTTTGATCATGGCAAGAGGCAAAGCCCTTCAACTAAGACATTCTTTATTATATGGCTCACGAGCTCGAATACATCGGGGGTGACACAAAGCAAAACTCAAGACTGAAACACTAAGACTTTTACTCTACTAGTAAAAGAGAAAACTGAAAAGGAAAACTAAAACAAAGGTAAAGGCAAAAGATGTGATGGTGATACGATACCGGGGCAACTCCCCCAAGCTTGGCACAAGCCAAGGGGATTGCCCATACCAATGCTCAGTTGTCTTCCTTTGGCGGTGATGGTGGAGTTGTTGCAACCTGAGTTTGATCCTTCGTCTTCCAAGGCATAGGTGCTCCATCGTGGAAAGATGAACGAGTCTCCGGAATCCTCAAATCTGCAGCCAACCGTATTGATTTAAATCTATACTAATACTCACAGTTTTGGTTCTGCAGGTCACAGATCTGGCCCTGGAGTTGATCAATCCTGTCATAGAGCGTGGAGAGTGATACGTCTCCAACGTATCTATAATTTTTGATGGTTTCATGCTATTATCTTGTCAAACTTTGGATGTTTTGCATGAATTTTATATATTTTTTGGGACTAACTTATTAACTCAGTGCCAAGTGCCAGTTCCTATTTTTTCCATGTTTTTGACCCCTTTCAGAGGAGATTTTGAAACGGAGTCCAAACGGAAGAAAATCCCGAAAAGATTTTTTTGGAACGGAAGAAGATCGGGGAACTTGGGCGCCAAGGCAGGGGAGCCCCAGGGGCCACACAAGCCCCCAGCCCGCGGCAAGGGGGGCCGTGCCATCTAGGCTTGTGGGCCCCCTGGACATCCCGTGACCTAGGTCTTTCGCCTATATATTCCCAGAAATTCGAGAAAAAATCACGAGATCATCGCAATCGCTTTTCCGCCACCGCAAGCTTCTGTCTCCACAAGATCCCATCTGGGGCACGTCCTGGTGCCCTACCGGAGGGGGGATTCGGACACGGAGGGCTTCTTCATCAACACCATGACTTCTCCGATGATGCATGAGTAGTTCACCATAGACCTACGGGTCCATAATTCGTAACTAGATGGCTTCTTCTCTCTCTTGGATCTTCAATACAAAGTTCTCCATGACTTTCATGGAGATCTATCCGATGTAATCTTCTTTTGTGGTGCGTTTGTCGAGATCTGATGAATTCTGGATTTATGATCAGATTATCTATGAATCTTATTTGAGTTTCTTCTGATCTCTCTTATGCATGATTTCATATCCTTGTAATTCTCTTCGAGTTGTGGGTTTTGTCTGGCCAACTAGATCTATGATTCTTGCAATGGGAGAAGTGCTTGGTTTTGGGTTCATACCGTGCGGTGACCTCACCCAGTGACAGAACGGGTAGCGAGGCACGCATCGTGTTGTTTCCATCAAGGGTAAAAAGATGGGGTTTTCATCATTGGTTTGAGATTATCCCTCTACATCATGTCATCTTGTTTAAAGCGTTACTCTGTTCGTCATGAACTCAATACACTAGATGCATGCTGGGTAGCGGTCGATGTGTGGAGTAATAGTAGTAGATGCAGAAAGTATCGGTCTACTTGTCTCAGACGTGATGCCTATATGCATGATCATTGCCTTAGATATCGTCATGACTTTGCGCGGTTCTATCAATTGCTCGACAGTAATTTGTTCACCCACCGTAATACTTGCTATTTTTAGAGAAGCATCTAGTGAACATTATGGCCCCGAGGGTCTACTCCACACCATATTTTCAGCCTTACACTTTTTTACTTCGTTGCACTTTCCGCCTTCAGATCTCACTTTGCAAACAATCTTGAAGGGATTGACAACCCCTTTGAAGCGTTGGGTGCAAGCTTGTTTGTGTTTGCGCAGGTACTCTGGACTTGACGAGACCCTCCTTCTGGATCAATACCTTGGTTCTCAAACTAAGGGAAATACTTACTGCTCCTGTGCTGCACCCTTTCCTCTTCAAGGGAAGAACCAACGCAAGCCCAGCCTCTGTCAACGTGTCAATTTCTGGCGCTGTCGTCTGTGGGATAGAAGAAGAATTTCTGGCGCCGTTGCGAGGGAGGAAGATCGAGTCAAGAACCCATCCAAGTAGGTGGCGCAAACTCATCTCTTACATTTACTTTGTTTGCCAGTTGCCTCTCCTTTTCGTCTCCCCCCACTTCACCATTTTTCCTTTTTCGTTCGCCCTTTTTCTCGCCTGCTTTTTGTTTGCTTGTGTGCTTGCTTGCTTGCTGAAGTCACCATGAATGAAAACACCAAACTTTGTGACTTCTCGAATACTAATAATAATGATTTTATTAGTACTCCGATTGCTCCCGCCACTAGTGCGGAGTCATACGAAATCAATGCCGCTTTGCTGAATCTTGTTATGAAAGAGCAATTCTCTGGCCTTCCTAGTGAAGATGCCGCATCCCCTCTCAATACCTTCATTGAGCTTTGCAATATGCAAAAGAAAACAGATGTGGATAATGACGTGATTAAATTGAAGCTTTTTTCCTTTCTCGTTGCGATATCGCACAAAAACTTGGTTTCCTTGTTTGCCCAAAAATAGTATCGATTCTTGGGATAAGTGCAAAGATGCTTATATATCCAAGTATTTTCCGCCGGCTAAGATCATCTCTCTCCGTAATGATATCATGAATTTCAAGCAACTTGACTTTGAACATGTTGCACAAGCTTGGGAGAGAATGAAATTAATGATTAGAAATTGTCCCGCTCATGGCTTGAGTCTTTGGATGATTATTCAAATCTTTTGTGCTGGCTTGAATTTCGCTTCTAGAAATATCTTGGACTCCGCCTCAGGTGGAACGTTCATGGAAATCACGTTAGGAGAAGCCATTAAGCTCTTAGACAACATCATGACGAACTACTCTTAGTGGCACACTGAAAGGTCACCTACTAGTAAGAAGGTACACACTATAGAACAAATTAACTCGTTGAGTGCTAAGATGGACGAGTGAATGAATTTGGTTGCTAGTAGAAGTGCTCCTTTGGATCCTAATGATATGCCTTTGTCTTCTTTGATTGAGAGTAGCAACGCTATCTTGGACGTTAATTTTGGTGGTAGGAATAACTTTGGCAACAACAATGCCTTTAGAGGAAATTATGTTCCTAGGCCTTTTCCTAGTAACTCCTCTAATAACTTTGGCAGCTCCTACAACAATACTCATGGAAATTACAATAGATTACCCTCAAAAGATTTTCAATGCGTCCATAGAGGAAAAACTATTCAAAATTGACGATTTGGCTAAGAGCGTGGATAGGATTTCTTGTGATGTTGATGCTTTGAAAGTTAGATATGCTTCTCCCAAAATCAACATGGATGAAACTTTGAAACCTATGCGTGTTTCCATGATTGAGAGCCAAGAAAGAACCGCCCAAATTCGTGCTAGACATGAATGGCTTAAAAAGGCGTGTTCTCGTGATGAGAATCACGAAGATCTTAATGTGCTTGGTGTGACTCCCATTGAATCTTCATTTTCTTGTGTCAAACCTAATGATTATGGGGCTGGATATGAATCCACTTTGGTTGAAAAGCGCCCCAATGATTCGGAGTCCATCTATCTTGATGCTAAAAGCATTAAAAGTGGAGTAGAAGATGTTAAAACTTTAAGTAGTAATGAAATTACTACCGTGGATTTCAAGGAATTCAATTATGATAGTTGCTCCTTGATTGAATGCATTTATTTGATGCAATCCATGTTGAACTCTCCACACGCTTATAGCCAAAACAAAGCCTTTACCGATCATATCGTCGAAGCTATGATAAAATCTCTTGAAGAGAAACTTGAATTGGAAGTCTCTATCCTTAGAAAGCTTCATGATGAGTGGGAACCTACCATCAAAATCAAAATAAAAAAACTATGAGTGCAATGCTTTGTTAATTTGGGTGCTAGTGTTTCTGCGATTCCAAAGTCTTTATGTGATGTTCTGGGTTTTAATGAGATTGAAGAGTGTTCTCTTAATTTGCATCTTGCTGATTCTACTGTCAAGAAACCCATGGGAAGGATCAAGGATGTTCTTATTATTGCAAATAGGAACTATGTAACCGTGGATTTCATTGTACTTCACATTGATTGCAATCCTACTTGCCCTATTATTCTTGGTAGACCTTTCCTAAGGACTATCGGTGCTATCATCGATATGAAGGAAGGGAATATTAGATTTCAATTTCCTTTAAGGAAGGGCATGGAACACTTTCCTAGAAAGAAAATAAGATTGCCTTATGAATCCATGATGAGGGCCACTTATGGTTTGAGCACCAAAGATGACGATACGTGATTCTATCGCTTCTATGCCTAGCTAAGGGCGTTAAACAATAGCGCTTGTTGGGAGGCAACCCAATGAATTTATCTTTTTCTTTCTGTTTTGTTGCGTCCACACTTTCACAATTCTTTTGTGGTTGTGTTTTTTGTGTTTCTTTTTGTGTTTGAGCCAAGCAAAACCTTTATGACTAGTCTTGGTAATGGTTGTTTGATCCTGCTGGAAAAAGACAGAAACTTTTCGCTCACGAGATGATTTTTCATTTTTATTCAGGAAGAGATTTTGAGTTGATTCTTTTTTCTTCTGATTGATATGATTTTTTCCTAGGCCGTCGTAATTTTTCAGATTTTTTGAGGTACCAGAAGTATACGAAGTATACAAATTGCTACAGACGGGTCTGTTTTTGACAGATTCTGTTTTTGTTGAGTTGGTTGCTTGTTTTGATGAAACTATGGTTAGTATCGGGGGGTACTAGGCATGGAAAAGTGATAATACAGTAGCTCAACACCAATATAGATATGATTCAAGTTTGCTACAGTACCAAAAGAAGTGGTAGTTTGTTTTCTTGTGCTACTGTTACCATGAGTTTCTGTTTAAGTTTTGTGTTGTGAAGTTTTCAAGTTTTGGGTGATGTTCTCATGGACAAAGAGATAAGGAGTGGAAAGAGATCAAGCTTGGGGATGCCCAAGGCATCCCAAGCCAAATTCAAGGACAACAAAAAGCCTAAGCTTGGAGATGCCCCGGGAAGGCATCCCCTCTTTCGTCTTCAATCCATCGGTAACATTACTTGGAGCGTCGTGTATCTTAGGAGTCTTTTATTTTTGTTGTGTCACAATCATACTTTCTGCACACCTTTTTGAGAGAGAGAGAGACATGCACTCATCGTGATTTTGCTAGAATGTTCATAGTGCTTCACTTATATCTTTTGATCTAGATACTTTTGCTCTTGTGCTTCACTTATATCTTTAGAGCACGGTGGTGCGTGTTTTGGTAGTTGGCTTATGCTATGAAAGTAGTCCCAAATGTGCTAGGTACCCAAAGAGGACGCAAAAACCTCCATCTTCATGTGCATTGAGTAGAAAGAGAAGTTTCGATTCCTCTCAATTAGTTTTGAGACGTGAATTCAGTAATATTGAGAGTTATGTTAGTAGGGTGTTGTGAATCTAGAGATACTTGTGTTGAAGTTAGTGATTCCCGTAGCATGCACGTATAGTGAACCGCTATGTTAGGAAGTCGGAGCATAATTGACCTATTGATTGTCATCCTTTGTGTTGAGGTTGGGATCGCGCGATGGTTTACGCCTACCAACCCTTCCCCTCGGAGTATGCGTTTAGCACTTTGTTTCGATTACTAATAAAAACTTTCGCAATAAGTATGTGAGTGCTTCATGACTAATGTGAGCCCATGGTATAGATGCACTTTCACCTTCTACCATTGCTAGCCTCTCTAGTGCCGCGCAATTCTCGCCAGTGCACAAACCCACCAAATTCCTTCCTCAAAACAGCTACCATACCTACCTACTATGGCATTTTCATTGCCATTGCGAGATATATTGCCATGCAACTCCCACCGTTCCGTCTCATGACTTGTGCCGTCACTCTCATATTGCCATCACATGATCGTAAGATAGTAGCGAGATTTTCAACGTCATACGCCATGCTAGATCGTTGCACATCCTGGTATACTTCCGGAGGCATTTCCTATGGAGTCATCATCATTGTGATCTTTGAGCTGTGAGTAAATAAAAGTGTGATGATCATCATTATTAGAGCATTGTCGCATGTGAGGAAAAAAGAGAGCCAAAGAGCCCAAAAACAAAAAAAAGAAAAAAGAAAAGAAAAGAAAAAAAGAGGCCTAAGAGCCCAAATGAAAAAAAGAGAAAAGAGAAAAAAAAAGAGAAGGGACAATGCTACTACCTTTTTCCACACTTGTGCTTTATGTTAGCACCATGTTCTTCATGATTGAGAGCTTCTTGCTTTGTCACTACCATATGCTAGTGGGAATCTTCGTTTTATAACTTGGCTTGTATATTCCAATGATGGGCTTCCTCAAAATTGCCCTAGGTCTTCGTGAGCAAGCAAGTTGGATGCACACCCACTAGTTTTCCTCTTGAGCTTTCACATACTTATAGCTCTAGTGCATCTCTTGTATGGCAATCCCTACTCATTCACATTGATATCTATTAATGGGCATCTCCATAGCCTATTGATACGCCGAGTCAATGTGACCATCTCCTCCTTTTTGTCTCACAACCACCACCACACTCTATTCCACCTATAGTGCTATATCCATTGCTCGCGCTCATGTATTGTGTGATAGTTATAAAATGTCTGAGAAAGTAAGAGTGCGAAAACAATTACTTGGCCAATTCCGGGGTTGTGCATGATTTACATTAGTTGTGTGAGGATGATGCAGCATAGCCAGACTATATGATTTTGTAGGGATAACTTTCTTTGGCCTTGTTATTTTGAAAGTTCATGACTACTTTGATAGTTTGCTTGAAGTATTACTATTTTCATGTCAATAGCAAACTATTGTTTTGAATCTTACGGATCTGAACATTCATGTCACGTGAAAGAAGTTGCAAAGGATAACTATGCTAGCTAGCATTCCACATCAAAAATTCATTCTTTATCACTTCCCTACTCGAGGGCGAGCAGGAGTTAAGCTTGGGGATGCTTGATACGTCTCCAACGTATCTATAATTTTTGATGGTTTCATTATATTATCTTGTCAAACTTTGTATGTTTTGCATGCGCTTTATATATTTTTTGGGACAAACTTATTAACTCAGTGCCAAGTGCCAGTTCCTATTTTTTCCATGTTTTTGACCCCTTTCAGAGGAGATTTTGAAACGGAATCCAAACGGAAGAAAATCCCCGAAAAGATTTTTTTGGAACGGAAGAAGAGCGGGGAACTTGGGAGCCAAGGCAGGGGGAGCCCCAGGGGCCCCACAAGCCCCCACCCCGCGGCCAGGGGGGTCGCGCCATCCAGCCTTGTGGGCCACCTGGACGTCCCCTGTCCTAGGTCTTTCGCCTATATATTCCCATAAATTCCAGAAAAAATTAGGAGATCATCGCAATCGCTTTTTCACCGCCACAAGCTTCTGTCTCCGCAAGATCCCATCTGGGGCACGTCCTAGTGCCCTGCCGGAGGGGGGATTCGGACACGGAGGGCTTCTTCATCAACACCATGACCTCTTCGATGATGCGTGAGTAGTTCACCATAAACCTACGTGTCCATAGTTAGTAACTAGATGGCTTCTTCTCTCTCTTGGATCTTCAATACAAAGTTCTCCATGATCTTCATGGAGATCTATCCGATGTAATCTTCTTTTGCGGGGTGTTTGTCGAGATCCGATGAATTGTGCATTTATGATCAGATTATCTATGAATCTTATTTGAGTTTCTTCTGATCTCTCTTATGCATGATTTCATATCCTTGTAATTCTCTTCGAGTTGTGGGTTTTGTCTGGCCAACTAGATCTATGATTCTTGCAATGGGAGAAGTGCTTGGTTTTGGGTTCATACCGTGCGGCAACCTCACCCAGTGACAGAAGGGGTAGCGAGGCACGCATCGTGTTGTTTCCATCAAGGGTAAAAAGATGGGGTTTTCATCATTGGTTTGAGATTATCCCTCTACATCATGTCATCTTGCTTAAAGCGTTACTCTGTTCGTCATGAACTCAATACACTAGATGCATGCTGGATAGCGGTCGATGTGTGGAGTAATAGTAGTAGATGCAGAAAGTATCGGTCTACTTGTCTCGGACGTGATGCCTATATGCATGATCATTGCCTTAGATATCGTCATGACTTTGCGTGGTTCTATCAATTGCTCGACAGTAATTTTTCACCCACCGTAATGCTTGCTGTTTTGAGAGAAGCCTCTAGTGAACACTATGGCCCCCAGGGTCTACTCCACACCATAATTTCAGCCTTACACTTTTTTACTTCGTTGCACTTTCCGCCTTCAGGTCTCACTTTGCAAACAATCTTGAAGGGATTGACAACCCCTTTGAAGCGTTGGGTGCAAGGTTATTTGTGTTTGTGCAGGTACTCTGGACTTGACGAGACCCTCCTTCTGGATCGATAACTTGGTTCTCAAACTGAGGGAAATACTTACTGCTCCTGTGCTGCAACACCCTTTCCTCTTCAAGGGAAGAACCAACGCAATCCCAACCTCTGTCAACGTGTCAATTTCTAGCGATGTTGTCTGTGGGATAGCAGAGAGATGCTTCCCAATGTCATTGGCATCAATCCTGTGCTTGCTGGTGAACTCCGTGATCATCATGTGATTGGCGTTGAGTCCACGCTCCACCATCCCTTGGCACTTGAAGACTTGTTGCTCCATTGCTTCGAGCCTCGTCTCCACGCTTCCGGTCTTCTTAGGGCCCTCAACATCACGGATGCGCAACATCCCCTCACGCATCTCGATAGATTGAGGGTGTTGTAACACTCCCGTGAGGTAGGGATTGATGACCTTCTCGAAGATCTTGTCCTTCGGAGCTTTTGGGGAAGTCATGGCGATCTAGATCTGCAACAAGCTCGAAGCGAAAAGCATAGGAAATATGCGTGATGCAGAGGTCAGACCAAACGGAAGTATATATAATGATTTTTTCCAGACCAGAAGGAGTACCCTGCACGAAAACGGAGTCCGGGAGGCGCACGAGGTGGCCACAAGCCCTCACGACGCGGCCATGGGGTGGGCCCGTGCCGTGCAGGCTTGTCGCCTCCTCGCGCACTTTCCGGACTACTTCCAAATTTTGTATTTTTTCAAATATTCCAAAACGGAGAAAAATTCCTACTGGAAAAGTTTTGGACTCTGTTTTCTTACCGAATCACATACCTCTTCGTTTACGGAGTCTGAAACAGGCTGATAAATATCCCTTAGGTATTCTTCCGGAGTTATGGTATTGATGATATTTCTTTCAACATTTATGGGAGTACTTGAGATATAATGCTTGATTCTCGGCCCATTTACAACTCTCGGACAATTACCTTCCGTGTTATTGATCTTGATAGCACCGGAACGATATACTTCTTCAACAACATAGGGACCTTCCCATTTAGAGAGAAGCTTGCGTGCAAAGAATCTTAAACGAGAGTTATATAGCAAGCCATAATCACCTACGTTGAACTAACGCTTTTGTATCCTCTTATCATGCCACCTCTTAACCTTCTCTTTGAATAGCTTGGCATTCTCATATGCCTGAGTCCTCCACTCATCAAGCGAGCTAATGTTAAATAACCTCTTCTCACCGGCAAGTTTCAAATCAAAGTTGAGCTCTTTGATTGCCCAATAAGCTTTATGCTCTAGCTCAAGAGGTAAATGACATGCTTTACCGTACACCATTTTGTACGGAGACATGCCCATGGGATTCTTATAGGCAGTTCTATAAGCCCACAGTGCATCATCGAGATTCTTAGACCAATTATTTCTAGACCTGGTGACAGTCTTTTGCAGAATTAGTTTAATCTCTCTATTGCTTATCTCTACTTGACCACTGGACTGAGGGTGATAGGGAGACACAATTCTATGGTTGACATCGTACTTAGCAAGCGTTTTACGGAAAGCACCATGAATGAAGTGTGAACCCCCGTCGGTCATTAAATATCTAGGGACTCCAAATCTAGGGAAGATAACTTCTTTCAGCATCTTGATAGAGGTGTTGTGATCAGCACTACTAGTGGGGATAGCTTCTACCCACTTAGTGACATAATCAACAGCAACTAAGATGTGAGTATACCCATTGGATTTTAGAAAAGGTCCCATATGATCAAAGCCCCAGACATCAAATGGTTCAATGACAAGTGAATAGTTCATAGGCATTTCCTGACGTTTGCTAATATTACCTATTCTATGACATTCTTCACAAGACAAGACAAACTTACAGGCATCCTTGAAGAGAGTGGGCCAATAGAAACCTGATTGCAATACCTTGTGTGCACTCCTATCTCCCGCATGGTATCCTCCGTAGGCCTCGGAGTGACACTTCTGTAGGATCCGTCCCTGTTCATGTTCAGGTACACAATGTCGAATAACACCATCTACTCCTTCCTTATAAAGGTGAGGATCATCCCAAAAGTAGTGTCTCAAGTCAAAGAAGAATTTCTTCTTTTGCTGGTATGTGAAACTAGGTGGTATGTACTTGGCAATGATAAAGTTTGCATAATCAGCATACCACGGGGCACTACATGAAGGATTGATGACATTCAATTGCTCATCAGGAAAGCTATCATCAATAGGTTGTGGGTCATCAAGAACGTTCTCCAACCTAGACAAGTTATGTGCTACTGGGTTATCATCACCCTTCCTATCAACAACGTGCAAATCAAATTCTTGTAGCAAGAGAACCCATCTGATAAGTCTAGGTTTAGCGTCCTTCTTCTCCATGAGGTACTTAATAGCAGCATGATCAGTGTGAATGTTGACTTTGGAATCAACTATGTAAGACCTGAACTTTTCACATGCAAACAGGACTGCAAGACATTCCTTCTCCGTAGTAGCACAGTTTCTCTAGGCACTATCTAGAGTTTTACTAGCGTAGTGAATAACATTCAACTTCTTATCGACTCTTTGCCCTAGAACAACACCAACAGCATAATCACTAGCATAACTCATGATTTCAAAAGGTAGGTTCCAATCAGGTGGTTGAACAATAGGTGCAGTTATCAAAGCCCTCTTAAGTATTTCGAATGCTTCCTCACAATCATCGTCGAAAACAAAAGGAATATCCTTTTGCAAGAGATTGGTAAGAGGCTTAGAAATCTTGGAGATGTCTTTAATGAACCTTATATAGAAACAAGCATGACCAAGGAAACTTCTTATACCTTTGATATATGTGGGGTATGGCATTTTCTTGATTGCATCAACCTTAGCCTTATCGACTTCAATACCTCTTTCAGAAATTTTATGTCCTAAGACGATGCCTTCATTAACCATAAAGTGGCACTTCTCCCAATTCAAGACAAGATTGGTGTCTTTACATCTCTGTAAGACTCGATCAAGGTTGCTGAGGCAATCATCAAAAGAAGACCCGTAAACGGAAAAGTCATCCATGAAAACCTCGACAATCTTTTCACAAAAGTTAGAGAATATAGCCATCATACATCTTTGAAAGGTGGCAGGTGCATTACATAAGCCAAAAGGCATACGTCTATAAGCAAAGGTACCGAAAGGGCAGCTGAAAGTGGTTTTCTCCTGATCAGATTGTGCAACTGGTATTTGGGAGAAACCGGAATAACCGTGTAGAAAGCAGAAGTGTGTGTGTTTAGACAGCCTTTCTAGCATTTGGTCAATAAAAGGCAGAGGGTAATGATCTTTCCTAGTGGCTTTATTTAGTTTCCTGAAATTGATCACCATCCTATAGCCAGTAATAATCCTCTGTGGGATCAATTCATCCTTATCATTAGGGACAACGGTAATGCCTCCCTTCTTAGGAACACAATGCACCGGACTCACCCAATCGCTATGCGCAACAGGATAGATAATACTCGCTTCCAGGAGCTTTAGTATTTCTTTTCTCACTACTTCTTTCATATTAGGATTCAATCTCCTTTGATGATCAGCAACTGGTTCGAAATCAGGATCGGTTTTAATCTTGTGCTGGCATAGAGTAGGACTAATGCCCTTCAGATCATCATGAGTATATCCAATAGCAACATGGTGCTTTCTCGGAGTTTTTAGTAACTTCTTTTCTTCATGCTCTGAGAGGCTAGCACTAATAATAACAGGATATATCTCCTTTTCATCAAGATAGGCATACTTAAGAGTATCAGGCAACTTTTTAAGCTCGAACACATGATCACCCTTTGGTGGGGGTGGATCCCCAAGCAGTTCAACAGGCAAGTTATTCTTAAGGAGAGGATATTGTTCTAAGACAACTCTATCTATTTCATCCCTTTCATCCATATGCATATCATTTTCATGCTCAAACAAGTATTGCTCTAAGGGATCAGTAGGAGGAACGAGAATAGAGGCTAAGGCAATAGTTTCATCCCTACTAGGCAACTCCTTTTCATGAGGTTGTCTACCAAACTTGCAGAAATTGAACTCATGTGACACACCTTCAAAGCCAACAGTGACAGTTTGCTTCTCACAATCAATATGAGCATTGACGGTATTGAGAAAGGGTCTGCCAAATATGATGAGACAAAAGCTATCTTGTGCAGTAGCAAGAACAAGGAAATCAGCAGGATACTTCGTTTTACCACACAGGACTTCAACATCCCTAACAATTCCCACAGGGCAGATAGTATCTCTATTGGCAAGCTGAATAGTGACATCAATAGGCTCTATCTCAACAGGTGCAATCTCATCTTTGATTTCATCATATAAGGATTGAGGTATTGCACTAACACTAGCACCCACGTCACATAAACCATGATAACAATGATCTCCTATCTTAACAGAAACCACAGGCATGCCAACAACATGCCTATGTTTGTCTCTAGCGTGAGGTTTAGCAATTCTAGCAGCATCTTCACATAAGTGAATATTATGTCCCTCAACATCGTCGGACAGAATATCTTTGATGATAGCAATGCTAGGTTCAACTCTAATTTTCTCAGGGGGTGTAGGTGTTCTAATGTAGCCTCTACGTATGTAAGTTGAAGCTTTAGAATGATCCTTTATCCTTACAAGGAAAGGTGGTTTCTCAATGTAAGCACTGGGAACCACAGGATCATTATAGGCAATGACTCTCTCTTCAACTGGAGTGGGTTTAACTACATTGAATTCTAAAGGAGGATGATATTTAAACCAATTCTCTTTGGGGAGATTAATATGATCAGCAAAGGATTCACACAATGAAGCTACTATCTCAGAGTCAAGTCCATACTTAGCGCTAAAGTCACGAAAAGTATTTGTCTCAACAAAGGATTAAGCGCAATCAAAAGTGAAATTCATACATGATTCCTTACCTTCTTCAAGCTCCCAATCTTCAGAGTTGCATTTAATTCTCTCCAATAAGTTCCATTTGAAGTCAATATCTCTCTTCATAAAAGAACCGGTACAAGAAGTGTCAAGCATGGTGCGATCATCATGAGAAAGTCGAGCATAGAAGTTCTGAATGATAATTTGTCTCGAGAGCTCATGATTGGGGCATGAGTATAGCATTGATTTAAGCCTCCCCCAAGCTTGAGCGATGCTTTCTCTGTCACGAGGCCAAAAATTATAAATATAATTCCGATCATGATGTACTAAATGCATAGGATAAAACATTTGATGAAATTCCAATTTCAACCAATTGTAGTCCCATGATCCAGTATCATCACATAGCCTATACCATGTCAACGCCTTATACTTCAAAGATAAAGGAAAGACCTTCTTCTTGGCCTCATCCTCGGGAACACCTGCAATCCTAAATAAACCACAAAGTTCATCCACATAGATTAGATGCAAGTCTAGATGTGATGTTCCGTCTCCTGTAAAAGGATTAGCTAGCAGTTTCTCAAGTTTACCCGAAGGAAATTCAAAGCAAATATTTTCAGTAGGTGCAGCATGTTGAGGAGCAACTCTTTGTGCTTCCTTTCAAGGTGAAGATACCCCGAACAAGCCCCTCAAAGGATTAGTATCCATAGTGACAAGTGACAACAAATTTCAGCACACTATATGAATGTTTCCTTACCAAGTTCCACTTACCAAAGGCGCTTCACTCCCCGGCAACGGCGCCAGAAAAGAGTCTTGATGACCTACAGGTATAGGGGATCAATCATAGTCCTTTCGATAAGTAAGAGTGTCGAACCCAATGAGGAGCAGAAGGATCTGACAAGTGGTTTTCAGCAAGGTAAAATCTGCACGCACTAAAATAGTCTGTAACAAGTGATTGTGTGGTGAGATGATTCGTAGCAAGCAACAAGTACAAAAGTAGCAACGGTGCAGCAAAGTGACCCAATCCCTTTTGTAGAATGGGACAAGCCTGGACAAAGTCTTATAGGAGGAAAAACGCTCCCGAGGACACACGGGAATTTCTATCATGCTAGTTTTCATCATGTTCATATGATTCGCGTATGTTACTTTGATAGTTTGATATGTGGGTGAACCGGTGCTTGGATCCTGCCCTTACTTGGACAAGCATCCCACTTATGATTAACCCCTCTCGCAAGCATCCGCAACTACGAAAGAAGAATTAAGACAAATTCTAACCATAGCATTAAACTACTGGATCCATATCAGCCCCTTACGAAGCAACGCATAAACTAGGGTTTAAGCTTCTGTCACACTAGCAACCCATCATCTACTTACTACTTCCCAATGCCTTCCTCTAGGCCCAAATAATGGAGAAGTGTTATGTAGTCGACGTTCACATAACACCACTAGAGGAAAAACAACATACAACATATCAAATTACCAAACGAATACCAAATTCACATGACTACTATTAGCATGACTTATCCCATGTCCTCAGGAACAAAAGTAACTACTCACAAAGCATAAGCATATTCATGACCAGAGAGGTAATGAGTAGCATCAAGGATCTGAACATAAAATCTTCCACCAAATAATCCAACTAGCATCAACTACAAAGAGTAATCTACACTACTAGCAACCTTACAAGTATCAATCGGAGTCGCGAGACCGAGATTGGTTACAAGTGATGAACTAAGGTTTGGAGATGAGATGGTGCTGATGAAGATGTTGATGGTGACGTGTCCCCTCCGATGAGAGGAGTGTTGATGATGACGATGGCGATGATTTGCCCCCTCCGGGAGGGAAGTTTCCCCGGCAGGATCGTCCTCCCGGAGCTCTAGATTGGTTCTCCTCAAGTTCCGCCTCGTGGCGGCGGCGAATCCACGAAAAAACTCCTCCTTGATTTTTTTCCCGGACGAAACCCTTCATATAGCAAAAGAGGGGGGCAAGTGGGCCTGCAGGGTGCCCACAAGCCCTCATGGCGCAGCCTGGGGGGTAGCCGCGCCGTGCAGGCTTGTGGCCACCTGCACGCCCCCCTCTAGCACTTCTTCGGCCCAGTATTTTTCATAAATTGGGAAAAAATCCTCGTTGATTTTTACGGCGTTTGTAGTTGCGCAGAATAGGTATCTCAAACTTGCTCCACTTTCAGGCCAGAATTCCAGTTGCCGGTATTCTCCCTCTTCTTGTAAACCTTGCAAAATAAGAGAGAAAAGGCATAAGAATTGTACCGTGAAGTGAAATAACAGCCCAAGAAGCGATAAATATCAACATGAAAACATGATTCAAAATGGACGTATCACCAAGCGATGTGTTCTTACGCGCCGCCGGACTTTATGAGGACTTTTATTACTTGGTGGAGAACGCAGGCCTTACCGCCTTCGTTGAAGATAAGTGTCCGCAATACCTCCTCCTCACTAATATCTTCGTACAAAGCTTTAACTTCTATCCAAGGAAGAATCCCCCCATGGTTGAGTTCAAATTATATGATATCCCCTAGCGCATGTCACTCCAGGATTTTTGCAATGTTTGCAAATTACCTTATGTTGGGGATATTCATGAACCTCGTCCATGGGACTTGGAAGCTTTCATCGATACTATTGCTCTAGGAGAGGAGAGAGGAGTGTCTTGCCCTAGAGCTGCTAGCATACATTTTCCCATGCTTTGGTACTTCTCACTATTTGTGGGAAAATGTTTGATTGGCCGTGGGAAGGCTGGGTCCCTTAGCTCCCCAGATCTTGCGGTCTTAGGCGAAGCCCTTTATAATGATAAAACTTATAGCTTGGGCGCTATAGTAGCTCAACGGTTGAACACGAACCGTTCTAAAGGCGTTGTCTATGGAGGTATCTATGCCACTCGTCTTGCTAGACATTTTGAGATACCCATTAGACTGGACGAGGAAAAAGAGATTCTTCTTCCCGAGAGATATCTAGATTATGATAGCATGGTTCGCGATGACTTTCTTGATAGAGATATAAATAGAAGGATGATTTATAACTTGGTATTTAGTCAGGGTACTCGTGAGACTATTACTTTGCCTGCTCCTTCTTTGTTCAATCTTCATGCAGGAAGGTACATTATTATGCCCTCGGACATCTACGCATATTTGGGCTTAGCCCAACCACATGTGCCCGTGCCCGAGCCACCAGTCGAGTACCAGACGCGAGTTTATCAATGGGAGCCAGAGGAGCTCACACAGCAGTGGCATCCTCAGTCCACTCCGGATTACCCCGAGCTGGTTATTTCCCTCCTTGGGTGTAGACCAACTTAGGCCAAAAGCCTAAGCTTGGGGGAGTGCGTGTTTCTCACCGACTTTATATTCTTGCTTATGCTTTGACTTTGTTGGTCGGTGTTCACACTTTGCCACTGTATCATCCATGCTAGTTTATTTCTTTTTCTCGTTTTCTTTTCGTGTGTCTGTCTAGTTTGAGAAAACCCAAAAAGATTTTCTTTTCTTCTTTTGCTTGTTGGGAGCTTTCCCGTGTAAATAGTTTTCTTTTTCTTTGGGTCAAGGTAGAAGACCATGGTTAGATTGTTTAATGGCTCTCGCACGCATATCTGTTTATCTGTTAAAGAGCCATATTACTTTGTCTTCTACTTTGTGTTTGCTTGCAGATTCCAGCTTAGTCCAATGCACGAGCAGTCTTATTAGTGTTCACATCATTCGGTCGTGCATGTGAAATGCAATAATGACGATATATGATGAAGTGACTGGGCCTGGAAAAGTTGGTATGGGCTCGATCTATTTTGTTTTTGTAAATATGACTAGCTCATCGTTCCTAATTCAGATTTGTTGTGAGAGAAACATGTTTGCAATGACAACTTAGATATCATAGTTGCTGATGCCATGCTTACTTAGCTAGGAGCTTATAATGGTTTGTCTTGGATGCCAACATGAATGTTGAGATGACTATGATGTAGTATGATAGGATGGTATCCTCCTTCGAATGATTCAAGTGGCTTGACTTGGCACATGTTCACGCATGTAGTTGAAACAAAATCAACATAGCCTCTATGATATTCATGTTCATGGTGATTTATGTCCTACTCATGCTTGCACACAATGTTGGTTAATCTCAATGCATTTGGATGACTGTTGTCACTCTCTAGTTGGTCACTTCCCAGTCTTTTGCTAGCCTTCTCTTGTACTAAGCGGGAATACTGGTTGTGCATCCACTTCCATAAACCCAAAGTTGTTCCATATGAGTCCACCATACCTACCTATATGCGGTATTTACCTGCCGTTCCAAGTAAATTTGCATGTGCCACTCTCTAAACCTTCAAGAAATAATCTGTTTTGCATGCCCGAATCGCTCATGTGGTGACAGGGGGCTATCAGTATCTTCAATGCTAGGCATATTATCCTCGATATGTGTTTATTCACTATCATTCACGAGAAAGGGGCCGGTAATTGGAATGCCCAGTTCCATGCTCAAATCGAAAAGATACAAACAAAACTCCCCCTGGATTGATGTTGGTATGGACGGCACCCGAGTATTCGGCTAGTCATGGAGTGTGATTGATTGGTGGTGGGGGAGTCAAAACTTTACTTTTCTGTTTGGGAACCACCTATAGCATGTGTAGCGTGGAAGATGGTGAGAACTCTTAGTCATTGCGTTGACAATGAAAGCATGCCACCCAAAATTATTATCTCTGTTTTCAAAGCTTGAGCTCTGGCACCTCTGCAAATCAATGCTTCCCTCTGCGAAGGGCCTGTCTATTTATGTTCCTGTTGAGTCATCCTCCTCTTATAAAAGTACCAATTAGAGAGCACCTCTGTCATTTTTATGCTTTTCTTTTAACTGTGTTGAGTATAACTGTTACTGGATCTTCTTTGCATAGAATTACAATGTTTAGTCAGCCCTTGGTCTTTGAAGGTGCTGTGCATTTATGTTTTGCGGCCTCAGAAAGAGCTAGCGAGATATCATCTGTTCATACTGCTTCATGATTGTTTTGATTGAAGTGTTGACGTTTGATACTTATTATTATTCGCTCTCTAGTTGATTATGCCATTGATATGAGTTTACCGAGAGACCTAGATGTCATTTGCTTTTGTGGTTTGCTTATGATCTTGCTGAAATTCTGGCTATGAGTTAGACATAGTTGCAACAACAAGATCAAACAGAGTTCGTACAAGTTTTCTTTTGTCTCTTTCAGTTTGTCAACTGAATTGCTTGAGGACAAGCAAGGTTTTAAGATCTTGGGGGAGTTGATACGTCTTCGGCGTATCTACTTTTCCGAACTCTTTTGCCCTTGTTTTGGACTCTAATTTGCATGATTTGAATTGAACTAACCCGGACTAACGCTGTTTTCAGCAGAATTGCCACGGTGTTTTTTTTGCGTAGAAAAAAAAGTTCTCAGAATGACCTGAAAATTTACACAGAATTTTCCTGGAATTTATGAAAAATACTGGCGCAAGAATCAGCGGAGGAAGTGGGGCAGTGAGCCCACAAGCCCACCAGGCACGGCCCCCTGGCCGCGCCTGGCAGGCTTGTGGGGCCCACAAAGCTCCACCGCCTCCAAATCCAGCTCTATTTAGTTCGTTTCGTCCGGAAAAAAATCAGGGAGAAGAGTTCATCGTGTTTTACGATACAGAGGCACCGCCACCTCCTCTTCTTCATTTGAAGGGCAGATCTGGAGTCCGTTATGGACTCCGAAGAGGGGAGATCGTGAGTAATCTCAGTTCGTGAGATCGTGAGTCATCATCAACCTTCCTTCATCGCCAATTCCATGATGCTCTTCACAGTTCGTGAGTAATCTCATCGTAGGCTTGCTGGACGGTGATGGGTTGGATGAGATCTATCATGTAATAAAGTTAGTTTTGACGGGGATTGATCCCTAGTATCCACTATGTTCTGAGATTGATGTTGCTACTACTTTGCCATGCTTAATGCTTGTCACTAGGGCCCGAGTGCCATAATTTCAGATCTGAACCTATTATGTTGTTGCCAATATATGTGTGTTCTTGATCCTATCTTGCAAGTTGTAGTCACCTACTATGTGTTATGACCCGGCAACCCCGGAGTGACAATAGCCGGAACCACTCCCGGAGATGACCATAGTATGAGGAGTTCATGTATTCACCAAGTGTTAATGCGTTGGTCCGGTTCTTTATTAAAAGGAGAACCTTAATATCCCGTAGTTTCCATTAGGACCCCGCTGCCACGGGACGGAGGGACAATAGATGTCATGCAAGTTCTTTTCCCTAAGCACGTATGACTACGTACGGAATACATGCCTACATTAGATTGACGAACTAGAGCTAGTTGCTTATAACTGTTGCATGATGAATAGCATCCGGCATAATCATCCATCACCGATCCAATGCCTACACGTTTTTCCTACTGGTCCTTGCTACATTACTTTGCTGCTACTGCTGTCACTGTTGCTACTGTTACTCTGTTGCTACTTCTGTTGCTTTGCTGCTACTGCTGTCACTTTGCTGCTACTGGTTACTGTTGCTACTACTGCTATCATACTACTTTGCTACTGATACTTTGCTGCAGATACTAAATCTTTCAGGTGTGGTTGAATTGACAACTCAACTGCTAATACTTGAGAATATTCTTTGGCTTCCCCTTGAGTCGAATCAATAAATTTGGGTTGAATACTCTACCCTCGAAAACTGTTGCGATCCCCTATACTTGTGGGTTATCACCCGCCCTTTGGCCCGGGTCCGGAAAGCGGCGACTCATACATATATTGTCAGAGCAAGCCCTGGCTCAGGCCTAATGTGTGTAGGGAGGTTGTCATTAGAAGGCCGCCAGGGCCCATGAGCCAGATGGTGGTTCGTGATTAATGAAGAAGATAAGCCGCCAAGAAGGTTTCCCGACTTGGGAAACACGGCGACTCAGGGATATGGAAGGCCACGATTTGTAATGTGGCCAGGACTTGGTAAATCCTAGAGCTTGACCTGTATATAAAGGAGAGTCTCTAGAGCAGATAGATCACGTTAGAAATCATCGAGAGCTAGGTGAGTCGAGTTACGCCCTCCTTGTAATCAAATCCATCATCAATATACACAAAGCAGGACGTAGGCTTTTACCTCCACACGAGGGGCTGAACCTTGGTAAATCTGAGTCTCGCTTCCGCTCACCCCCTTTGAGTCGCCACCTAGGTTCGATGGCTCCATTACTAAGTCCTTTCACGAGGACATATGCCGTGACAAAACCATGACAGTTGGCGCCCACCGGGGAGATTGCACACTGTGGAGTTGAGTTCTCAAAGGGAGCCCTTCCAGGGTCAGGAAGCTACGCTGTCGGCATCATGACGAAGAGCCGCCGCGGGAAGTACTACATCGACAACTCTCAGTGGGGACCGGAAGCCGATTCAATCGAATTTGGATACAGGGTCCCCTTCGGCAAGATCCACGTTTTCATCGGCAACATTGGGGCACCCGTACCTGAGCCGGACACCTTCACCGAAATCATCGAGCCGGCGCGGTACGCCCATCGCGCCAAACATCAGGTCAGGAAACACCACGTTTTCGTTGGTTTTACATAGGGAACCGACCTACCGGACGGGACGGTAATCCAGGAGATGACCCCCGTAAACTCGGACGACGAGTCATTAATGGGTGATACAGATTCAATCTACCCTATCCACGAGGGAGAGCTTTGCGGGTTGCCGGAGGCAGGAATCCTTGAGGACTTTGCGGGTCCACACCATGAAGTCGCCATCTACATGGCGGGGGCAGCGTCGCCCCAGCCAAACGCGGCGGGTAACAATGAAGCCAGCAGGTCAGGGAAAGCCCCGACTCAAGCCATGGCAGATGACGTCCCCGTAACTGGACTCTGGGGTTTCCCAAACATTCAGATCGCCCCAGGACCCAAAATGTGTGCATAGAAACACAAGCTAGAATGTACCAAATATGTGAGTTTTGATCAGGTCCCCGTAGCCGGACCCCGGGGTTCTCCAAACTTTCAGATCGCCGCAGGTCACAAAATCCGTGAGTAATAACAAAGAAAACTCGTGAGAATGGACCAAATATGTGTTGGGGAACGTCGCATGGGAAACAAAAAATTTCCTACGCGCACGAAGACCTATCATGGTGATGTCCATCTACGAGAGGGGATGAGTGATCTACGTACCCTTGTAGATCGTACAGCAGAAGCGTTAGAGAACGCGGTTGATGTAGTGGAACGTCCTCACGTCCCTCGATCGGCCCCGCGAACAATCCCGCGATCAGTCCCACGATCTAGTACCGAACGGACGGCACCTCCGCGTTCAGCACACGTACAGCTCGACGATGATCTCGGCCTTCTTGATCCAGCAAGAGAGATGGAGAGGTAGAAGAGTTCTCCGGCAGCGTGACGGCGCTCCGGAGGTTGGTGATGACCTTGTCTCAGCAGGGCTCCGCCCAAGCTCCGCAGAAACGCGATCTAGAGGAAAAACTATGGAGGTATGTGGTCGGGCAGCCGTGAGAAAGTCGTCTCAAATCTGCCCTAAAAGCCCCATATATATAGGAGGAGGGAGGGGGACCTTGCCTTGGGGTCCAAGGGACCCTCAAGGGGTCGGCCGAGCCAAGGGGGGGAGGACTCCCCCCCCAAACCGAGTTGGACTTGGTTTGGTGGGAGGAGTCCCCCTCACTTCCCACTTCTTCCCTCCTTTTTTTTTTCTTTTCCTTTGATTTCCTTCTCTTGGCGCATAGGCCCCCTTGGGGCTGTCCCACCAGCCCACTAAGGGCTGGTGTGTCTCCCCAAAGCCTATGGGCTTCCCCGGGGTGGGTTGCCCCCCCCCCCCCGGTGAACTCCCGGAACCCATTCGTCATTCCCGGTACATTCCCGGTAACAACGAAAACCTTCCGGTAATCAAATGAGGTCATCCTATATATCAATCTTCGTTTCCGGACCATTCCGGAAACCCTCGTGACGTCCGTGATCTCATCCGGGACTCCGAACAACATTCGGTAACCAACCATATAACTCAAATACGCATAAAACAACGTCGAACCTTAAGTGTGCAGACCCTGCGGGTTCGAGAACTATGTAGACATGACCCGAGAGACTCCTCGGTCAATATCCAATAGAGGGACCTGGATGCCCATATTGGATCCTACATATTCTACGAAGATCTTATCGTTTGAACCTCAGTGCCAAGGATTCGTATAATCCCGTATGTCATTCCCTTTGTCCTTCGGTATGTTACTTGCCCGAGATTCGATCGTCAGTATCCGTATACCTATTTCAATCTCGTTTACCGGCAAGTCTCTTTACTCGTTCCGTAATACAAGACCCCGCAACTTACACTAAGTTACATTGCTTGCAAGGCTTGTGTGTGATGTTGTATTACCGAGTGGGCCCCGAGATACCTCTCCGTCACACGGAGTGAGAAATCCCAGTCTTGATCCATACTAACTCAACTAACACCTTCGGAGATACCTGTAGAGAATCTTTATAGTCACCCAGTTACGTTGCGACATTTGATACACACAAAGCATTCCTCCGGTGTTAGTGAGTTATATGATCTCATGGTCATAGGAATAAATACTTGACACGCAGAAAACAGTAGCAACAAAATGACACGATCAATATGCTACGTCTATTAGTTTGGGTCTAGTCCATCACGTGATTCTGCCAATGACGTGATCCAGTTATCAAGCAACAACACCTTGTTCATAATCAGAAGACACTGACTATCATTGATCAACTGGCTAGCCAACTTGAGGCATGCTGGGGACGGTGTTTTGTCTATGTATCCACACATGTAAATGAGTCTTCATTCAATACAATTATAGCATGGATAATAAACTATTATCTTGA